>NW_026293189.1:0-300000 GCF_026419915.1 Harpia harpyja | reverse complement strand
GAGGCTCTGCCGCGGCCGAGCGCCATGAGATCTTGCGTCTCTGTGAAAGCACAGATCCCCACTGCTGTTGTGCCTGTAGATAGGGTGCCAAGGGACCGTGAAGAGCAGCAACAGCTTTCAGGGCTGGGCCCTTCCTTGTGGGAGAAGGAGCCGGACGTTTGCCTTTTCGGCAAGAGGCTCTGCCGCGGTCCGAGCGCCATGAGATGTTGCGTCTCTGGGAAAGCACAAATCCCCATTGCTGTTTTGCCTGTAGATAGGGTGCCAAGGGCAGGTGAAGATCAGCAAGAGCTTTCAGGGCTGGGCCCTTCCTTGTGGGAGAAGGAGCCGGACGTTTGCCTTTTCAGCAAGAGGCTCTGCCGCGGCCGAGCGCCATGAGATGTTGCGTCTCTGGGAAAGCACAGATCCCCACTGCTGTTGTGCCTGTAGATAGGGTGCCAAGGGACCGTGAAGAGCAGCAAGAGCTTTCAGGGCTGGGCCCTTCCTTGTGGGAGAAGGAGGCGGACGTTTGCCTTTTCGGCAAGAGGCTCTGCCGCGGCCGAGCGCCATGAGATGTTGCGTCTCTGGGAAAGCACAGATCCCCACTCCTGTTGTGCCTGTAGATAGGGCCCGAAAGGACCGTGAAGAGCAGCAAGAGCTTTCAGGGCTGGGCCCTTCCTTGTGGGAGAAGGAGCCGGACGTTTGCCTTTTCGGCAAGAGGCTCTGCCGCGGCCGAGCGCCATGAGATCTTGCGTCTCTGGGAAAGCACAGATCCCCACTGCTGTTGTGCCTGTAGATAGGGCGCCAAGGCACTGTGAAGAGCAGCAAGAGCTTTCAGGGCTGGGCCCTTCCTTGTGAAAGAAGGAGCCGGACGTTTGCCTTTTCGGCAAGAGGCTCTGCCGCGGCCGAGCGCCATGAGATCTTGCGTCTCTGTGAAAGCACAGATCCCCACTGCTGTTGTGCCTGTAGATAGGGTGCCAAGGGACCGTGAAGAGCAGCAACAGCTTTCAGGGCTGGGCCCTTCCTTGTGGGAGAAGGAGCCGGACGTTTGCCTTTTCGGCAAGAGGCTCTGCCGCGGCCGAGCGCCATGAGATGTTGCGTCTCTGGGAAAGCACAAATCCCCACTGCTGTTTTGCCTGTAGATAGGGTGCCAAGGGCAGGTGAAGATCAGCAAGAGCTTTCAGGGCTGGGCCCTTCCTTGTGGGAGAAGGAGCCGGACGTTTGCCTTTTCAGCAAGAGGCTCTGCCGCGGCCGAGCGCCATGAGATCTTGCGTCTCTGGGAAAGCAGAGATCCCCACTGCTGTTGTGCCTGTAGATAGGGCACCAAGGGTAGGGGAAGAGCAGCAAGAGCTTTCAGGGCTGGGCCCTTCCTTGTGGGAGAAGGAGCCGGACGTTTGCCTTTTCGGCAAGAGGCTCTGCCGCGGCCGAGCGCCATGAGATGTTGCGTCTCTGGGAAAGCACAGATCCCCATTCCTGTTGTGCCTGTAGATAGGGTGCCAAGGGACCGTGAAGAGCAGCAACAGCTTTCAGGGCTGGGCCCTTCCTTGTGGGAGAAGGAGCGGGACGTTTGCCTTTTCGGCAAGAGGCTCTGCCGCGGCCGAGCGCCATGAGATCTTGCGTCTCTGGGAAAGCACAGATCCCCACTGCTGTTGTGCCTGTAGATAGGGCGCCAAGGCACTGTGAAGAGCAGCAAGAGCTTTCAGGGCTGGGCCCTTCCTTGTGGGAGAAGGAGCCGGACGTTTGCCTTTTCGGCAAGAGGCTCTGCCGCGGCCGAGCGCCATGAGATCTTGCGTCTCTGTGAAAGCACAGATCCCCACTGCTGTTGTGCCTGTAGATAGGGTGCCAAGGGACCGTGAAGAGCAGCAACAGCTTTCAGGGCTGGGCCCTTCCTTGTGGGAGAAGGAGCCGGACGTTTGCCTTTTCGGCAAGAGGCTCTGCTTCGGCCGAGCGCCATGAGATGTTGCGTCTCTGGGAAAGCACAAATCCCCACTGCTGTTGTGCCTGTAGATAGGGTGCCAAGGGCAGGTGAAGATCAGCAAGAGCTTTCAGGGCTGGGCCCTTCCTTGTGGGAGAAGGAGCCGGACGTTTGCCTTTTCAGCAAGAGGCTCTGCCGCGGCCGAGCGCCATGAGATGTTGCGTCTCTGGGAAAGCACAGATCCCCACTGCTGTTTTGCCTGTAGATAGGGTGCCAAGGGACCGTGAAGAGCAGCAAGAGCTTTCAGGGCTGGGCCCTTCCTTGTGGGAGAAGGAGGCGGACGTTTGCCTTTTCGGCAAGAGGCTCTGCCGCGGCCCAAGCGCCATGAGATGTTGCGTCTCTGGGAAAGCACAGATCCCCACTCCTGTTGTGCCTGTAGATAGGGCCCCAAGGGACCGTGAAGAGCAGCAACAGCTTTCAGGGCTGGGCCCTTCCTTGTGGGAGAAGGAGCCGGACGTTTGCCTTTTCGGCAAGAGGCTCTGCCGCGGCCGAGCGCCATGAGATGTTGCGTCTCTGGGAAAGCACAGATCCCCACTCCTGTTGTGCCTGTAGATAGGGCCCCAAGGGACGGTAAAGAGCAGCAACAGCTTTCAGGGCTGGGCCCTTCCTTGTGGGAGAAGGAGCCAGACGTTTGCCTTTTCGGCAAGAGGCTCTGCTGCGGCCGAGCGCCATGAGATGTTGCGTCTCTGGGAAAGCACAGATCCCCACTCCTGTTGTGCCTGTAGATAGGGTGCCAAGGGCAGGTGAAGATCAGCAACAGCTTTCAGGGCTGGGCCCTTCCTTGTGGGAGAAGGAGACGGACGTTTGCCTTTTCGGCAAGAGGCTCTGCCGCGGCCGAGCGCCATGAGATGTTGCGTCTCTGGGAAAGCACAGATCCCCACTGCTGTTGTGCCTGTAGATAGGGCGCCAAGGCACCGTGAAGAGCAGCAAGAGCTTTCAGGGCTGGGCCCTTCCTTGTGGGAGAAGGAGCCAGACGTTTGCCTTTTCGGCAAGAGGCTCTGCCGCGGCCGAGCGCCATGAGATGTTGCGTCTCTGGGAAAGCACAGATCCCCACTGCTGTTGTGCCTGTAGATAGGGCGCCAAGGCACTGTGAAGAGCAGCAAGAGCTTTCAGGGCTGGGCCCTTCCTTGTGGGAGAAGGAGCCGGACGTTTGCCTTTTCGGCAAGAGGCTCTGCCGCGGCCGAGCGCCATGAGATGTTGCGTCTCTGGGAAAGCACAGATCCCCACTGCTGTTGTGCCTGTAGATAGGGCGCCAAGGCACTGTGATGAGCAGCAAGAGCTTTCAGGGCTGGGCCCTTCCTTGTGGGAGAAGGAGCCGGACGTTTGCCTTTTCGGCAAGAGGCTGTGCCGCGGCCGAGCGCCATGAGATCTTGCGTCTCTGGGAAAGCACAGATCCCCACTCCTGTTGTGCCTGTGGATAGGGTGCCAAGGGACCGTGAAGAGCAGCAAGAGCTTTCAGGGCTGGGCCCTTCCTTGTGGGAGAAGGAGCCGGACGTTTGCCTTTTCGGCAAGAGGCTCTGCCGCGGCCGAGCGCCATGAGATCTTGCGTCTCTGGGAAAGCACAGATCCCCACTGCTGTTGTGCCTGTAGATAGGGCGCCAAGGCACTGTGAAGAGCAGCATCAGCTTTCAGGGCTGGGCCCTTCCTTGTGGGAGAAGGAGCCGGATGTTTGCCTTTTCGGCAAGAGGCTCTGCCGCGGCCGAGCGCCATGAGATGTTGCGTCTCTGGGAAAGCACAAATCCCCACTGCTGTTGTGCCTGTAGATAGGGTGCCAAGGGCAGGTGAAGATCAGCAAGAGCTTTCAGGGCTGGGCCCTTCCTTGTGGGAGAAGGAGCCGGACGTTTGCCTTTTCAGCAAGAGGCTCTGCCGCGGCCGAGCGCCATGAGATGTTGCGTCTCTGGGAAAGCACAGATCCCCACTGCTGTTGTGCCTGTAGATAGGGCACCAAGGGTAGGGGAAGAGCAGCAAGAGCTTTCAGGGCTGGGCCCTTCCTTGTGGGAGAAGGAGCCGGACGTTTGCCTTTTCGGCAAGAGGCTCTGCCGCGGCCGAGCGCCATGAGATGTTGCGTCTCTGGGAAAGCACAGATCCCCACTCCTGTTGTGCCTGTAGATAGGGCCCCAAGGGACCGTGAAGAGCAGCAAGAGCTTTCAGGGCTGGGCCCTTCCTTGTGGGAGAAGGAGCCGGACGTTTGCCTTTTCGGCAAGAGGCTCTGCCGCGGCCGAACGCCATGAGATGTTGCGTCTCTGGGAAAGCACAGATCCCCACTGCTGTAGTGCCTGTAGATAGGGTGCCAAGACACTGTGAAGAGCAGCAAGAGCTTTCAGGGCTGGGCCCTTCCTTGTGGGAGAAGGAGCCGGACGTTTGCCTTTTCAGCAAGAGGCTCTGCCGCGGCCGAGCGCCATGAGATCTTGCGTCTCTGGGAAAGCACAGATCCCCACTGCTGTTGTGCCTGTAGATAGGGCGCCAAGGCACTGTGAAGAGCAGCATCAGCTTTCAGGGCTGGGCCCTTCCTTGTGGGAGAAGGAGCCGGATGTTTGCCTTTTCGGCAAGAGGCTCTGCCGCGGCCGAGCGCCATGAGATGTTGCGTCTCTGGGAAAGCACAAATCCCCACTGCTGTTGTGCCTGTAGATAGGGTGCCAAGGGCAGGTGAAGATCAGCAAGAGCTTTCAGGGCTGGGCCCTTCCCTTGTGGGAGAAGGAGCCGGACGTTTGCCTTTTCAGCAAGAGGCTCTGCCGCGGCCGAGCGCCATGAGATGTTGCGTCTCTGGGAAAGCACAGATCCCCACTGCTGTTGTGCCTGTAGATAGGGCACCAAGGGTAGGGGAAGAGCAGCAAGAGCTTTCAGGGCTGGGCCCTTCCTTGTGGGAGAAGGAGCCGGACGTTTGCCTTTTCGGCAAGAGGCTCTGCCGCGGCCGAGCGCCATGAGATGTTGCGTCTCTGGGAAAGCACAGATCCCCCACTCCTGTTGGGCCTGTAGATAGGGCCCCAAGGGACCGTGAAGAGCAGCAAGAGCTTTCAGGGCTGGGCCCTTCCTTGTGGGAGAAGGAGCCGGACGTTTGCCTTTTCGGCAAGAGGCTCTGCCGCGGCCGAGCGCCATGAGATGTTGCGTCTCTGGGAAAGCACAGATCCCCACTGCTGTAGTGCCTGTAGATAGGGTGCCAAGACACTGTGAAGAGCAGCAAGAGCTTTCAGGGCTGGGCCCTTCCTTGTGGGAGAAGGAGCCGGACGTTTGCCTTTTCAGCAAGAGGCTCTGCCGCGGCCGAGCGCCATGAGATCTTGCGTCTCTGGGAAAGCACAGATCCCCACTGCTGTTGTGCCTGTAGATAGGGCGCCAAGGCACTGTGAAGAGCAGCAAGAGCTTTCAGGGCTGGGCCGTTCCTTGTGGGAGAAGGAGCCGGACGTTTGCCTTTTTGGCAAGAGGCTCTGCCGCAGCAGAGCGCCATGAGATGTTGCGTCTCTGGGAAAGCACAGATCCCCACTGCTGTTGTGCCTGTAGATAGGGCCCGAAAGGACCGTGAAGAGCAGCAAGAGCTTTCAGGGCTGGGCCCTTCCTTGTGGGAGAAGGAGCCGGACGTTTGCCATTTCGGCAAGAGGCTCTGCTGCGGCCGAGCGCCATGAGATGTTGCGTCTCTGGGAAAGCACAGATCCCCACTCCTGTTGTGCCTGTAGATAGGGTGCCAAGGGACCGTGAAGAGCAGCAACAGCTTTCAGGGCTGGGCCCTTCCTTGTGGGAGAAGGAGCCGGACGTTTGCCTTTTCGGCAAGAGGCTCTGCCGCGGCCGAGCACCATGAGATGTTGCGTCTCTGGGAAAGCACAGATCCCCACTGCTGTTGTGCCTGTAGATAGGGTGACAAGGGACCGTGAAGAGCAGCAAGAGCTTTCAGGGCTGGGGCCCTTCCTTGTGGGAGAAGGAGCCGGACGTTTGCCTTTTCGGCAAGAGGCTCTGCCGCGGCCGAGCGCCATGAGATGTTGCGTCTCTGGGAAAGCACAGATCCCCACTGCTGTTTTACCTGTTGATAGGGCGCCAAGGCACCGTGAAGAGCAGCAAGAGCTTTCAGAGCTGGGCCCTTCCTTGTGGGAGAAGGAGCCAGAAGTTTGCCTTTTTGGCAAGAGGCTCTGCCGCGGCCGAGCGCCATGAGATGTTGCGTCTCTGGGAAAGCACAGATCCCCACTGCTGTTGTGCCTGTAGATAGGGCGCCAAGGCACTGTGATGAGCAGCAAGAGCTTTCAGGGCTGGGCCCTTCCTTGTGGGAGAAGGAGCCGGACGTTTGCCTTTTCTGCAAGAGGCTCTGCCGCGGCCGAGCGCCATGAGATCTTGCGTCTCTGGGAAAGCACAGATCCCCACTGCTGTTGTGCCTGTAGATAGGGTGCCAAGGGACCGTGAAGAGCAGCAACAGCTTTCAGGGCTGGGCCCTTCCTTGTGGGAGAAGGAGCCGGACGTTTGCCTTTTCGGCAAGAGGCTCTGCCGCGGCCGAGCGCCATGAGATCTTGCGTCTCTGGGAAAGCACAGATCCCCACTGCTGTTGTGCCTGTAGATAGTGCGCCAAGGCACTGTGAAGAGCAGCAAGAGCTTTCAGGGCTGGGCCCTTCCTTGTGGGAGAAGGAGGCGGACGTTTGCCTTTTCGGCAAGAGGCTCTGCCGCGGCCGAGCGCCATGAGATGTTGCGTCTCTGGGAAAGCACAAATCCCCACTGCTGTTGTGCCTGTAGATAGGGCGCCAAGGGCAGGTGAAGATCAGCAAGAGCTTTCAGGGCTGGGCCCTTCCTTGTGGGAGAAGGAGCCGGACGTTTGCCTTTTCAGCAAGAGGCTCTGCCGCGGCCGAGCGCCATGAGATGTTGCGTCTCTGGGAAAGCACAGATCCCCACTGCTGTTGTGCCTGTAGATAGGGCACCAAGGGTAGGGGAAGAGCAGCAAGAGCTTTCAGGGCTGGGCCCCTTCCTTGTGGGAGAAGGAGCCGGACGTTTGCCTTTTCGGCCTGAGGCTCTGCCGCGGCCGAGCGCCATGAGATGTTGCGTCTCTGGGAAAGCACAGATCCCCACTGCTGTTGTGCCTGTAGATAGGGCGCCAAGGCACTGTGAAGAGCAGCAAGAGCTTTCAGGGCTGGGCCCTTCCTTGTGAAAGAAGGAGCCGGACGTTTGCCTTTTCGGCAAGAGGCTCTGCCGCGGCCGAGCGCCATGAGATCTTGCGTCTCTGGGAAAGCACAGATCCCCACTGCTGTTGTGCCTGTAGATAGGGTGCCAAGGGACCGTGAAGAGCAGCAACAGCTTTCAGGGCTGGGCCCTTCCTTGTGGGAGAAGGAGCCGGACGTTTGCCTTTTCGGCAAGAGGCTCTGCCGCGGCCGAGCGCCATGAGATGTTGCGTCTCTGGGAAAGCACAAATCCCCACTGCTGTTTTGCCTGTAGATAGGGTGCCAAGGGCAGGTGAAGATCAGCAAGAGCTTTCAGGGCTGGGCCCTTCCTTGTGGGAGAAGGAGCCGGACGTTTGCCTTTTCAGCAAGAGGCTCTGCCGCGGCCGAGCGCCATGAGATGTTGCGTCTCTGGGAAAGCAGAGATCCCCACTGCTGTTGTGCCTGTAGATAGGGCACCAAGGGTAGGGGAAGAGCAGCAAGAGCTTTCAGGGCTGGGCCCTTCCTTGTGGGAGAAGGAGCCGGACGTTTGCCTTTTCGGCAAGAGGCTCTGCCGCGGCCGAGCGCCATGAGATCTTGCGTCTCTGGGAAAGCACAGATCCCCACTCCTGTTGTGCCTGTAGATAGGGTGCCAAGGGACCGTGAAGAGCAGCAACAGCTTTCAGGGCTGGGCCCTTCCTTGTGGGAGAAGGAGCGGGACGTTTGCCTTTTCGGCAAGAGGCTCTGCCGCGGCCGAGCGCCATGAGATCTTGCGTCTCTGGGAAAGCACAGATCCCCACTGCTGTTGTGCCTGTAGATAGGGCGCCAAGGCACTGTGAAGAGCAGCAAGAGCTTTCAGGGCTGGGCCCTTCCTTGTGGGAGAAGGAGGCGGACGTTTGCCTTTTCGGCAAGAGGCTCTGCCGCGGCCGAGCGCCATGAGATCTTGCGTCTCTGTGAAAGCACAGATCCCCACTGCTGTTGTGCCTGTAGATAGGGTGCCAAGGGACCGTGAAGAGCAGCAACAGCTTTCAGGGCTGGGCCCTTCCTTGTGGGAGAAGGAGCCGGACGTTTGCCTTTTCGGCAAGAGGCTGTGCTTCGGCCGAGCGCCATGAGATGTTGCGTCTCTGGGAAAGCACAAATCCCCACTGCTGTTTTGCCTGTAGATAGGGTGCCAAGGGCAGGTGAAGATCAGCAAGAGCTTTCAGGGCTGGGCCCTTCCTTGTGGGAGAAGGAGCCGGACGTTTGCCTTTTCAGCAAGAGGCTCTGCCGCGGCCGAGCGCCATGAGATGTTGCGTCTCTGGGAAAGCACAGATCCCCACTGCTGTTGTGCCTGTAGATAGGGTGCCAAGGGACCGTGAAGAGCAGCAAGAGCTTTCAGGGCTGGGCCCTTCCTTGTGGGAGAAGGAGGTGGACGTTTGCCTTTTCGGCAAGAGGCTCTGCCGCGGCCGAGCGCCATGAGATGTTGCGTCTCTGGGAAAGCACAGATCCCCACTCCTGTTGTGCCTGTAGATAGGGCCCCAAGGGACCGTGAAGAGCAGCAACAGCTTTCAGGGCTGGGCCCTTCCTTGTGGGAGAAGGAGCCGGACGTTTGCCTTTTCGGCAAGAGGCTCTGCCGCGGCCGAGCGCCATGAGATGTTGCGTCTCTGGGAAAGCACAGATCCCCACTCCTGTTGTGCCTGTAGATAGGGCCCCAAGGGACGGTAAAGAGCAGCAACAGCTTTCAGGGCTGGGCCCTTCCTTGTGGGAGAAGGAGCCAGACGTTTGCCTTTTCGGCAAGAGGCTCTGCTGCGGCCGAGCGCCATGAGATGTTGCGTCTCTGGGAAAGCACAGATCCCCACTCCTGTTGTGCCTGTAGATAGGGTGCCAAGGGCAGGTGAAGATCAGCAACAGCTTTCAGGGCTGGGCCCTTCCTTGTGGGAGAAGGAGACGGACGTTTGCCTTTTCGGCAAGAGGCTCTGCCGCGGCCGAGCGCCATGAGATGTTGCGTCTCTGGGAAAGCACAGATCCCCACTGCTGTTGTGCCTGTAGATAGGGCGCCAAGGCACCGTGAAGAGCAGCAAGAGCTTTCAGGGCTGGGCCCTTCCTTGTGGGAGAAGGAGCCGGACGTTTGCCTTTTCGGCAAGAGGCTGTGCCGCGGCCGAGCGCCATGAGATCTTGCGTCTCTGGGAAAGCACAGATCCCCACTCCTGTTGTGCCTGTAGATAGGGTGCCAAGGGACCGTGAAGAGCAGCAAGAGCTTTCAGGGCTGGGCCCTTCCTTGTGGGAGAAGGAGCCGGACGTTTGCCTTTTCGGCAAGAGGCTCTGCCGCGGCCGAGCGCCATGAGATCTTGCGTCTCTGGGAAAGCACAGATCCCCACTGCTGTTGTGCCTGTAGATAGGGCGCCAAGGCACTGTGAAGAGCAGCATCAGCTTTCAGGGCTGGGCCCTTCCTTGTGGGAGAAGGAGCCGGATGTTTGCCTTTTCGGCAAGAGGCTCTGCCGAGGCCGAGCGCCATGAGATGTTGCGTCTCTGGGAAAGCACAAATCCCCACTGCTGTTGTGCCTGTAGATAGGGTGCCAAGGGCAGGTGAAGATCAGCAAGAGCTTTCAGGGCTGGGCCCTTCCTTGTGGGAGAAGGAGCCGGACGTTTGCCTTTTCAGCAAGAGGCTCTGCCGCGGCCGAGCGCCATGAGATGTTGCGTCTCTGGGAAAGCACAGATCCCCACTGCTGTTGTGCCTGTAGATAGGGCACCAAGGGTAGGGGAAGAGCAGCAAGAGCTTTCAGGGCTGGGCCCTTCCTTGTGGGAGAAGGAGCCGGACGTTTGCCTTTTCGGCAAGAGGCTCTGCCGCGGCCGAGCGCCATGAGATGTTGCGTCTCTGGGAAAGCACAGATCCCCACTCCTGTTGTGCCTGTAGATAGGGCCCCAAGGGACCGTGAAGAGCAGCAAGAGCTTTCAGGGCTGGGCCCTTCCTTGTGGGAGAAGGAGCCGGACGTTTGCCTTTTCGGCAAGAGGCTCTGCCGCGGCCGAGCGCCATGAGATGTTGCGTCTCTGGGAAAGCACAGATCCCCACTGCTGTAGTGCCTGTAGATAGGGTGCCAAGACACTGTGAAGAGCAGCAAGAGCTTTCAGGGCTGGGCCCTTCCTTGTGGGAGAAGGAGCCGGACGTTTGCCTTTTCAGCAAGAGGCTCTGCCGCGGCCGAGCGCCATGAGATCTTGCGTCTCTGGGAAAGCACAGATCCCCACTGCTGTTGTGCCTGTAGATAGGGCGCCAAGGCACTGTGAAGAGCAGCATCAGCTTTCAGGGCTGGGCCCTTCCTTGTGGGAGAAGGAGCCGGATGTTTGCCTTTTCGGCAAGAGGCTCTGCCGCGGCCGAGCGCCATGAGATGTTGCGTCTCTGGGAAAGCACAAATCCCCACTGCTGTTGTGCCTGTAGATAGGGTGCCAAGGGCAGGTGAAGATCAGCAAGAGCTTTCAGGGCTGGGCCCTTCCTTGTGGGAGAAGGAGCCGGACGTTTGCCTTTTCAGCAAGAGGCTCTGCCGCGGCCGAGCGCCATGAGATGTTGCGTCTCTGGGAAAGCACAGATCCCCACTGCTGTTGTGCCTGTAGATAGGGCACCAAGGGTAGGGGAAGAGCAGCAAGAGCTTTCAGGGCTGGGCCCTTCCTTGTGGGAGAAGGAGCCGGACGTTTGCCTTTTCGGCAAGAGGCTCTGCCGCGGCCGAGCGCCATGAGATGTTGCGTCTCTGGGAAAGCACAGATCCCCACTCCTGTTGGGCCTGTAGATAGGGCCCCAAGGGACCGTGAAGAGCAGCAAGAGCTTTCAGGGCTGGGCCCTTCCTTGTGGGAGAAGGAGCCGGACGTTTGCCTTTTCGGCAAGAGGCTCTGCCGCGGCCGAGCGCCATGAGATGTTGCGTCTCTGGGAAAGCACAGATCCCCACTGCTGTAGTGCCTGTAGATAGGGTGCCAAGACACTGTGAAGAGCAGCAAGAGCTTTCAGGGCTGGGCCCTTCCTTGTGGGAGAAGGAGCCGGACGTTTGCCTTTTCAGCAAGAGGCTCTGCCGCGGCCGAGCGCCATGAGATCTTGCGTCTCTGGGAAAGCACAGATCCCCACTGCTGTTGTGCCTGTAGATAGGGCGCCAAGGCACTGTGAAGAGCAGCAAGAGCTTTCAGGGCTGGGCCGTTCCTTGTGGGAGAAGGAGCCGGACGTTTGCCTTTTTGGCAAGAGGCTCTGCCGCGGCCGAGCGCCATGAGATATTGCATCTCTGGGAAAGCACAGATCCCCACTGCTGTTGTGCCTGTAGATAGGGCCCGAAAGGACCGTGAAGAGCAGCAAGAGCTTTCAGGGCTGGGCCCTTCCTTGTGGGAGAAGGAGCCGGACGTTTGCCATTTCGGCAAGAGGCTCTGCTGCGGCCGAGCGCCATGAGATGTTGCGTCTCTGGGAAAGCACAGATCCCCACTCCTGTTGTGCCTGTAGATAGGGTGCCAAGGGACCGTGAAGAGCAGCAACAGCTTTCAGGGCTGGGCCCTTCCTTGTGGGAGAAGGAGCCGGACGTTTGCCTTTTCGGCAAGAGGCTCTGCCGCGGCCGAGCACCATGAGATGTTGCGTCTCTGGGAAAGCACAGATCCCCACTGCTGTTGTGCCTGTAGATAGGGTGACAAGGGACCGTGAAGAGCAGCAAGAGCTTTCAGGGCTGGGCCCTTCCTTGTGGGAGAAGGAGCCGGACGTTTGCCTTTTCGGCAAGAGGCTCTGCCGCGGCCGAGCGCCATGAGATGTTGCGTCTCTGGGAAAGCACAGATCCCCACTGCTGTTTTGCCTGTTGATAGGGCGCCAAGGCACCGTGAAGAGCAGCAAGAGCTTTCAGAGCTGGGCCCTTCCTTGTGGGAGAAGGAGCCAGAAGTTTGCCTTTTTGGCAAGGGGCTCTGCCGCGGCCGAGCGCCATGAGATGTTGCGTCTCTGGGAAAGCACAGATCCCCACTGCTGTTGTGCCTGTAGATAGGGCGCCAAGGCACTGTGATGAGCAGCAAGAGCTTTCAGGGCTGGGCCCTTCCTTGTGGGAGAAGGAGCCGGACGTTTGCCTTTTCGGCAAGAGGCTCTGCCGCGGCCGAGCGCCATGAGATGTTGCGTCTCTGGGAAAGCACAGATCCCCACTGCTGTTGTGCCTGTAGATAGGGTGCCAAGGGACCGTGAAGAGCAGCAACAGCTTTCAGGGCTGGGCCCTTCCTTGTGGGAGAAGGAGCGGGACGTTTGCCTTTTCGGCAAGAGGCTCTGCCGCGGCCGAGCGCCATGAGATCTTGCGTCTCTGGGAAAGCACAGATCCCCACTGCTGTTGTGCCTGTAGATAGTGCGCCAAGGCACTGTGAAGAGCAGCAAGAGCTTTCAGGGCTGGGCCCTTCCTTGTGGGAGAAGGAGGCGGACGTTTGCCTTTTCGGCAAGAGGCTCTGCCGCGGCCGAGCGCCATGAGATGTTGCGTCTCTGGGAAAGCACAAATCCCCACTGCTGTTGTGCCTGTAGATAGGGCGCCAAGGGCAGGTGAAGATCAGCAAGAGCTTTCAGGGCTGGGCCCTTCCTTGTGGGAGAAGGAGCCGGACGTTTGCCTTTTCAGCAAGAGGCTCTGCCGCGGCCGAGCGCCATGAGATGTTGCGTCTCTGGGAAAGCACAGATCCCCACTGCTGTTGTGCCTGTAGATAGGGCACCAAGGGTAGGTGAAGAGCAGCAACAGCTTTCAGGGCTGGGCCCTTCCTTGTGGGAGAAGGAGCCGGACGTTTGCCTTTTCGGCAAGAGGCTCTGCCGCGGCCGAGCGCCATGAGATGTTGCGTCTCTGGGAAAGCACAGATCCCCACTCCTGTTGTGCCTGTAGATAGGGCCCCAAGGGACCGTGAAGAGCAGCAACAGCTTTCAGGGCTGGGCCCTTCCTTGTGGGAGAAGGAGCCGGACGTTTGCCTTTTCGGCAAGAGGCTCTGCCGCGGCCGAGCGCCATGAGATGTTGCGACTCTGGGAAAGAACAGATTTCCAGTGTTGTTCTGCCTGTAGATAGGGCGCCAAGGGATCGTGAAGAGCAGCATCAGCTTTCAGGGCTGGGCCCTTCCTTGTGGGAGAAGGAGCCGGACGTTTGCCTTTTTGGCAAGAGGCTCTGCCACGGCTGAGCGCCATGAGATCTTGCGTCTCTGGGAAAGCACAGATCCCCACTGCTGTTTTGCCTGTAGATAGGGCGCCAAGGCACCGTGAAGAGCAGCAAGAGCTTTCAGGGCTGGGCCCTTCCTTGTGGGAGAAGGAGCCAGATGTTTGCCTTTTCGGCAAGAGGCCCTGCCGCGGCCGAGCGCCATGAGATGTTGCGTCTCTGGGAAAGCACAGATCCCCACTGCTGTTGTGCCTGTAGATAGGGCGCTAAGGCACTGTGAAGAGCAGCAAGAGCTTTCAGGGCTGGGCCCTTCCTTGTGGGAGAAGGAGCCGGACGTTTGCCTTTTCGGCAAGAGGCTCTGCCGCGGCCGAGCGCCATGAGATCTTGCGTCTCTGTGAAAGCACAGATCCCCACTGCTGTTGTGCCTGTAGATAGGGTGCCAAGGGACCGTGAAGAGCAGCAACAGCTTTCAGGGCTGGGCCCTTCCTTGTGGGAGAAGGAGCCGGACGTTTGCCTTTTCGGCAAGAGGCTCTGCCGCGGCCGAGCGCCATGAGATGTTGCGTCTCTGGGAAAGCACAAATCCCCACTGCTGTTTTGCCTGTAGATAGGGTGCCAAGGGCAGGTGAAGATCAGCAAGAGCTTTCAGGGCTGGGCCCTTCCTTGTGGGAGAAGGAGCCGGACGTTTGCCTTTTCAGCAAGAGGCTCTGCCGCGGCCGAGCGCCATGAGATGTTGCGTCTCTGGGAAAGCACAGATCCCCACTGCTGTTTTGCCTGTAGATAGGATGCCAAGGGACCGTGAAGAGCAGCAAGAGCTTTCAGGGCTGGGCCCTTCCTTGTGGGAGAAGGAGCCGGACGTTTGCCTTTTCGGCAAGAGGCTCTGCCGCGGACGAGCGCCATGAGATGTTGCGTCTCTGGGAAAGCACAGATCCCCACTCCTGTTGTGCCTGTAGATAGTGCCCCAAGGGACCGTGAAGAGCAGCAACAGCTTTCAGGGCTGGGCCCTTCCTTGTGGGAGAAGGAGCCGGACGTTTGCCTTTTCGGCAAGAGGCTCTGCCGCGGCCGAGCGCCATGAGATGTTGCGTCTCTGGGAAAGCACAGATCCCCACTCCTGTTGTGCCTGTAGATAGGGCCCCAAGGGACGGTAAAGAGCAGCAACAGCTTTCAGGGCTGGGCCCTTCCTTGTGGGAGAAGGAGCCGGACGTTTGCCTTTTCGGCAAGAGGCTCTGTTGCGGCCGAGCGCCATGAGATGTTGCGTCTCTGGGAAAGCACAGATCCCCACTCCTGTTGTGCCTGTAGATAGGGTGCCAAGGGCAGGTGAAGATCAGCAACAGCTTTCAGGGCTGGGCCCTTCCTTGTGGGAGAAGGAGGCGGACGTTTGCCTTTTCGGCAAGAGGCTCTGCCGCGGCCGAGCGCCATGAGATGTTGCGTCTCTGGGAAAGCACAGATCCCCACTGCTGTTGTGCCTGTAGATAGGGCTTCAAGGCACCGTGAAGAGCAGCAAGAGCTTTCAGGGCTGGGCCCTTCCTTGTGGGAGAAGGAGCCGGACGTTTGCCTTTTCGGCAAGAGGCTCTGCCGCGGCCGAGCGCCATGAGATGTTGCGTCTCTGGGAAAGCACAGATCCCCACTGCTGTTGTGCCTGTAGATAGGGCACCAAGGGTAGGGGAAGAGCAGCAAGAGCTTTCAGGGCTGGGCCCTTCCTTGTGGGAGAAGGAGCCGGACGTTTGCCTTTTCGGCAAGAGGCTCTGCCGCGGCCGAGCGCCATGAGATGTTGCGTCTCTGGGAAAGCACAGATCCCCACTGCTGTTGTGCCTGTAGATAGGGCGCCAAGGCACTGTGATGAGCAGCAAGAGCTTTCAGGGCTGGGCCCTTCCTTGTGGGAGAAGGAGCCGGACGTTTGCCTTTTCGGCAAGAGGCTGTGCCGCGGCCGAGCGCCATGAGATCTTGCGTCTCTGGGAAAGCACAGATCCCCACTCCTGTTGTGCCTGTAGATAGGGTGCCAAGGGACCGTGAAGAGCAGCAAGAGCTTTCAGGGCTGGGCCCTTCCTTGTGGGAGAAGGAGCCGGACGTTTGCCTTTTCGGCAAGAGGCTCTGCCGCGGCAGAGCGCCATGAGATCTTGCGTCTCTGGGAAAGCACAGATCCCCACTGCTGTTGTGCCTGTAGGTAGGGCGCCAAGGCACTGTGAAGAGCAGCATCAGCTTTCAGGGCTGGGCCCTTCCTTGTGAAAGAAGGAGCCGGACGTTTGCCTTTTCGGCAAGAGGCTCTGCCGCGGCCGAGCGCCATGAGATCTTGCGTCTCTGTGAAAGCACAGATCCCCACTGCTGTTGTGCCTGTAGATAGGGTGCCAAGGGACCGTGAAGAGCAGCAACAGCTTTCAGGGCTGGGCCCTTCCTTGTGGGAGAAGGAGCCGGATGTTTGCCTTTTCGGCAAGAGGCTCTGCCGCGGCCGAGCGCCATGAGATGTTGCGTCTCTGGGAAAGCACAAATCCCCACTGCTGTTTTGCCTGTAGATAGGGTGCCAAGGGCAGGTGAAGATCAGCAAGAGCTTTCAGGGCTGGGCCCTTCCTTGTGGGAGAAGGAGCCGGACGTTTGCCTTTTCAGCAAGAGGCTCTGCCGCGGCCGAGCGCCATGAGATGTTGCGTCTCTGGGAAAGCACAGATCCCCACTGCTGTTGTGCCTGTAGATAGGGCACCAAGGGTAGGGGAAGAGCAGCAAGAGCTTTCAGGGCTGGGCCCTTCCTTGTGGGAGAAGGAGCCGGACGTTTGCCTTTTCGGCAAGAGGCTCTGCCGCGGCCGAGCGCCATGAGATGTTGCGTCTCTGGGAAAGCACAGATCCCCACTCCTATTGTGCCTGTAGATAGGGCCCCAAGGGACCGTGAAGAGCAGCAAGAGCTTTCAGGGCTGGGCCCTTCCTTGTGGGAGAAGGAGCCGGACGTTTGCCTTTTCGGCAAGAGGCTCTGCCGCGGCCGAGCGCCATGAGATGTTGCGTCTCTGGGAAAGCACAGATCCCCACTGCTGTAGTGCCTGTAGATAGGGTGCCAAGACACTGTGAAGATCAGCAAGAGCTTTCAGGGCTGGGCCCTTCCTTGTGGGAGAAGGAGCCAGACGTTTGCCTTTTCAGCAAGAGGCTCTGCCGCGGCCGAGCGCCATGAGATGTTGCGTCTCTGGGAAAGCACAGATCCCCACTGCTGTTGTGCCTGTAGATAGGGCCCCAAAGGACGGTAAAGAGCAGCAACAGCTTTCAGGGCTGGGCCGTTCCTTGTGGGAGAAGGAGCCGGACGTTTGCCTTTTTGGCAAGAGGCTCTGCCGCGGCCGAGCGCCATGAGATATTGCATCTCTGGGAAAGCACAGATCCCCACTGCTGTTGTGCCTGTAGATAGGGCCCGAAAGGACCGTGAAGAGCAGCAAGAGCTTTCAGGGCTGGGCCCTTCCTTGTGGGAGAAGGAGCCGGACGTTTGCCATTTCGGCAAGAGGCTCTGCTGCGGCCGAGCGCCATGAGATGTTGCGTCTCTGGGAAAGCACAGATCCCCACTCCTGTTGTGCCTGTAGATAGGGTGCCAAGGGCAGGTGAAGATCAGCAACAGCTTTCAGGGCTGGGCCCTTCCTTGTGGGAGAAGGAGACGGACGTTTGCCTTTTCGGCAAGAGGCTCTGCCGCGGCCGAGCACCATGAGATGTTGCGTCTCTGGGAAAGCACAGATCCCCACTGCTGTTGTGCCTGTAGATAGGGTGACAAGGGACCGTGAAGAGCAGCAAGAGCTTTCAGGGCTGGGCCCTTCCTTGTGGGAGAAGGAGCCGGACGTTTGCCTTTTCGGCAAGAGGCTCTGCCGCGGCCGAGCGCCATGAGATGTTGCGTCTCTGGGAAAGCACAGATCCCCACTGCTGTTTTGCCTGTAGATAGGGCGCCAAGGCACCGTGAAGAGCAGCAAGAGCTTTCAGAGCTGGGCCCTTCCTTGTGGGAGAAGGAGCCAGAAGTTTGCCTTTTTGGCAAGGGGCTCTGCCGCGGCCGAGCGCCATGAGATGTTGCGTCTCTGGGAAAGCACAGATCCCCACTGCTGTTGTGCCTGTAGATAGGGCGCCAAGGCACTGTGATGAGCAGCAAGAGCTTTCAGGGCTGGGCCCTTCCTTGTGGGAGAAGGAGCCGGACGTTTGCCTTTTCTGCAAGAGGCTGTGCCGCGGCCGAGCGCCATGAGATCTTGCGTCTCTGGGAAAGCACAGATCCCCACTCCTGTTGTGCCTGTAGATAGGGTGCCAAGGGACCATGAAGAGCAGCAACAGCTTTCAGGGCTGGGCCCTTCCTTGTGGGAGAAGGAGCCGGACGTTTGCCTTTTCGGCAAGAGGCTCTGCCGCGGCCGAGCGCCATGAGATCTTGCGTCTCTGGGAAAGCACAGATCCCCACTCCTGTTGTGCCTGTAGATAGGGTGCCAAGGGACCATGAAGAGCAGCAACAGCTTTCAGGGCTGGGCCCTTCCTTGTGGGAGAAGGAGCCGGACGTTTGCCTTTTCGGCAAGAGGCTCTGCCGCGGCCGAGCGCCATGAGATCTTGCGTCTCTGGGAAAGCACAGATCCCCACTGCTGTTGTGCCTGTAGATAGGGCGCCAAGGCACTGTGAAGAGCAGCAAGAGCTTTCAGGGCTGGGCCCTTCCTTGTGGGAGAAGGAGACGGACGTTTGCCTTTTCGGCAAGAGGCTCTGCCACGGCCGAGCGCCATGAGATGTTGCGTCTCTGGGAAAGCACAAATCCCCACTGCTGTTGTGCCTGTAGATAGGGCGCCAAGGGCAGGTGAAGATCAGCAAGAGCTTTCAGGGCTGGGCCCTTCCTTGTGGGAGAAGGAGCCGGACGTTTGCCTTTTCAGCAAGAGGCTCTGCCGCGGCCGAGCGCCATGAGATGTTGCGTCTCTGGGAAAGCACAGATCCCCACTGCTGTAGTGCCTGTAGATAGGGCACCAAGGGTAGGGGAAGAGCAGCAACAGCTTTCAGGGCTGGGCCCTTCCTTGTGGGAGAAGGAGCCGGACGTTTGCCTTTTCGGCAAGAGGCTCTGCCGCGGCCGAGCGCCATGAGATGTTGCGTCTCTGGGAAAGCACAGATCCCCACTCCTGTTGTGCCTGTAGATAGGGCGCCAAGGCACCGTGAAGAGCAGCAAGAGCTTTCAGGGCTGGGCCCTTCCTTGTGGGAGAAGGAGCCGGACGTTTGCCTTTTCGGCAAGAGGCTCTGCCGCGGCCGAGCGCCATGACATCTTGCGTCTCTGGGAAAGAACAGATCCCCACTGCTGTAGTGCCTGTAGATAGGGTGCCAAGACACTGTGAAGAGCAGCAAGAGCTTTCAGGGCTGGGCCCTTCCTTGTGGGAGAAGGAGCCAGACGTTTGCCTTTTCAGCAAGAGGCTCTGCCGCGGCCGAGCGCCATGAGATGTTGCGTCTCTGGGAAAGCACAGATCCCCACTGCTGTTGTGCCTGTAGATAGGGCGCCAAGGCACTGTGAAGAGCAGCAAGAGCTTTCAGGGCTGGGCCGTTCCTTGTGGGAGAAGGAGCCGGACGTTTGCCTTTTTGGCAAGAGGCTCTGCCGCGGCCGAGCGCCATGAGATATTGCATCTCTGGGAAAGCACAGATCCCCACTGCTGTTGTGCCTGTAGATAGGGCCCGAAAGGACCGTGAAGAGCAGCAAGAGCTTTCAGGGCTGGGCCGTTCCTTGTGGGAGAAGGAGCCGAACGTTTGCCTTTTTGGCAAGAGGCTCTGCCGCGGCCGATCGCAATGAGATGTTGCGTCTCTGGGAAAGAACAGATCCCCACTGCTGTTGTGCCGGTAGATAGGGCACCAAGGGTAGGTGAAGAGCAGCAACAGCTTTCAGGGCTGGGCCCTTCCTTGTGGGAGAAGGAGCCGGACGTTTGCCTTTTCGGCAAGAGGCTCTGCCGCGGCCGAGCGCCATGAGATGTTGCGTCTCTGGGAAAGCACAGATCCCCACTGCTGTTGTGCCTGTAGATAGGGCGCCAAGGCACTGTGATGAGCAGCAAGAGCTTTCAGGGCTGGGCCCTTCCTTGTGGGAGAAGGAGCCGGACGTTTGCCTTTTCGGCAAGAGGCTCTGCCGCGGCCGAGCGCCATGAGATGTTGCGTCTCTGGGAAAGCACAGATCCCCACTGCTGTTGTGCCTGTAGATAGGGTGACAAGGGACCGTGAAGAGCAGCAAGAGCTTTCAGGGCTGGGCCCTTCCTTGTGGGAGAAGGAGCCGGACGTTTGCCTTTTCGGCAAGAGGCTCTGCCGCGGCCGAGCGCCATGAGATGTTGCGTCTCTGGGAAAGAACAGATCCCCACTGCTGTTGTGCCGGTAGATAGGGCACCAAGGGTAGGTGAAGAGCAGCAACAGCTTTCAGGGCTGGGCCCTTCCTTGTGGGAGAAGGAGCCGGACGTTTGCCTTTTCGGCAAGAGGCTCTGCTGCGGCCGAACGCCATGAGATGTTGCGTCTCTGGGAAAGCACAGATCCCCACTGCTGTTTTGCCTGTAGATAGGGTGCCAAGGCACTGTGAAAAGCTGCAACAGATTTCACGGCTGGGCCCTTCCTTGTGGGAGAAGGAGCCGGACGTTTGCCTTTTCGGCAAGAGGCTCTGCCGCGGCCGAGCGCCATGAGATGTTGCGACTCTGGGAAAGAACAGATTTCCAGTGTTGTTCTGCCTGTAGATAGGGCGCCAAGGGATCGTGAAGAGCAGCAAGAGCTTTCAGGGCTGGGCCCTTCCTTGTGGGAGAAGGAGCCGGACGTTTGCCTTTTCGGCAAGAGGCTCTGCCGCGGCCGAGCGCCATGAGATGTTGCGTCTCTGGGAAAGCACAGATCCCCACTGCTGTTGTGCCTGTAGATAGGGCGCCAAGGCACCGTGAAGAGCAGCAAGAGCTTTCAGGGCTGGGCCCTTCCTTGTGGGAGAAGGAGCCGGACGTTTGCCTTTTCGGCAAGAGGTTCTGCCGCGGCCGAGCGCCATGAGATCTTGCGTCTCTGGGAAAGCACAGATCCCCACTGCTGTTCTGCCTGTAGATAGGGTGCCAAGGGCAGGTGAAGAGCAGCAACAGCTTTCAGGGCTGGGCCCTTCCTTGTGGGAGAAGGAGCCGGACGTTTGCCTTTTCGGCAAGAGGCTCTGCCGCGGCCGAGCACCATGAGATGTTGCGTCTCTGGGAAAGCACAGATCCCCACTGCTGTTGTGCCTGTAGATAGGGTGACAAGGGACCGTGAAGAGCAGCAAGAGCTTTCAGGGCTGGGCCCTTCCTTGTGGGAGAAGGAGCCGGACGTTTGCCTTTTTGGCAAGGGGCTCTGCCGCGGCCGAGCGCCATGAGATGTTGCGTCTCTGGGAAAGCACAGATCCCCACTGCTGTTGTGCCTGTAGATAGGGCGCCAAGGCACTGTGAAGAGCAGCAAGAGCTTTCAGGGCTGGGCCGTTCCTTGTGGGAGAAGGAGCCGGACGTTTGCCTTTTTGGCAAGAGGCTCTGCCGCGGCCGATCGCCATGAGATGTTGCGTCTCTGGGAAAGAACAGATCCCCACTGCTGTTGTGCCTGTAGATAGGGCACCAAGGGTAGGTGAAGAGCAGCAAGAGCTTTGAGGGCTGGGCCCTTCCTTGTGGGAGAAGGAGCCGGACGTTTGCCTTTTCGGCAAGAGGCTCTGCCGCGGCCGAGCGCCATGAGATGTTGCGTCTCTGGGAAAGCACAGATCCCCACTGCTGTAGTGCCTGTAGATAGGGTGCCAAGACACTGTGAAGAGCAGCAAGAGCTTTCAGGGCTGGGCCGTTCCTTGTGGGAGAAGGAGCCAGACGTTTGACTTTTCGGCAAGAGGCTCTGCCGCGGCCGAGCACCATGAGATGTTGCGTCTCTGGGAAAGCACAGATCCCCACTGCTGTTGTGCCTGTAGATAGGGTGACAAGGGACCGTGAAGAGCAGCAAGAGCTTTCAGGGCTGGGCCCTTCCTTGTGGGAGAAGGAGCCGGACGTTTGCCTTTTTGGCAAGGGGCTCTGCCGCGGCCGAGCGCCATGAGATGTTGCGTCTCTGGGAAAGCACAGATCCCCACTGCTGTTGTGCCTGTAGATAGGGCGCCAAGGCACTGTGATGAGCAGCAAGAGCTTTCAGGGCTGGGCCCTTCCTTGTGGGAGAAGGAGCCGGACGTTTGCCTTTTCTGCAAGAGGCTGTGCCGCGGCCGAGCGCCATGAGATCTTGCGTCTCTGGGAAAGCACAGATCCCCACTCCTGTTGTGCCTGTAGATAGGGTGCCAAGGGACCGTGAAGAGCAGCAACAGCTTTCAGGGCTGGGCCCTTCCTTGTGGGAGAAGGAGCCGGACGTTTGCCTTTTCGGCAAGAGGCTCTGCCGCGGCCGAGCGCCATGAGATCTTGCGTCTCTGGGAAAGCACAGATCCCCACTGCTGTTGTGCCTGTAGATAGGGCGCCAAGGCACTGTGAAGAGCAGCAAGAGCTTTCAGGGCTGGGCCCTTCCTTGTGGGAGAAGGAGCCGGACGTTTGCCTTTTTGGCAAGAGGCTCTGCCGCGGCCGAGCGCCATGAGATGTTGCGTCTCTGGGAAAGCACAGATCCCCACTGCTGTTGTGCCTGTAGATAGGGTGCCAAGGGACCGTGAAGAGCAGCAACAGCTTTCAGGGCTGGGCCCTTCCTTGTGGGAGAAGGAGCCGGACGTTTGCCTTTTCGGCAAGAGGCTCTGCCACGGCCGAGCGCCATGAGATGTTGCGTCTCTGGGAAAGCACAAATCCCCACTGCTGTTGTGCCTGTAGATAGGGTGCCAAGGGCAGGTGAAGATCAGCAAGAGCTTTCAGGGCTGGGCCCTTCCTTGTGGGAGAAGGAGCCGGACGTTTGCCTTTTCAGCAAGAGGCTCTGCCGCGGCCGAGCGCCATGAGATGTTGCGTCTCTGGGAAAGCACAGATCCCCACTGCTGTTGTGCCTGTAGATAGGGCACCAAGGGTAGGGGAAGAGCAGCAAGAGCTTTCAGGGCTGGGCCCTTCCTTGTGGGAGAAGGAGCCGGACGTTTGCCTTTTCGGCAAGAGGCTCTGCCGCGGCCGAGCGCCATGAGATGTTGCGTCTCTGGGAAAGCACAGATCCCCACTCCTGTTGTGCCTGTAGATAGGGCCCCAAGGGACCGTGAAGAGCAGCAAGAGCTTTCAGGGCTGGGCCCTTCCTTGTGGGAGAAGGAGCCGGACGTTTGCCTTTTCGGCAAGAGGCTCTGCCGCGGCCGAGCGCCATGAGATGTTGCGTCTCTGGGAAAGCACAGATCCCCACTGCTGTAGTGCCTGTAGATAGGGTGCCAAGACACTGTGAAGAGCAGCAAGAGCTTTCAGGGCTGGGCCCTTCCTTGTGGGAGAAGGAGCCAGACGTTTGCCTTTTCAGCAAGAGGCTCTGCCGCGGCCGAGCGCCATGAGATGTTGCGTCTCTGGGAAAGCACAGATCCCCACTGCTGTTGTGCCTGTAGATAGGGCGCCAAGGCACTGTGAAGAGCAGCAAGAGCTTTCAGGGCTGGGCCGTTCCTTGTGGGAGAAGGAGCCGGACGTTTGCCTTTTTGGCAAGAGGCTCTGCCGCGGCCGAGCGCCATGAGATATTGCATCTCTGGGAAAGCACAGATCCCCACTGCTGTTGTGCCTGTAGATAGGGCCCGAAAGGACCGTGAAGAGCAGCAAGAGCTTTCAGGGCTGGGCCGTTCCTTGTGGGAGAAGGAGCCGGACGTTTGCCTTTTTGGCAAGAGGCTCTGCCGCGGCCGATCGCCATGAGATGTTGCGTCTCTGGGAAAGAACAGATCCCCACTGCTGTTGTGCCGGTAGATAGGGCACCAAGGGTAGGTGAAGAGCAGCAACAGCTTTCAGGGCTGGGCCCTTCCTTGTGGGAGAAGGAGCCGGACGTTTGCCTTTTCGGCAAGAGGCTCTGCCGCGGCCGAGCGCCATGAGATGTTGCGTCTCTGGGAAAGCACAGATCCCCACTGCTGTTGTGCCTGTAGATAGGGCGCCAAGGCACTGTGAAGAGCAGCAAGAGCTTTCAGGGCTGGGCCCTTCCTTGTGGGAGAAGGAGACGGACGTTTGCCTTTTCAGCAAGAGGCTCTGCCGCGGCCGAGCGCCATGAGATGTTGCGTCTCTGGGAAAGCACAGATCCCCACTGCTGTTGTGCCTGTAGATAGGGTGACAAGGGACCGTGAAGAGCAGCAAGAGCTTTCAGGGCTGGGCCCTTCCTTGTGGGAGAAGGAGCCGGAAGTTTGCTTTTCGGCAAGAGGCTCTGCCGCGGCCGAGCGCCATGAGATGTTGCGTCTCTGGGAAAGAACAGATCCCCACTGCTGTTGAGCCGGTAGATAGAGCACCAAGGGTAGGTGAAGAGCAGCAACAGCTTTCAGGGCTGGGCCCTTCCTTGTGGGAGAAGGAGCCGGACGTTTGCCTTTTCGGCAAGAGGTTCTGCTGCGGGCCGAACGCCATGAGATGTTGCGTCTCTGGGAAAGCACAGATCCCCACTGCTGTTGTGCCTGTAGATAGGGTGCCAAGGCACTGTGAAAAGCTGCAACAGATTTCACGGCTGGGCCCTTCCTTGTGGGAGAAGGAGCCGGACGTTTGCCTTTTCGGCAAGAGGCTCTGCCGCGGCCGAGCGTCATGAGATGTTGCGACTCTGGGAAAGAACACATTTCCAGTGTTGTTCTGCCTGTAGATAGGGCGCCAAGGGATCGTGAAGAGCAGCAAGAGCTTTCAGGGCTGGGCCCTTCCTTGTGGGAGAAGGAGCCGGACGTTTGCCTTTTCGGCAAGAGGCTCTGCCGCGGCCGAGCGCCATGAGATGTTGCGTCTCTGGGAAAGCAAGGATCCCCACTGCTGTAGTGCCTGTAGATAGGGTGCCAAGACACTGTGAAGAGCAGCAAGAGCTTTCAGGGCTGGGCCCTTCCTTGTGGGAGAAGGAGCCGGACGTTTGCCTTTTCGGCAAGAGGCTCTGCCGCGGCCGAGCGCCATGAGATGTTGCGTCTCTGGGAAAGCACAGATCCCCACTGCTGTTGTGCCTGTAGATAGGGCGCCAAGGCACCGTGAAGAGCATCAAGAGCTTTCAGGGCTGGGCCCTTCCTTGTGGGAGAAGGAGCCGGACGTTTGCCTTTTCGGCAAGAGGTTCTGCCGCGGCCGAGTGCCATGAGATCTTGCGTCTCTGGGAAAGCACAGATCCCCACTGCTGTTCTGCCTGTAGATGGGGTGCCAAGGGCAGGTGAAGAGCAGCAAGAGCTTTCAGGGCTGGGCCCTTCCTTGTGGGAGAAGGAGCCGGACGTTTGCCTTTTCGGCAAGAGGCTCTGCCGCGGCCGAGCGCCATGAGATGTTGCGTCTCTGGGAAAGCACAGATCCCCACTGCTGTTGTGCCTGTAGATAGGGCACCAAGGGTAGGTGAAGAGCAGCAACAGCTTTCAGGGCTGGGCCCTTCCTTGTGGGAGAAGGAGCCGGACGTTTGCCTTTTCGGCAAGAGGCTCTGCCGCGGCCGAGCGCCATGAGATGTTGCGTCTCTGGGAAAGCACAGATCCCCACTCCTGTTGTGCCTGTAGATAGGGCCCCAAGGGACCGTAAAGAGCAGCAAGAGCTTTCAGGGCTGGGCCCTTCCTTGTGGGAGAAGGAGCCGGACGTTTGCCTTTTCGGCAAGAGGCTCTGCCGCGGCCGAGCGCCATGAGATGTTGCGTCTCTGTGAAAGCACAGATCCCCACTGCTGTAGTGCCTGTAGATAGGGCGCCAAGGCACTGTGAAGAGCAGCAAGAGCTTTCAGGGCTGGGCCGTTCCTTGTGGGAGAAGGAGCCGGACGTTTGCCTTTTTGGCAAGAGGCTCTGCCGCGGCCGAGCGCCATGAGATATTGCATCTCTGGGAAAGCACAGATCCCCACTGCTGTTGTGCCTGTAGATAGGGCCCGAAAGGACCGTGAAGAGCAGCAAGAGCTTTCAGGGCTGGGCCCTTCCTTGTGGGAGAAGGAGCCGGACGTTTGCCTTTTCGGCAAGAGGCTCTGCCGCGGCCGATCGCCATGAGATGTTGCGTCTCTGGGAAAGAACAGATCCCCACTGCTGTTGTGCCGGTAGATAGGGCACCAAGGGTAGGTGAAGAGCAGCAAGAGCTTTCAGGGCTGGGCCCTTCCTTGTGGGAGAAGGAGCCGGACGTTTGCCTTTTCGGCAAGAGGCTCTGCTGCGGCCGAGCGCCATGAGATGTTGCGTCTGTGGGAAAGCACAGATCCCCACTGCTGTTTTGCCTGTAGATAGGGTGACAAGGGACCGTGAAGAGCAGCAAGAGCTTTCAGGGCTGGGCCGTTCCTTGTGGGAGAAGGAGCCGGACGTTTGCCTTTTTGGCAAGAGGCTCTGCCGCGGCCGAGCGCCATGAGATGTTGCGTCTCTGGGAAAGAACAGATCCCCACTGCTCTTGTGCCGGTAGATAGGGCACCAAGGGTAGGTGAAGAGCAGCAACAGCTTTCAGGGCTGGGCCCTTCCTTGTGGGAGAAGGAGCCGGACGTTTGCCTTTTCGGCAAGAGGCTCTGCCGCGGCCGAGCGCCATGAGATCTTGCGTCTCTGGGAAAGCACAGATCCCCACTGCTGTAGTGCCTGTAGATAGGGTGCCACGGCACTGTGAAGAGCAGCAAGAGCTTTCAGGGCTGGGCCCTTCCTTGTGGGAGAAGGAGCCGGACGTTTGCCTTTTCGGCAAGAGGCTCTGCCGCGGCCGAGCGCCATGAGATGTTGCGTCTCTGGGAAAGCACAGATCCCCACTGCTGTTCTGCCTGTAGATAGGGTGCCAAGGGCAGGTGAAGATCAGCAAGAGCTTTCAGGGGTGGGCCCTTCCTTGTGGGAGAATGAGCCGGACGTTTGCCTTTTCGGCAAGAGGCTCTGCCGCGGCCGAGCGCCATGAGATCTTGCGTCTCTGTGAAAGCACAGATCCCCACTGCTGTTGTGCCTGTAGATAGGGTTCCAAGGGACCGTGAAGAGCAGCAACAGCTTTCAGGGCTGGGCCCTTCCTTGTGGGAGAAGGAGCCGGACGTTTGCCTTTTCGGCAAGAGGCTCTGCCGCGGCCGAGCGCCATGAGATGTTGCGTCTCTGGGAAAGCACAAATCCCCACTGCTGTTGTGCCTGTAGATAGGGTGCCAAGGGCAGGTGAAGATCAGCAAGAGCTTTCAGGGCTGGGCCGTTCCTTGTGGGAGAAGGAGCCGGACGTTTGCCTTTTCAGCAAGAGGCTCTGCCGCGGCCGAGCGCCATGAGATGTTGCGTCTCTGGGAAAGCACAGATCCCCACTGCTGTTGTGCCTGTAGATAGGGCACCAAGGGTAGGGGAAGAGCAGCAAGAGCTTTCAGGTCTGGGCCCTTCCTTGTGGGAGAAGGAGCCGGACGTTTGCCTTTTCGGCAAGAGGCTCTGCCGCGGCCGAGCGCCATGAGATGTTGCGTCTCTGGGAAAGCACAGATCCCCACTGCTGTTGTGCCTTTAGATAGGGCCCCAAGGCACCGTGAAGAGCAGCAACAGCTTTCAGGGCTGGGCCCTTCCTTGTGGGAGAAGGAGCCGGACGTTTGCCTTTTCTGCAAGAGGCTGTGCCGCGGCCGAGCGCCATGAGATCTTGCGTCTCTGGGAAAGCACAGATCCCCACTCCTGTTGTGCCTGTAGATAGGGTGCCAAGGGACCGTGAAGAGCAGCAACAGCTTTCAGGTCTGGGCCCTTCCTTGTGGGAGAAGGAGCCGGACGTTTGCCTTTTCGGCAAGAGGCTCTGCCGCGGCCGAGCGCCATGAGATCTTGCGTCTCTGGGAAAGCACAGATCCCCACTGCTGTTGTGCCTGTAGATAGGGCGCCAAGGCACTGTGAAGAGCAGCAAGAGCTTTCAGGGCTGGGCCCTTCCTTGTGGGAGAAGGAGCCGGACGTTTGCCTTTTGGCAAAGAGGCTCTGCCGCGGCCGAGCGCCATGAGATGTTGCGTCTCTGGGAAAGCACAGATCCCCACTGCTGTTGTGCCTGTAGATAGGGTGCCAAGGGACCGTGAAGAGCAGCAAGATCTTTCAGGGCTGGGCCCTTCCTTGTGGGAGAAGGAGCCGGACGTTTGCCTTTTCGGCAAGAGGCTCTGCCACGGCCGAGCGCCATTAGATGTTGCGTCTCTGGGAAAGCACAAATCCCCACTGCTGTTGTGCCTGTAGATAGGGCGCCAAGGGCAGGTGAAGATCAGCAAGAGCTTTCAGGGCTGGGCCCTTCCTTGTGGGAGAAGCAGCCGGACGTTTGCCTTTTCAGCAAGAGGCTCTGCCGCGGCCGAGCGCCATGAGATGTTGCGTCTCTGGGAAAGCACAGATCCCCACTGCTGTTGTGCCTGTAGATAGGGCCCCAAGGGACCGTGAAGAGCAGCAACAGCTTTCAGGGCTGGGCCCTTCCTTGTGGGAGAAGGAGCCGGACGTTTGCCTTTTCGGCAAGAGGCTCTGCCGCGGCCGAGCGCCATGAGATGTTGCGTCTCTGGGAAAGCACAGATCCCCACTGCTGTAGTGCCTGTAGATAGGGTGCCAAGACACTGTGAAGAGCAGCAAGAGCTTTCAGGGCTGGGCCCTTCCTTGTGGGAGAAGGAGCCAGACGTTTGCCTTTTCAGCAAGAGGCTCTGCCGCGGCCGAGCGCCATGAGATGTTGCGTCTCTGGGAAAGCACAGATCCCCACTGCTGTTGTGCCTGTAGATAGGGCGCCAAGGCACTGTGAAGAGCAGCAAGAGCTTTCAGGGCTGGGCCCTTCCTTGTGGGAGAAGGAGCCGGACGTTTGCCTTTTTGGCAAGAGGCTCTGCCGCGGCCGAGCGCCATGAGATATTGCATCTCTGGGAAAGCACAGATCCCCACTGCTGTTGTGCCTGTAGATAGGGCCCGAAAGGACCGTGAAGAGCAGCAAGAGCTTTCAGGGCTGGGCCGTTCCTTGTGGGAGAAGGAGCCGGACGTTTGCCTTTTTGGCAAGAGGCTCTGCCGCGGCCGATCGCCATGAGATGTTGCGTCTCTGGGAAAGAACAGATCCCCACTGCTGTTGTGCCTGTAGATAGGGCACCAAGGGTAGGTGAAGAGCAGCAAGAGCTTTGAGGGCTGGGCCCTTCCTTGTGGGAGAAGGAGCCGGACGTTTGCCTTTTCGGCAAGAGGCTCTGCCGCGGCCGAGCGCCATGAGATGTTGCGTCTCTGGGAAAGCACAGATCCCCACTGCTGTAGTGCCTGTAGATAGGGTGCCAAGACACTGTGAAGAGCAGCAAGAGCTTTCAGGGCTGGGCCCTTCCTTGTGGGAGAAGGAGCCAGACGTTTGACTTTTCGGCAAGAGGCTCTGCCGCGGCCGAGCGCCATGAGATGTTGCGTCTCTGGGAAAGCACAGATCCCCACTGCTGTTGTGCCTGTAGATAGGGTGCCAAGGCACTGTGAAGAGCAGCAAGAGCTTTCAGGGCTGGGCCGTTCCTTGTGGGAGAAGGAGCCGGACGTTTGCCTTTTTGGCAAGAGGCTCTGCCGCGGCCGAGCGCCATGAGATATTGCATCTCTGGGAAAGCACAGATCCCCACTGCTGTTGTGCCTGTAGATAGGGCCCGAAAGGACCGTGAAGAGCAGCAAGAGCTTTCAGGGCTGGGCCCTTCCTTGTGGGAGAAGGAGCCGGACGTTTGCCATTTCGGCAAGAGGCTCTGCTGCGGCCGAGCGCCATGAGATGTTGCGTCTCTGGGAAAGCACAGATCCCCACTGCTGTTCTGCCTGTAGATAGGGTGCCAAGGGCAGGTGAAGAGCAGCAACAGCTTTCAGGGCTGGGCCCTTCCTTGTGGGAGAAGGAGACGGACGTTTGCCTTTTCGGCAAGAGGCTCTGCCGCGGCCGAGCACCATGAGATGTTGCGTCTCTGGGAAAGCACAGATCCCCACTGCTGTTGTGCCTGTAGATAGGGTGACAAGGGACCGTGAAGAGCAGCAAGAGCTTTCAGGGCTGGGCCCTTCCTTGTGGGAGAAGGAGCCGGACGTTTGCCTTTTTGGCAAGGGGCTCTGCCGCGGCCGAGCGCCATGAGATGTTGCGTCTCTGGGAAAGCACAGATCCCCACTGCTGTTGTGCCTGTAGATAGGGCGCCAAGGCACTGTGATGAGCAGCAAGAGCTTTCAGGGCTGGGCCCTTCCTTGTGGGAGAAGGAGCCGGACGTTTGCCTTTTCTGCAAGAGGCTGTGCCGCGGCCGAGCGCCATGAGATCTTGCGTCTCTGGGAAAGCACAGATCCCCACTCCTGTTGTGCCTGTAGATAGGGTGCCAAGGGACCGTGAAGAGCAGCAACAGCTTTCAGGGCTGGGCCCTTCCTTGTGGGAGAAGGAGCCGGACGTTTGCCTTTTCGGCAAGAGGCTCTGCCGCGGCCGAGCGCCATGAGATCTTGCGTCTCTGGGAAAGCACAGATCCCCACTGCTGTTGTGCCTGTAGATAGGGCGCCAAGGCACTGTGAAGAGCAGCAAGAGCTTTCAGGGCTGGGCCCTTCCTTGTGGGAGAAGGAGCCGGACGTTTGCCTTTTTGGCAAGAGGCTCTGCCGCGGCCGAGCGCCATGAGATGTTGCGTCTCTGGGAAAGAACAGATCCCCACTGCTGTTGTGCCTGTAGATAGGGTGCCAAGGGACCGTGAAGAGCAGCAAGAGCTTTCAGGGCTGGGCCCTTCCATGTGGGAGAAGGAGCCGGACGTTTGCCTTTTCGGCAAGAGGCTCTGCCACGGCCGAGCGCCATGAGATGTTGCGTCTCTGGGAAAGCACAAATCCCCACTGCTGTTGTGCCTGTAGATAGGGCGCCAAGGGCAGGTGAAGATCAGCAAGAGCTTTCAGGGCTGGGCCCTTCCTTGTGGGAGAAGGAGCCGGACGTTTGCCTTTTCAGCAAGAGGCTCTGCCGCGGCCGAGCGCCATGAGATGTTGCGTCTCTGGGAAAGCACAGATCCCCACTGCTGTTGTGCCTGTAGATAGGGCGCCAAGGCACCGTGAAGAGCAGCAAGAGCTTTCAGGGCTGGGCCCTTCCTTGTGGGAGAAGGAGCCGGACGTTTGCCTTTTCGGCAAGAGGCTCTGCCGCGGCCGAGCGCCATGAGATGTTGCGTCTCTGGGAAAGCACAGATCCCCACTCCTGTTGTGCCTGTAGATAGGGCCCCAAGGGACCGTGAAGAGCAGCAACAGCTTTCAGGGCTGGGCCCTTCCTTGTGGGAGAAGGAGCCGGACGTTTGCCTTTTCGGCAAGAGGCTCTGCCGCGGCCGAGCGCCATGAGATGTTGCGTCTCTGGGAAAGCACAGATCCCCACTGCTGTTGTGCCTGTAGATGGGGCGCCAAGGCACTGTGAAGAGCAGCAAGAGCTTTCAGGGCTGGGCCCTTCCTTGTGGGAGAAGGAGCCGGACGTTTGCCTTTTTGGCAAGAGGCTCTGCCGCGGCCGAGCGCCATGAGATATTGCATCTCTGGGAAAGCACAGATCCCCACTGCTGTTGTGCCTGTAGATAGGGCCCGAAAGGACCGTGAAGAGCAGCAAGAGCTTTCAGGGCTGGGCCGTTCCTTGTGGGAGAAGGAGCCGGACGTTTGCCTTTTTGGCAAGAGGCTCTGCCGCGGCCGATCGCCATGAGATATTGCGTCTCTGGGAAAGAACAGATCCCCACTGCTGTTGTGCCGGTAGATAGGGCACCAAGGGTAGGTGAAGAGCAGCAACAGCTTTCAGGGCTGGGCCCTTCCTTGTGGGAGAAGGAGCCGGACGTTTGCCTTTTCGGCAAGAGGCTCTGCCGCGGCCGAGCGCCATGAGATGTTGCGTCTCTGGGAAAGCACAGATCCCCACTGCTGTTGTGCCTGTAGATAGGGCGCCAAGGCACTGTGATGAGCAGCAAGAGCTTTCAGGGCTGGGCCCTTCCTTGTGGGAGAAGGAGCCGGACGTTTGCCTTTTCGGCAAGAGGCTCTGCCGCGGCCGAGCGCCATGATATGTTGCGTCTCTGGGAAAGCACAGATCCCCACTGCTGTTGTGCCTGTAGATAGGGTGACAAGGGACCGTGAAGAGCAGCAAGAGCTTTCAGGGCTGGGCCCTTCATTGTGGGAGAAGGAGCCGGAAGTTTGCTTTTCGGCAAGAGGCTCTGCCGCGGCCGAGCGCCATGAGATGTTGCGTCTCTGGGAAAGAACAGATCCCCACTGCTGTTGAGCCGGTAGATAGGGCACCAAGGGTAGGTGAAGAGCAGCAACAGCTTTCAGGGCTGGGCCCTTCCTTGTGGGAGAAGGAGCCGGACGTTTGCCTTTTCGGCAAGAGGTTCTGCTGCGGCCGAACGCCATGAGATGTTGCGTCTCTGGGAAAGCACAGATCCCCACTGCTGTTGTGCCTGTAGATAGGGTGCCAAGGCACTGTGAAAAGCTGCAACAGATTTCACGGCTGGGCCCTTCCTTGTGGGAGAAGGAGCCGGACGTTTGCCTTTTCGGCAAGAGGCTCTGCCGCGGCCGAGCGTCATGAGATGTTGCGACTCTGGGAAAGAACACATTTCCAGTGTTGTTCTGCCTGTAGATAGGGCGCCAAGGGATCGTGAAGAGCAGCAAGAGCTTTCAGGGCTGGGCCCTTCCTTGTGGGAGAAGGAGCCGGACGTTTGCCTTTTCGGCAAGAGGCTCTGCCGCGGCCGAGCGCCATGAGATGTTGCGTCTCTGGGAAAGCACAGATCCCCACTCCTGTTGTGCCTGTAGATAGGGTGCCAAGACACTGTGAAGAGCAGCAAGAGCTTTCAGGGCTGGGCCCTTCCTTGTGGGAGAAGGAGCCGGACGTTTGCCTTTTCGGCAAGAGGCTCTGCCGCGGCCGAGCGCCATGAGATGTTGCGTCTCTGGGAAAGCACAGATCCCCACTGCTGTTGTGCCTGTAGATAGGGCGCCAAGGCACCGTGAAGAGCAGCAAGAGCTTTCAGGGCTGGGCCCTTCCTTGTGGGAGAAGGAGCCGGACGTTTGCCTTTTCGGCAAGAGGTTCTGCCGCGGCCGAGTGCCATGAGATCTTGCGTCTCTGGGAAAGCACAGATCCCCACTGCTGTTCTGCCTGTAGATAGGGTGCCAAGGGCAGGTGAAGAGCAGCAAGAGCTTTCAGGGCTGGGCCCTTCCTTGTGGGAGAAGGAGCCGGACGTTTGCCTTTTCGGCAAGAGGCTCTGCCGCGGCCGAGCGCCATGAGATGTTGCGTCTCTGGGAAAGCACAGATCCCCACTGCTGTTGTGCCTGTAGATAGGGCACCAAGGGTAGGTGAAGAGCAGCAACAGCTTTCAGGGCTGGGCCCTTCCTTGTGGGAGAAGGAGCCGGACGTTTGCCTTTTCGGCAAGAGGCTCTGCCGCGGCCGAGCGCCATGAGATGTTGCGTCTCTGGGAAAGCACAGATCCCCACTCCTGTTGTGCCTGTAGATAGGGCCCCAAGGGACCGTAAAGAGCAGCAAGAGCTTTCAGGGCTGGGCCCTTCCTTGTGGGAGAAGGAGCCGGACGTTTGCCTTTTCGGCAAGAGGCTCTGCCGCGGCCGAGCGCCATGAGATGTTGCGTCTCTGTGAAAGCACAGATCCCCACTGCTGTAGTGCCTGTAGATAGGGCGCCAAGGCACTGTGAAGAGCAGCAAGAGCTTTCAGGGCTGGGCCCTTCCTTGTGGGAGAAGGAGCCGGACGTTTGCCTTTTTGGCAAGAGGCTCTGCCGCGGCCGAGCGCCATGAGATATTGCATCTCTGGGAAAGCACAGATCCCCACTGCTGTTGTGCCTGTAGATAGGGCCCGAAAGGACCGTGAAGAGCAGCAAGAGCTTTCAGGGCTGGGCCCTTCCTTGTGGGAGAAGGAGCCGGACGTTTGCCTTTTCGGCAAGAGGCTCTGCCGCGGCCGATCGCCATGAGATGTTGCGTCTCTGGGAAAGAACAGATCCCCACTGCTGTTGTGCCGGTAGATAGGGCACCAAGGGTAGGTGAAGAGCAGCAAGAGCTTTCAGGGCTGGGCCCTTCCTTGTGGGAGAAGGAGCCGGACGTTTGCCTTTTCGGCAATAGGCTCTGCTGCGGCCGAGCGCCATGAGATGTTGCGTCTGTGGGAAAGCACAGATCCCCACTGCTGTTTTGCCTGTAGATAGGGTGACAAGGGACCGTGAAGAGCAGCAAGAGCTTTCAGGGCTGGGCCCTTCCTTGTGGGAGAAGGAGCCGGACGTTTGCCTTTTTGGCAAGAGGCTCTGCCACGGCCGAGCGCCATGAGATGTTGCGTCTCTGGGAAAGAACAGATCCCCACTGCTCTTGTGCCGGTAGATAGGGCACCAAGGGTAGGTGAAGAGCAGCAACAGCTTTCAGGGCTGGGCCCTTCCTTGAGGGAGAAGGAGCCGGACGTTTGCCTTTTCGGCAAGAGGCTCTGCCGCGGCCGAGCGCCATGAGATCTTGCGTCTCTGGGAAAGAAAAGATCCCCACTGCTGTTGTGCCTGTAGATAGGGCGCCAAGGCAATGTGAAGAGCAGCAACAGCTTTCAGGGCTGGGCCCTTCCTTGTGGGAGAAGGAGCCGGACGTTTGCCTTTTCGGCAAGAGGCTCTGCCGCGGCCGAGCGCCATGAGATGTTGCGACTCTGGGAAAGAACAGATTTCCAGTGTTGTTCTGCCTGTAGATAGGGCGCCAAGGGATCGTGAAGAGCAGCATCAGCTTTCAGGGCTGGGCCCTTCCTTGTGGGAGAAGGAGCCGGACGTTTGCCTTTTCGGCAAGAGGCTCTGCCGCGGCCGAGCGCCATGAGATCTTGCGTCTCTGGGAAAGCACAGATCCCCACTGCTGTAGTGCCTGTAGATAGGGTGCCACGGCACTGTGAAGAGCAGCAAGAGCTTTCAGGGCTGGGCCCTTCCTTGTGGGAGAAGGAGCCGGACGTTTGCCTTTTCGGCAAGAGGCTCTGCCGCGGCCGAGCGCCATGAGATGTTGCGTCTCTGGGAAAGCACAGATCCCCACTGCTGTTCTGCCTGTAGATAGGGTGCCAAGGGCAGGTGAAGATCAGCAAGAGCTTTCAGGGCTGGGCCCTTCCTTGTGGGAGAATGAGCCGGACGTTTGCCTTTTCGGCAAGAGGCTCTGCCGCGGCCGAGCGCCATGAGATCTTGCGTCTCTGTGAAAGCACAGATCCCCACTGCTGTTGTGCCTGTAGATAGGGTGCCAAGGGACCGTGAAGAGCAGCAACAGCTTTCAGGGCTGGGCCCTTCCTTGTGGGAGAAGGAGCCGGACGTTTGCCTTTTCGGCAAGAGGCTCTGCCGCGGCCGAGCGCCATGAGATGTTGCGTCTCTGGGAAAGCACAAATCCCCACTGCTGTTGTGCCTGTAGATAGGGTGCCAAGGGCAGGTGAAGATCAGCAAGAGCTTTCAGGGCTGGGCCCTTCCTTGTGGGAGAAGGAGCCGGACGTTTGCCTTTTCAGCAAGAGGCTCTGCCGCGGCCGAGCGCCATGAGATGTTGCGTCTCTGGGAAAGCACAGATCCCCACTGCTGTTGTGCCTGTAGATAGGGCACCAAGGGTAGGGGAAGAGCAGCAACAGCTTTCAGGTCTGGGCCCTTCCTTGTGGGAGAAGGAGCCGGACGTTTGCCTTTTCGGCAAGAGGCTCTGCCGCGGCCGAGCGCCATGAGATGTTGCGTCTCTGGGAAAGCACAGATCCCCACTGCTGTTGTGCCTTTAGATAGGGCCCCAAGGCACCGTGAAGAGCAGCAACAGCTTTCAGGGCTGGGCCCTTCCTTGTGGGAGAAGGAGCCGGACGTTTGCCTTTTCGGCAAGAGGCTCTGCCGCGGCCGAGCGCCATGAGATGTTGCGACTCTGGGAAAGAACAGATTTCCAGTGTTGTTCTGCCTGTAGATAGGGCGCCAAGGGATCGTGAAGAGCAGCATCAGCTTTCAGGGCTGGGCCCTTCCTTGTGGGAGAAGGAGCCGGACGTTTGCCTTTTCGGCAAGAGTCTCTGCCGCGGCCGAGCGCCATGAGATCTTGCGTCTCTGGGAAAGCACAGATCCCCACTGCTGTAGTGCCTGTAGATAGGGTGCCAAGACACTGTGAAGAGCAGCAAGAGCTTTCAGGGCTGGGCCCTTCCTTGTGGGAGAAGGAGCCGGACGTTTGCCTTTTCGGCAAGAGGCTCTGCCGCGGCCGAGCGCCATGAGATGTTGCGTCTCTGGGAAAGCACAGATCCCCACTGCTGTTGTGCCTGTAGATAGGGCGCCAAGGCACCGTGAAGAGCAGCAAGAGCTTTCAGGGCTGGGCCCTTCCTTGTGGGAGAAGGAGCCGGACGTTTGCCTTTTCGGCAAGAGGTTCTGCCGCGGCCGAGCGCCATGAGATCTTGCGTCTCTGGGAAAGCAGAGATCCCGACTGCTGTTCTGCCTGTAGATAGGGTGCCAAGGGCAGGTGAAGAGCAGCAAGAGCTTTCAGGGCTGGGCCCTTCCTTGTGGGAGAAGGAGCCGGACGTTTGCCTTTTCGGCAAGAGGCTCTGCCGCGGCCGAGCGCCATGAGATGTTGCGTCTCTGGGAAAGCACAGATCCCCACTGCTGTTGTGCCTGTAGATAGGGCACCAAGGGTAGTTGAAGAGCAGCAAGAGCTTTCAGGGCTGGGCCGTTCCTTGTGGGAGAAGGAGCCGGACGTTTGCCTTTTCGGCAAGAGGCTCTGCCGCGGCCGAGCGCCATGAGATGTTGCGTCTCTGGGAAAGCACAGATCCCCACTCCTGTTGTGCTTGTAGATAGGGCCCCAAGGGACCGTAAAGAGCAGCAACAGCTTTCAGGGCTGGGCCCTTCCTTGTGGGAGAAGGAGCCGGACGTTTGCCTTTTCGGCAAGAGGCTCTGCCGTGGCCGAGCGCCATGAGATATTGCGTCTCTGGGAAAGCACAGATCCCCACTGCTGTTGTGCCTGTAGATAGGGCGCCAAGGCAATGTGAAGAGCAGCAACAGCTTTCAGGGCTGGGCCCTTCCTTGTGGGAGAAGGAGCCGGACGTTTGCCTTTTCGGCAAGAGGCTCTGCCGCGGCCGAGCGCCATGAGATGTTGCGTCTCTGGGAAAGCACAGATCCCCACTGCTGTTGTGCCTGTAGATAGGGTGCCAAGGGACCGTGAAGAGCAGCAAGAGCTTTCAGGGCTGGGCCCTTCCATGTGGGAGAAGGAGCCGGACGTTTGCCTTTTCGGCAAGAGGCTCTGCCACGGCCGAGCGCCATGAGATGTTGCGTCTCTGGGAAAGCACAAATCCCCACTGCTGTTGTGCCTGTAGATAGGGCGCCAAGGGCAGGTGAAGATCAGCAAGAGCTTTCAGGGCTGGGCCCTTCCTTGTGGGAGAAGGAGCCGGACGTTTGCCTTTTCAGCAAGAGGCTCTGCCGCGGCCGAGCGCCATGAGATGTTGCGTCTCTGGGAAAGCACAGATCCCCACTGCTGTTGTGCCTGTAGATAGGGCACCAAGGGTAGGGGAAGAGCAGCAACAGCTTTCAGGGCTGGGCCCTTCCTTGTGGGAGAAGGAGCCGGACGTTTGCCTTTTCGGCAAGAGGCTCTGCCGCGGCCGAGCGCCATGAGATGTTGCGTCTCTGGGAAAGCACAGATCCCCACTGCTGTTGTGCCTTTAGATAGGGCCCCAAGGCACCGTGAAGAGCAGCAACAGCTTTCAGGGCTGGGCCCTTCCTTGTGGGAGAAGGAGCCGGACGTTTGCCTTTTCGGCAAGAGGCTCTGCCGCGGCCGAGCGCCATGAGATCTTGCGTCTCTGGGAAAGCACAGATCCCCACTGCTGTAGTGCCTGTAGATAGGGTGCCAAGACACTGTGAAGAGCAGCAAGAGCTTTCAGGGCTGGGCCCTTCCTTGTGGGAGAAGGAGCCGGACGTTTGCCTTTTCGGCAAGAGGCTCTGCCGCGGCCGAGCGCCATGAGATGTTGCGTCTCTGGGAAAGCACAGATCCCCACTGCTGTTGTGCCTGTAGATAGGGCGCCAAGGCACCGTGAAGAGCAGCAAGAGCTTTCAGGGCTGGGCCCTTCCTTGTGGGAGAAGGAGCCGGACGTTTGCCTTTTCGGCAAGAGGTTCTGCCGCGGCCGAGCGCCATGAGATCTTGCGTCTCCGGGAAAGCAGAGATCCCGACTGCTGTTCTGCCTGTAGATAGGGTGCCAAGGGCAGGTGAAGAGCAGCAAGAGCTTTCAGGGCTGGGCCCTTCCTTGTGGGAGAAGGAGCCGGACGTTTGCCTTTTCGGCAAGAGGCTCTGCCGCGGCCGAGCGCCATGAGATGTTGCGTCTCTGGGAAAGCACAGATCCCCACTGCTGTTGTGCCTGTAGATAGGGCACCAAGGGTAGTTGAAGAGCAGCAAGAGCTTTCAGGGCTGGGCCCTTCCTTGTGGGAGAAGGAGCCGGACGTTTGCCTTTTCGGCAAGAGGCTCTGCCGCGGCCGAGCGCCATGAGATGTTGCGTCTCTGGGAAAGCACAGATCCCCACTCCTGTTGTGCTTGTAGATAGGGCCCCAAGGGACCGTAAAGAGCAGCAACAGCTTTCAGGGCTGGGCCCTTCCTTGTGGGAGAAGGAGCCGGACGTTTGCCTTTTCGGCAAGAGGCTCTGCCGTGGCCGAGCGCCATGAGATATTGCGTCTCTGGGAAAGCACAGATCCCCACTGCTGTTGTGCCTGTAGATAGGGCGCCAAGGCAATGTGAAGAGCAGCAACAGCTTTCAGGGCTGGGCCCTTCCTTGTGGGAGAAGGAGCCGGACGTTTGCCTTTTCGGCAAGAGGCTCTGCCGCGGCCGAGCGCCATGAGATGTTGCGTCTCTGGGAAAGCACAGATCCCCACTGCTGTTGTGCCTGTAGATAGGGTGCCAAGGGACCGTGAAGAGCAGCAAGAGCTTTCAGGGCTGGGCCCTTCCTTGTGGGAGAAGGAGCCGGACGTTTGCCTTTTCGGCAAGAGGCTCTGCCACGGCCGAGCGCCATGAGATGTTGCGTCTCTGGGAAAGCACAAATCCCCACTGCTGTTGTGCCTGTAGATAGGGCGCCAAGGGCAGGTGAAGATCAGCAAGAGCTTTCAGGGCTGGGCCCTTCCTTGTGGGAGAAGGAGCCGGACGTTTGCCTTTTCAGCAAGAGGCTCTGCCGCGGCCGAGCGCCATGAGATGTTGCGTCTCTGGGAAAGCACAGATCCCCACTGCTGTTGTGCCTGTAGATAGGGCACCAAGGGTAGGGGAAGAGCAGCAAGAGCTTTCAGGGCTGGGCCCTTCCTTGTGGGAGAAGGAGCCGGACGTTTGCCTTTTCGGCAAGAGGCTCTGCCGCGGCCGAGCGCCATGAGATGTTGCGTCTCTGGGAAAGCACAGATCCCCACTCCTGTTGTGTGTAGATAGGGCCCCAAGGGACCGTGAAGAGCAGCAAGAGCTTTCAGGGCTGGGCCCTTCCTTGTGGGAGAAGGAGCCGGACGTTTGCCTTTTCGGCAAGAGGTTCTGCCGCGGCCGAGCGCCATGAGATCTTGCGTCTCTGGGAAAGCAGAGATCCCGACTGCTGTTCTGCCTGTAGATAGGGTGCCAAGGGCAGGTGAAGAGCAGCAAGAGCTTTCAGGGCTGGGCCCTTCCTTGTGGGAGAAGGAGCCGGACGTTTGCCTTTTCGGCAAGAGGCTCTGCCGCGGCCGAGCGCCATGAGATGTTGCGTCTCTGGGAAAGCACAGATCCCCACTGCTGTTGTGCCTGTAGATAGGGCACCAAGGGTAGTTGAAGAGCAGCAAGAGCTTTCAGGGCTGGGCCGTTCCTTGTGGGAGAAGGAGCCGGACGTTTGCCTTTTCGGCAAGAGGCTCTGCCGCGGCCGAGCGCCATGAGATGTTGCGTCTCTGGGAAAGCACAGATCCCCACTCCTGTTGTGCTTGTAGATAGGGCCCCAAGGGACCGTAAAGAGCAGCAACAGCTTTCAGGGCTGGGCCCTTCCTTGTGGGAGAAGGAGCCGGACGTTTGCCTTTTCGGCAAGAGGCTCTGCCGTGGCCGAGCGCCATGAGATATTGCGTCTCTGGGAAAGCACAGATCCCCACTGCTGTTGTGCCTGTAGATAGGGCGCCAAGGCAATGTGAAGAGCAGCAACAGCTTTCAGGGCTGGGCCCTTCCTTGTGGGAGAAGGAGCCGGACGTTTGCCTTTTCGGCAAGAGGCTCTGCCGCGGCCGAGCGCCATGAGATGTTGCGTCTCTGGGAAAGCACAGATCCCCACTGCTGTTGTGCCTGTAGATAGGGTGCCAAGGGACCGTGAAGAGCAGCAAGAGCTTTCAGGGCTGGGCCCTTCCATGTGGGAGAAGGAGCCGGACGTTTGCCTTTTCGGCAAGAGGCTCTGCCACGGCCGAGCGCCATGAGATGTTGCGTCTCTGGGAAAGCACAAATCCCCACTGCTGTTGTGCCTGTAGATAGGGCGCCAAGGGCAGGTGAAGATCAGCAAGAGCTTTCAGGGCTGGGCCCTTCCTTGTGGGAGAAGGAGCCGGACGTTTGCCTTTTCAGCAAGAGGCTCTGCCGCGGCCGAGCGCCATGAGATGTTGCGTCTCTGGGAAAGCACAGATCCCCACTGCTGTTGTGCCTGTAGATAGGGCACCAAGGGTAGGGGAAGAGCAGCAACAGCTTTCAGGGCTGGGCCCTTCCTTGTGGGAGAAGGAGCCGGACGTTTGCCTTTTCGGCAAGAGGCTCTGCCGCGGCCGAGCGCCATGAGATGTTGCGTCTCTGGGAAAGCACAGATCCCCACTGCTGTTGTGCCTTTAGATAGGGCCCCAAGGCACCGTGAAGAGCAGCAACAGCTTTCAGGGCTAGGCCCTTCCTTGTGGGAGAAGGAGCCGGACGTTTGCCTTTTCGGCAAGAGGCTCTGCCGCGGCCGAGCGCCATGAGATGTTGCGACTCTGGGAAAGAACAGATTTCCAGTGTTGTTCTGCCTGTAGATAGGGCGCCAAGGGATCGTGAAGAGCAGCATCAGCTTTCAGGGCTGGGCCCTTCCTTGTGGGAGAAGGAGCCGGACGTTTGCCTTTTCGGCAAGAGGCTCTGCCGCGGCCGAGCGCCATGAGATCTTGCGTCTCTGGGAAAGCACAGATCCCCACTGCTGTAGTGCCTGTAGATAGGGTGCCAAGACACTGTGAAGAGCAGCAAGAGCTTTCAGGGCTGGGCCCTTCCTTGTGGGAGAAGGAGCCGGACGTTTGCCTTTTCGGCAAGAGGCTCTGCCGCGGCCGAGCGCCATGAGATGTTGCGTCTCTGGGAAAGCACAGATCCCCACTGCTGTTGTGCCTGTAGATAGGGCGCCAAGGCACCGTGAAGAGCAGCAAGAGCTTTCAGGGCTGGGCCCTTCCTTGTGGGAGAAGGAGCCGGACGTTTGCCTTTTCGGCAAGAGGTTCTGCCGCGGCCGAGCGCCATGAGATCTTGCGTCTCTGGGAAAGCAGAGATCCCGACTGCTGTTCTGCCTGTAGATAGGGTGCCAAGGGCAGGTGAAGAGCAGCAAGAGCTTTCAGGGCTGGGCCCTTCCTTGTGGGAGAAGGAGCCGGACGTTTGCCTTTTCGGCAAGAGGCTCTGCCGCGGCCGAGCGCCATGAGATGTTGCGTCTCTGGGAAAGCACAGATCCCCACTGCTGTTGTGCCTGTAGATAGGGCACCAAGGGTAGTTGAAGAGCAGCAACAGCTTTCAGGGCTGGGCCCTTCCTTGTGGGAGAAGGAGCCGGACGTTTGCCTTTTCGGCAAGAGGCTCTGCCGCGGCCGAGCGCCATGAGATGTTGCGTCTCTGGGAAAGCACAGATCCCCACTCCTGTTGTGCTTGTAGATAGGGCCCCAAGGGACCGTAAAGAGCAGCAACAGCTTTCAGGGCTGGGCCCTTCCTTGTGGGAGAAGGAGCCGGACGTTTGCCTTTTCGGCAAGAGGCTCTGCCGTGGCCGAGCGCCATGAGATATTGCGTCTCTGGGAAAGCACAGATCCCCACTGCTGTTGTGCCTGTAGATAGGGCGCCAAGGCAATGTGAAGAGCAGCAACAGCTTTCAGGGCTGGGCCCTTCCTTGTGGGAGAAGGAGCCGGACGTTTGCCTTTTCGGCAAGAGGCTCTGCCGCGGCCGAGCGCCATGAGATGTTGCGTCTCTGGGAAAGCACAGATCCCCACTGCTGTTGTGCCTGTAGATAGGGTGCCAAGGGACCGTGAAGAGCAGCAAGAGCTTTCAGGGCTGGGCCCTTCCTTGTGGGAGAAGGAGCCGGACGTTTGCCTTTTCGGCAAGAGGCTCTGCCACGGCCGAGCGCCATGAGATGTTGCGTCTCTGGGAAAGCACAAATCCCCACTGCTGTTGTGCCTGTAGATAGGGCGCCAAGGGCAGGTGAAGATCAGCAAGAGCTTTCAGGGCTGGGCCCTTCCTTGTGGGAGAAGGAGCCGGACGTTTGCCTTTTCAGCAAGAGGCTCTGCCGCGGCCGAGCGCCATGAGATGTTGCGTCTCTGGGAAAGCACAGATCCCCACTGCTGTTGTGCCTGTAGATAGGGCACCAAGGGTAGGGGAAGAGCAGCAACAGCTTTCAGGGCTGGGCCCTTCCTTGTGGGAGAAGGAGCCGGACGTTTGCCTTTTCGGCAAGAGGCTCTGCCGCGGCCGAGCGCCATGAGATGTTGCGTCTCTGGGAAAGCACAGATCCCCACTCCTGTTGTGTGTAGATAGGGCCCCAAGGGACCGTGAAGAGCAGCAACAGCTTTCAGGGCTGGGCCCTTCCTTGTGGGAGAAGGAGCCGGACGTTTGCCTTTTCGGCAAGAGGCTCTGCCGCGGCCGAGCGCCATGAGATGTTGCGTCTCTGGGAAAGAACAGATCCCCACTGCTGTAGTGCCTTTAGATAGGGTGCCAAGACACTGTGAAGAGCAGCAAGAGCTTTCAGGGCTGGGCCCTTCCTTGTGGGAGAAGGAGCCAGACGTTTGCCTTTTCGGCAAGAGGCTCTGCCGCGGCCGAGCGCCATGAGATGTTGCGTCTCTGGGAAAGCACAGATCCCCACTGCTGTTGTGCCTGTAGATAGGGCGCCAAGACACTGTGAAGAGCAGCAAGAGCTTTCAGGGCTGGGCCGTTCCTTGTGGGAGAAGGAGCCGGACGTTTGCCTTTTTGGCAAGAGGCTCTGCCGCGGCCGAGCGCCATGAGATATTGCATCTCTGGGAAAGCACAGATCCCCACTGCTGTTGTGCCTGTAGATAGGGCCCGAAAGGACCGTGAAGAGCAGCAAGAGCTTTCAGGGCTGGGCCGTTCCTTGTGGGAGAAGGAGCCCAACGTTTGCCTTTTTGGCAAGAGGCTCTGCCGCGGCCGAGCGCCATGAGATGTTGCGTCTCTGGGAAAGAACAGATCCCCACTGCTGTTGTGCCGGTAGATAGGGCACCAAGGGTAGGTGAAGAGCAGCAAGAGCTTTCAGGGCTGGGCCCTTCCTTGTGGGAGAAGGAGCCAGACGTTTGCCTTTTCGGCAAGAGGCTCTGCTGCGGCCGAGCGCCATGAGATGTTGCGTCTCTGGGAAAGCACAGATCCCCACTGCTGTTGTGCCTGTAGATAGGGTGCCAAGGCACTGTGAAAAGCTGCAACAGCTTTCAGGGCTGGGCCCTTCCTTGTGGGATAAGGAGCCGGACGTTTGCCTTTTCGGCAAGAGGCTCTGCCGCGGCCGAGCGCCATGAGATGTTGCGACTCTGGGAAAGAACAGATTTCCAGTGTTGTTCTGCCTGTAGATAGGGCGCCAATGGATCGTGAAGAGCAGCAAGAGCTTTCAGGGCTGGGCCCTTCCTTGTGGGAGAAGGAGCCGGACGTTTGCCTTTTCGGCAAGAGGCTCTGCCGCGGCCGAGCGCCATGAGATGTTGCGTCTCTGGGAAAGCACAGATCCCCACTGCTGTAGTGCCTGTAGATAGGGTGCCAAGACACTGTGAAGAGCAGCAAGAGCTTTCAGGGCTGGGCCCTTCCTTGTGGGAGAAGGAGCCGGACGTTTGCCTTTTCGGCAAGAGGCTCTGCCGCGGCCGAGCGCCATGAGATGTTGCGTCTCTGGGAAAGCACAGATCCCCACTGCTGTAGTGCCTGTAGATAGGGTGCCACGGCACTGTGAAGAGCAGCAAGAGCTTTCAGGGCTGGGCCCTTCCTTGTGGGAGAAGGAGCCGGACGTTTGCCTTTTCGGCAAGAGGCTCTGCCGCGGCCGAGCGCCATGAGATGTTGCGTCTCTGGGAAAGCACAGATCCCCACTGCTGTTGTGCCTGTAGATAGGGTGCCAAGGGCAGGTGAAGATCAGCAAGAGCTTTCAGGGCTGGGCCCTTCCTTGTGGGAGAAGGAGCCGGACGTTTGCCTTTTCGGCAAGAGGCTCTGCCGCGGCCGAGCGCCATGAGATCTTGCGTCTCTGTGAAAGCACATATCCCCACTGCTGTTGTGCCTGTAGATAGGGTGCCAAGGGACCGTGAAGAGCAGCAAAAGCTTTCAGGGCTGGGCCCTTCCTTGTGGGAGAAGGAGGCGGACGTTTGCCTTTTCGGCAAGAGGCTCTGCCGCGGCCGAGCGCCATGAGATGTTGCGTCTCTGGGAAAGCACAAATCCCCACTGCTGTTGTGCCTGTAGATAGGGTGCCAAGGGCAGGTGAAGATCAGCAAGAGCTTTCAGGGCTGGGCCCTTCCTTGTGGGAGAAGGAGCCGGACGTTTGCCTTTTCAGCAAGAGGCTCTTCCGCGGCCGAGCGCCATGAGATGTTGCGTCTCTGGGAAAGCACAGATCCCCACTGCTGTTGTGCCTGTAGATAGGGCACCAAGGGTAGGGGAAGAGCAGCAACAGCTTTCAGGGCTGGGCCCTTCCTTGTGGGAGAAGGAGCCGGACGTTTGCCTTTTCGGCAAGAGGCTCTGCCGCGGCCGAGCGCCATGAGATGTTGCGTCTCTGGGAAAGCACAGATCCCCACTGCTGTTGTGCCTTTAGATAGGGCCCCAAGGGACCGTGAAGAGCAGCAAGAGCTTTCAGGGCTGGGCCCTTCCTTGTGGGAGAAGGAGCCGGACGTTTGCCTTTTCGGCAAGAGGCTCTGCCGCGGCCGAGCGCCATGAGATGTTGCGTCTCTGGGAAAGCACAGATCCCCACTGCTGTAGTGCCTGTAGATAGGGTGCCAAGACACTGTGAAGAGCAGCAAGAGCTTTCAGGGCTGGGCCCTTCCTTGTGGGAGAAGGAGCCAGACGTTTGCCTTTTCAGCAAGAGGCTCTGCCGCGGCCGAGCGCCATGAGATGTTGCGTCTCTGGGAAAGCACAGATCCCCACTGCTGTTGTGCCTGTAGATAGGGTGCCAAGGGACCGTGAAGAGCAGCAAGAGCTTTCAGGGCTGGGCCGTTCCTTGTGGGAGAAGGAGCCGGACGTTTGCCTTTTTGGCAAGAGGCTCTGCCGCGGCCGAGCGCCATGAGATATTGCATCTCTGGGAAAGCACAGATCCCCACTGCTGTTGTGCCTGTAGATAGGGCCCGAAAGGACCGTGAAGGGCAGCAAGAGCTTTCAGGGCTGGGCCCTTCCTTGTGGGAGAAGGAGCCGGACGTTTGACTTTTTGGCAAGAGGCTCTGCCGCGGCCGATCGCCATGAGATGTTGCGTCTCTGGGAAAGCACAGATCCCCACTCCTGTTGTGCCTGTAGATAGGGCCCCAAGGGACGGTAAAGAGCAGCAACAGCTTTCAGGGCTGGGCCCTTCCTTGTGGGAGAAGGAGCCGGACGTTTGCCTTTTCGGCAAGAGGCTCTGCTGCGGCCGAGCGCCATGAGATGTTGCGTCTCTGGGAAAGCACAGATCCCCACTCCTGTTGTGCCTGTAGATAGGGTGCCAAGGGCAGGTGAAGATCAGCAACAGCTTTCAGGGCTGGGCCCTTCCTTGTGGGAGAAGGAGCCGGACGTTTGCCTTTTCGGCAAGAGGCTCTGCCGCGGCCGAGCACCATGAGATGTTGCGTCTCTGGGAAAGCACAGATTCCCACTGCTGTTGTGCCTGTAGATAGGGTGACAAGGGACCGTGAAGAGCAGCAAGAGCTTTCAGGGCTGGGCCGTTCCTTGTGGGAGAAGGAGCCGGACGTTTGCCTTTTCGGCAAGAGGCTCTGCTGCGGCCGAGCGCCATGAGATGTTGCGTCTCTGGGAAAGCACAGATCCCCACTGCTGTTGTGCCTGTAGATAGGGTGCCAAGGCACTGTGAAAAGCTGCAACAGATTTCACGGCTGGGCCCTTCCTTGTGGGAGAAGGAGCCGGACGTTTGCCTTTTCGGCAAGAGGCTCTGCCGCGGCCGAGCGCCATGAGATGTTGCGTCTCTGGGAAAGAACAGATTTCCAGTGTTGTTCTGCCTGTAGATAGGGCGCCAAGGGATCGTGAAGAGCAGCATCAGCTTTCAGGGCTGGGCCCTTCCTTGTGGGAGAAGGAGCCGGACGTTTGCCTTTTCGGCAAGAGGCTCTGCCGCGGCCGAGCGCCATGAGATCTTGCGTCTCTGGGAAAGCACAGATCCCCACTGCTGTTGTGCCTGTAGATAGGGTGCCACGGCACTGTGAAGAGCAGCAAGAGCTTTCAGGGCTGGGCCCTTCCTTGTGGGAGAAGGAGGCGGACGTTTGCCTTTTCGGCAAGAGGCTCTGCCGCGGCCGAGCGCCATGAGATGTTGCGTCTCTGGGAAAGCACAGATCCCCACTGCTGTTGTGCCTGTAGATAGGGCGCCAAGGCACCGTGAAGAGCAGCAAGAGCTTTCAGGGCTGGGCCCTTCCTTGTGGGAGAAGGAGCCGGACGTTTGCCTTTTCGGCAAGAGGCTCTGCCGCGGCCGAGCGCCATGAGATGTTGCGTCTCTGGGAAAGCACAGATCCCCACTGCTGTTCTGCCTGTAGATAGGGTGCCAAGGGCAGGTGAAGATCAGCAAGAGCTTTCAGGGGTGGGCCCTTCCTTGTGGGAGAATGAGCCGGACGTTTGCCTTTTCGGCAAGAGGCTCTGCCGCGGCCGAGCGCCATGAGATCTTGCGTCTCTGTGAAAGCACAGATCCCCACTGCTGTTGTGCCTGTAGATAGGGTGCCAAAGGACCGTGAAGAGCAGCAAGAGCTTTCAGGGCTGGGCCCTTCCTTGTGGGAGAAGGAGCCGGACGTTTGCCTTTTCGGCAAGAGGCTCTGCCGCGGCCGAGCGCCATGAGATGTTGCGTCTCTGGGAAAGCACAAATCCCCACTGCTGTTGTGCCTGTAGATAGGGTGCCAAGGGCAGGTGAAGATCAGCAAGAGCTTTCAGGGCTGGGCCCTTCCTTGTGGGAGAAGGAGCCGGACGTTTGCCTTTTCAGCAAGAGGCTCTGCCGCGGCCGAGCGCCATGAGATGTTGCGTCTCTGGGAAAGCACAGATCCCCACTGCTGTTGTGCCTGTAGATAGGGCACCAAGGGTAGGGGAAGAGCAGCAACAGCTTTCAGGGCTGGGCCCTTCCTTGTGGGAGAAGGAGCCGGACGTTTGCCTTTTCGGCAAGAGGCTCTGCCGCGGCCGAGCGCCATGAGATGTTGCGTCTCTGGGAAAGCACAGATCCCCACTCCTGTTGTGCCTGTAGATAGGGCGCCAAGGCACCGTGAAGAGCAGCAAGAGCTTTCAGGGCTGGGCCCTTCCTTGTGGGAGAAGGAGCCGGACGTTTGCCTTTTCGGCAAGAGGCTCTGCCGCGGCCGAGCGCCATGAGATGTTGCGTCTCTGGGAAAGCACAGATCCCCACTGCTGTAGTGCCTGTAGATAGGGTGCCAAGACACTGTGAAGAGCAGCAAGAGCTTTCAGGGCTGGGCCCTTCCTTGTGGGAGAAGGAGCCAGACGTTTGCCTTTTCGGCAAGAGGCTCTGCCGCGGCCGAGCGCCATGAGATCTTGCGTCTCTGGGAAAGCACAGATCCCCACTGCTGTTGTGCCTGTAGATAGGGCCCGAAAGGACCGTGAAGAGCAGCAAGAGCTTTCAGGGCTGGGCCCTTCCTTGTGGGAGAAGGAGCCGGACGTTTGCCTTTTTGGCAAGAGGCTCTGCCGCGGCCGATCGCCATGAGATGTTGCGTCTCTGGGAAAGCACAGATCCCCACTCCTGTTGTGCCTGTAGATAGGGCCCCAAGGCACCGTGAAGAGCAGCAAGAGCTTTCAGGGCTGGGCCCTTTCTTGTGGGAGAAGGAGCCGGACATTTGCCTTTTCGGCAAGAGGCTCTGCTGCGGCCGAGCGCCATGAGATGTTGCGTCTCTGGGAAAGCACAGATCCCCACTGCTGTTGTGCCTGTAGATAGGGTGCCAAGGCACTGTGAAAAGCTGCAACTGATTTCACGGCTGGGCCCTTCCTTGTGGGAGAAGGAGCCGGACGTTTGCCTTTTCGGCAAGAGGCTCTGCCGCGGCCGAGCGCCATGAGATGTTGCGACTCTGGGAAAGAACAGATTTCCAGTGTTGTTCTGCCTGTAGATAGGGCGCCAAGGGATCGTGAAGAGCAGCATCAGCTTTCAGGGCTGGGCCCTTCCTTGTGGGAGAAGGAGCCGGACGTTTGCCTTTTCGGCAAGAGGCTCTGCCGCGGCCGAGCGCCATGAGATCTTGCGTCTCTGGGAAAGCACAGATCCCCACTGCTGTAGTGCCTGTAGATAGGGTGCCACGGCACTGTGAAGAGCAGCAAGAGCTTTCAGGGCTGGGCCCTTCCTTGTGGGAGAAGGAGGCGGACGTTTGCCTTTTCGGCAAGAGGCTCTGCCGCGGCCGAGCGCCATGAGATCTTGCGTCTCTGGGAAAGCACAGATCCCCACAGCTGTTGTGCCTGTAGATAGGGCGCCAAGGCACCGTGAAGAGCAGCAAGAGCTTTCAGGGCTGAGCCCTTCCTTGTGGGAGAAGGAGCCGGACGTTTGCCTTTTCGGCAAGAGGCTCTGCCGCGGCCGAGCGCCATGAGATGTTGCGTCTCTGGGAAAGCACAGATCCCCACTGCTGTTGTGCCTGTAGATAGGGTGCCAAGGGACCGTGAAGAGCAGCAAAAGCTTTCAGGGCTGGGCCCTTCCTTGTGGGAGAAGGAGCCGGACGTTTGCCTTTTCGGCAAGAGGCTCTGCCGCGGCCGAGCGCCATGAGATGTTGCGTCTCTGGGAAAGCACAAATCCCCACTGCTGTTGTGCCTGTAGATAGGGTGCCAAGGGCAGGTGAAGATCAGCAAGAGCTTTCAGGGCTGGGCCCTTCCTTGTGGGAGAAGGAGCCGGACGTTTGCCTTTTCAGCAAGAGGCTCTGCCGCGGCCGAGCGCCATGAGATGTTGCGTCTCTGGGAAAGCACAGATCCCCACTGCTGTTGTGCCTGTAGATAGGGCACCAAGGGTAGGGGAAGAGCAGCAACAGCTTTCAGGGCTGGGCCCTTCCTTGTGGGAGAAGGAGCCGGACGTTTGCCTTTTCGGCAAGAGGCTCTGCCGCGGCCGAGCGCCATGAGATCTTGCGTCTCTGGGAAAGCACAGATCCCCACTGCTGTAGTGCCTGTAGATAGAGTGCCAAGACACTGTGAAGAGCAGCAAGAGCTTTCAGGGCTGGGCCCTTCCTTGTGGGAGAAGGAGCCAGACGTTTGCCTTTTCAGCAAGAGGCTCTGCCGCGGCCGAGCGCCATGAGATGTTGCGTCTCTGGGAAAGCACAGATCCCCACTGCTGTTGTGCCTGTAGATAGGGTGCCAAGGGACCGTGAAGAGCAGCAAGAGCTTTCAGGGCTGGGCCGTTCCTTGTGGGAGAAGGAGCCGGACGTTTGCCTTTTTGGCAAGAGGCTCTGCCGCGGCCGAGCACCATGAGATATTGCATCTCTGGGAAAGCACAGATCCCCACTGCTGTTGTGCCTGTAGATAGGGCCCGAAAGGACCGTGAAGAGCAGCAAGAGCTTTCAGGGCTGGGCCCTTCCTTGTGGGAGAAGGAGCCGGACGTTTGACTTTTTGGCAAGAGGCTCTGCCGCGGCCGATCGCCATGAGATGTTGCGTCTCTGGGAAAGCACAGATCCCCACTCCTGTTGTGCCTGTAGATAGGGCCCCAAGGGACGGTAAAGAGCAGCAAGAGCTTTCAGGGCTGGGCCCTTCCTTGTGGGAGAAGGAGCCGGACGTTTGCCTTTTCGGCAAGAGGCTCTGCTGCGGCCGAGCGCCATGAGATGTTGCGTCTCTGGGAAAGCACAGATCCCCACTCCTGTTGTGCCTGTAGATAGGGTGCCAAGGGCAGGTGAAGATCAGCAACAGCTTTCAGGGCTGGGCCCTTCCTTGTGGGAGAAGGAGCCGGACGTTTGCCTTTTCGGCAAGAGGCTCTGCCGGGGCCGAGCACCATGAGATGTTGCGTCTCTGGGAAAGCACAGATCCCCACTGCTGTTGTGCCTGTAGATAGGGTGACAAGGGACCGTGAAGAGCAGCAAGAGCTTTCAGGGCTGGGCCCTTCCTTGTGGGAGAAGGAGCCGGACGTTTGCCTTTTCGGCAAGAGGCTCTGCTGCGGCCGAGCGCCATGAGATGTTGCGTCTCTGGGAAAGCACAGATCCCCACTGCTGTTGTGCCTGTAGATAGGGTGCCAAGGCACTGTGAAAAGCTGCAACAGATTTCACGGCTGGGCCCTTCCTTGTGGGAGAAGGAGCCGGACGTTTGCCTTTTCGGCAAGAGGCTCTGCCGCGGCCGAGCGCCATGAGATCTTGCGTCTCTGGGAAAGAACAGATTTCCAGTGTTGTTCTGCCTGTAGATAGGGCGCCAAGGGATCGTGAAGAGCAGCATCAGCTTTCAGGGCTGGGCCCTTCCTTGTGGGAGAAGGAGCCGGACGTTTGCCTTTTCGGCAAGAGGCTCTGCCGCGGCCGAGCGCCATGAGATCTTGCGTCTCTGGGAAAGCACAGATCCCCACTGCTGTAGTGCCTGTAGATAGGGTGCCACGGCACTGTGAAGAGCAGCAAGAGCTTTCAGGGCTGGGCCCTTCCTTGTGGGAGAAGGAGGCGGACGTTTGCCTTTTCGGCAAGAGGCTCTGCCGCGGCCGAGCTCCATGAGATGTTGCGTCTCTGGGAAAGCACAGATCCCCACTGCTGTTGTGCCTGTAGATAGGGCGCCAAGGCACCGTGAAGAGCAGCAACAGCTTTCAGGGCTGGGCCCTTCCTTGTGGGAGAAGGAGCCGGACGTTTGCCTTTTCGGCAAGAGGCTCTGCTGCGGCCGAGCGCCATGAGATGTTGCGTCTCTGGGAAAGCACAGATCCCCACTGCTGTTCTGCCTGTAGATAGGGTGCCAAGGGCAGGTGAAGATCAGCAAGAGCTTTCAGGGGTGGGCCATTCCTTGTGGGAGAATGAGCCGGACGTTTGCCTTTTCGGCAAGAGGCTCTGCCGCGGCCGAGCGCCATGAGATCTTGCGTCTCTGTGAAAGCACAGATCCCCACTGCTGTTGTGCCTGTAGATAGGGTGCCAAAGGACCGTGAAGAGCAGCAACAGCTTTCAGGGCTGGGCCCTTCCTTGTGGGAGAAGGAGCCGGACGTTTGCCTTTTCGGCAAGAGGCTCTGCCGCGGCCGAGCGCCATGAGATGTTGCGTCTCTGGGAAAGCACAAATCCCGACTGCTGTTGTGCCTGTAGATAGGGTGCCAAGGGCAGGTGAAGATCAGCAAGAGCTTTCAGGGCTGGGCCCTTCCTTGTGGGAGAAGGAGCCGGACGTTTGCCTTTTCAGCAAGAGGCTCTGCCGCGGCCGAGCGTCATGAGATGTTGCGTCTCTGGGAAAGCACAGATCCCCACTGCTGTTGTGCCTGTAGATAGGGCACCAAGGGTAGGGGAAGAGCAGCAACAGCTTTCAGGGCTGGGCCCTTCCTTGTGGGAGAAGGAGCCGGACGTTTGCCTTTTCGGCAAGAGGCTCTGCCGCGGCCGAGCGCCATGAGATGTTGCGTCTCTGGGAAAGCACAGATCCCCACTGCTGTTGTGCCTTTAGATAGGGCCCCAAGGGACCGTGAAGAGCAGCAAGAGCTTTCAGGGCTGGGCCCTTCCTTGTGGGAGAAGGAGCCGGACGTTTGCCTTTTCGGCAAGAGGCTCTGCCGCGGCCGAGCGCCATGAGATGTTGCGTCTCTGGGAAAGCACAGATCCCCACTGCTGTTGTGCCTTTAGATAGGGCCCCAAGGGACCGTGAAGAGCAGCAAGAGCTTTCAGGGCTGGGCCCTTCCTTGTGGGAGAAGGAGCCGGACGTTTGCCTTTTCGGCAAGAGGCTCTGCCGCGGCCGAGCGCCATGAGATCTTGCGTCTCTGGGAAAGCACAGATCCCCACTGCTGTAGTGCCTGTAGATAGAGTGCCAAGACACTGTGAAGAGCAGCAAGAGCTTTCAGGGCTGGGCCCTTCCTTGTGGGAGAAGGAGCCAGACGTTTGCCTTTTCAGCAAGAGGCTCTGCCGCGGCCGAGCGCCATGAGATGTTGCGTCTCTGGGAAAGCACAGATCCCCACTGCTGTTGTGCCTGTAGATAGGGTGCCAAGGGACCGTGAAGAGCAGCAAGAGCTTTCAGGGCTGGGCCGTTCCTTGTGGGAGAAGGAGCCGGACGTTTGCCTTTTTGGCAAGAGGCTCTGCCGCGGCCGAGCACCATGAGATATTGCATCTCTGGGAAAGCACAGATCCCCACTGCTGTTGTGCCTGTAGATAGGGCCCGAAAGGACCGTGAAGAGCAGCAAGAGCTTTCAGGGCTGGGCCCTTCCTTGTGGGAGAAGGAGCCGGACGTTTGACTTTTTGGCAAGAGGCTCTGCCGCGGCCGATCGCCATGAGATGTTGCGTCTCTGGGAAAGCACAGATCCCCACTCCTGTTGTGCCTGTAGATAGGGCCCCAAGGGACGGTAAAGAGCAGCAACAGCTTTCAGGGCTGGGCCCTTCCTTGTGGGAGAAGGAGCCGGACGTTTGCCTTTTCGGCAAGAGGCTCTGCTGCGGCCGAGCGCCATGAGATGTTGCGTCTCTGGGAAAGCACAGATCCCCACTCCTGTTGTGCCTGTAGATAGGGTGCCAAGGGCAGGTGAAGATCAGCAACAGCTTTCAGGGCTGGGCCCTTCCTTGTGGGAGAAGGAGCCGGACGTTTGCCTTTTCGGCAAGAGGCTCTGCCGGGGCCGAGCACCATGAGATGTTGCGTCTCTGGGAAAGCACAGATCCCCACTGCTGTTGTGCCTGTAGATAGGGTGACAAGGGACCGTGAAGAGCAGCAAGAGCTTTCAGGGCTGGGCCCTTCCTTGTGGGAGAAGGAGCCGGACGTTTGCCTTTTCGGCAAGAGGCTCTGCTGCGGCCGAGCGCCATGAGATGTTGCGTCTCTGGGAAAGCACAGATCCCCACTGCTGTTGTGCCTGTAGATAGGGTGCCAAGGCACTGTGAAAAGCTGCAACAGATTTCACGGCTGGGCCCTTCCTTGTGGGAGAAGGAGCCGGACGTTTGCCTTTTCGGCAAGAGGCTCTGCCGCGGCCGAGCGCCATGAGATCTTGCGTCTCTGGGAAAGAACAGATTTCCAGTGTTGTTCTGCCTGTAGATAGGGCGCCAAGGGATCGTGAAGAGCAGCATCAGCTTTCAGGGCTGGGCCCTTCCTTGTGGGAGAAGGAGCCGGACGTTTGCCTTTTCGGCAAGAGGCTCTGCCGCGGCCGAGCGCCATGAGATCTTGCGTCTCTGGGAAAGCACAGATCCCCACTGCTGTAGTGCCTGTAGATAGGGTGCCACGGCACTGTGAAGAGCAGCAAGAGCTTTCAGGGCTGGGCCCTTCCTTGTGGGAGAAGGAGGCGGACGTTTGCCTTTTCGGCAAGAGGCTCTGCCGCGGCCGAGCTCCATGAGATGTTGCGTCTCTGGGAAAGCACAGATCCCCACTGCTGTTGTGCCTGTAGATAGGGCGCCAAGGCACCGTGAAGAGCAGCAACAGCTTTCAGGGCTGGGCCCTTCCTTGTGGGAGAAGGAGCCGGACGTTTGCCTTTTCGGCAAGAGGCTCTGCTGCGGCCGAGCGCCATGAGATGTTGCGTCTCTGGGAAAGCACAGATCCCCACTGCTGTTCTGCCTGTAGATAGGGTGCCAAGGGCAGGTGAAGATCAGCAAGAGCTTTCAGGGGGGGCCATTCCTTGTGGGAGAATGAGCCGGACGTTTGCCTTTTCGGCAAGAGGCTCTGCCGCGGCCGAGCGCCATGAGATCTTGCGTCTCTGTGAAAGCACAGATCCCCACTGCTGTTGTGCCTGTAGATAGGGTGCCAAAGGACCGTGAAGAGCAGCAACAGCTTTCAGGGCTGGGCCCTTCCTTGTGGGAGAAGGAGCCGGACGTTTGCCTTTTCGGCAAGAGGCTCTGCCGCGGCCGAGCGCCATGAGATGTTGCGTCTCTGGGAAAGCACAAATCCCGACTGCTGTTGTGCCTGTAGATAGGGTGCCAAGGGCAGGTGAAGATCAGCAAGAGCTTTCAGGGCTGGGCCCTTCCTTGTGGGAGAAGGAGCCGGACGTTTGCCTTTTCAGCAAGAGGCTCTGCCGCGGGGCCGAGCGTCATGAGATGTTGCGTCTCTGGGAAAGCACAGATCCCCACTGCTGTTGTGCCTGTAGATAGGGCACCAAGGGTAGGGGAAGAGCAGCAACAGCTTTCAGGGCTGGGCCCTTCCTTGTGGGAGAAGGAGCCGGACGTTTGCCTTTTCGGCAAGAGGCTCTGCCGCGGTCCGAGCGCCATGAGATGTTGCGTCTCTGGAAAGCACAGATCCCCCACTGCTGTTGTGCCTTTAGATAGGGCCCCAAGGGACCGTGAAGAGCAGCAAGAGCTTTCAGGGCTGGGCCCTTCCTTGTGGGAGAAGGAGCCGGACGTTTGCCTTTTCGGCAAGAGGCTCTGCCGCGGCCGAGCGCCATGAGATGTTGCGTCTCTGGGGAAAGCACAGATCCCCACTGCTGTAGTGCCTGTAGATAGGGTGCCAAGACACTGTGAAGAGCAGCAAGAGCTTTCAGGGCTGGGCCCTTCCTTGTGGGAGAAGGAGCCAGACGTTTGCCTTTTCAGCAAGAGGCTCTGCCGCGGGCCGAGCGCCATGAGATGTTGCGTCTCTGGGAAAGCACAGATCCCCACTGCTGTTGTGCCTGTAGATAGGGCCCGAAAGGACCGTGAAGAGCTGCAAGAGCTTTCAGGGCTGGGCCCTTCCTTGTGGGAGAAGGAGCCGGACGTTTGCCTTTTTTGGCAAGAGGCTCTGCCGCGGCCGAGCGCCATGAGATGTTGCGTCTCTGGGAAAGCACAGATCCCCACTCCTGTTGTGCCTGTAGATAGGGCCCCAAGGCACCGTGAAGAGCATGCAAGAGCTTTCAGGGCTGGGCCCTTCCTTGTGGGAGAAGGAGCCGGACGTTTGCCTTTTCGGCAAGAGGCTCTGCTGCGGCCGAGCGCCATGAGATGTTGCGTCTCTGGGAAAGCACAGATCCCCACTGCTGTTGTGCCTGTAGATAGGGTGCCAAGGCACTGTGAAAAGCTGCAACAGATTTCACGGCTGGGCCCTTCCTTGTGGGAGAAGGAGCCGGACGTTTGCCTTTTCGGCAAGAGGCTCTGCCGCGGCCGAGCGCCATGAGATGTTGCGACTCTGGAAGAACAGATTTCCAGTGTTGTTCTGCCTGTAGATAGGGCGCCAAGGCACTGTGAAGAGCAGCAAGAGCTTTCAGGGCTGGGCCCTTCCTTGTGGGAGAAGGAGCCGGACGTTTGCCTTTTCGGCAAGAGGCTCTGCCGCGGCCGAGCGCCATGAGATCTTGCGTCTCTGGGAAAGCACAGATCCCCACTGCTGTAGTGCCTGTAGATAGGGTGCCACGGGCACTGTGAAGAGCAGCAAGAGCTTTCAGGGCTGGGCCCTTCCTTGTGGGAGAAGGAGGCGGACGTTTGCCTTTTCGGCAAGAGGCTCTGCCGCGGGCCGAGCGCCATGAGATGTTGCGTCTCTGGGAAAGCACAGATCCCCACAGCTGTTGTGCCTGTAGATAGGGCGCCAAGGCACTGTGAAGAGCAGCAAGAGCTTTCAGGGCTGAGCCCTTCCTTGTGGGAGAAGGAGCCGGACGTTTGCCTTTTCGGCAAGAGGCTCTGCCGCGGCCGAGCGCCATGAGATGTTGCGTCTCTGGGAAAGCACACATCCCCACTGCTGTTCTGCCTGTAGATAGGGTGCCAAGGGCAGGTGAAGATCAGCAAGAGCTTTCAGGGCTGGGCCCTTCCTTGTGGGAGAATGAGCCGGACGTTTGCCTTTTCGGCAAGAGGCTCTGCCGCGGCCGAGCGCCATGAGATCTTGCGTCTCTGTGAAAGCACAGATCCCCACTGCTGTTGTGCCTGTAGATAGGGTGCCAAAGGACCGTGAAGAGCAGCAACAGCTTTCAGGGCTGGGCCCTTCCTTGTGGGAGAAGGAGCCGGACGTTTGCCTTTTCGGCAAGAGGCTCTGCCGCGGCCGAGCGCCATGAGATGTTGCATCTCTGGAAAGCACAAATCCCCACTGCTGTTGTGCCTGTAGATAGGGTGCCAAGGGCAGGTGAAGATCAGCAAGAGCTTTCAGGGCTGGGCCCTTCCTTGTGGGAGAAGGAGCCGGACGTTTGCCTTTTCAGCAAGAGGCTCTGCCGCGGCCGAGCGCCATGAGATGTTGCGTCTCTGGGAAAGCACAGATCCCCACTCCTGTTGTGCCTGTAGATAGGGCACCAAGGGTAGGGGAAGAGCAGCAACAGCTTTCAGGGCTGGGCCCTTCCTTGTGGGAGAAGGAGGCGGACGTTTGCCTTTTCGGCAAGAGGCTCTGCCGCGGCCGAGCGCCATGAGATCTTGCGTCTCTGGGAAAGCACAGATCCCCACTGCTGTTGTGCCTTTAGATAGGGCCCCAAGGGACCGTGAAGAGCAGCAAGAGCTTTCAGGGCTGGGCCCTTCCTTGTGGGAGAAGGAGCCGGACGTTTGCCTTTTCAGCAAGAGGCTCTGCCGCGGCCGAGCGCCATGAGATGTTGCGTCTCTGGGAAAGCACAGATCCCCACTGCTGTTGTGCCTGTAGATAGGGTGCCAAGGGACCGTGAAGAGCAGCAAGAGCTTTCAGGGCTGGGCCGTTCCTTGTGGGAGAAGGAGCCGGACGTTTGCCTTTTTGGCAAGAGGCTCTGCCGCGGCCGAGCGCCATGAGATATTGCATCTCTGGGAAAGCACAGATCCCCACTGCTGTTGTGCCTGTAGATAGGGCCCGAAAGGACCGTGAAGAGCAGCAAGAGCTTTCAGGGCTGGGCCCTTCCTTGTGGGAGAAGGAGCCGGACGTTTGACTTTTTGGCAAGAGGCTCTGCGCGGCCGAGCACCATCAGATGTTGCGTCTCTGGGAAAGCACAGATCCCCACTCCTGTTGTGCCTGTAGATAGGGCCCCAAGGGACGGTAAAGAGCAGCAACAGCATTCAGGGCTGGGCCCTTCCTTGTGGGAGAAGGAGCCGGACGTTTGCCTTTTCGGCAAGAGGCTCTGCTGCGGCCGAGCGCCATGAGATGTTGCGTCTCTGGGAAAGCACAGATCCCCACTCCTGTTGTGCCTGTAGATAGGGTGCCAAGGGCAGGTGAAGATCAGCAACAGCTTTCAGGGCTGGGCCCTTCCTTGTGGGAGAAGGAGCCGGACGTTTGCCTTTTCGGCAAGAGGCTCTGCCGCGGCCGAGCACCATGAGATGTTGCGTCTCTGGGAAAGCACAGATCCCCACTGCTGTTGTGCCTGTAGATAGGGTGACAAGGGACCGTGAAGAGCAGCAAGAGCTTTCAGGGCTGGGCCCTTCCTTGTGGGAGAAGGAGCCGGACGTTTGCCTTTTCGGCAAGAGGCTCTGCTGCGGCCGAGCGCCATGAGATGTTGCGTCTCTGGGAAAGCACAGATCCCCACTGCTGTTGTGCCTGTAGATAGGGTGCCAAGGCACTGTGAAAAGCTGCAACAGCTTTCAGGGCTGGGCCCTTCCTTGTGGGAGAAGGAGCCGGACGTTTGCCTTTTCGGCAAGAGGCTCTGCCGCGGCCGAGCGCCATGAGATGTTGCGACTCTGGGAAAGAACAGATTTCCAGTGTTGTTCTGCCTGTAGATAGGGCGCCAAGGGATCGTGAAGAGCAGCATCAGCTTTCAGGGCTGGGCCCTTCCTTGTGGGAGAAGGAGCCGGACGTTTGCCTTTTCGGCAAGAGGCTCTGCCGCGGCCGAGCGCCATGAGATCTTGCGTCTCTGGGAAAGCACAGATCCCCACTGCTGTAGTGCCTGTAGATAGGGTGCCACGGCACTGTGAAGAGCAGCAAGAGCTTTCAGGGCTGGGCCGTTGCTTGTGGGAGAAGGAGGCGGACGTTTGCCTTTTCGGCAAGAGGCTCTGCCGCGGCCGAGCGCCATGAGATGTTGCGTCTCTGGGAAAGCACAGATCCCCACTGCTGTTGTGCCTGTAGATAGGGCGCCAAGGCACCGTGATGAGCAGCAAGAGCTTTCAGGGCTGGGCCCTTCCTTGTGGGAGAAGGAGCCGGACGTTTGCCTTTTCGGCAAGAGGCTCTGCCGCGGCCGAGCGCCATGAGATGTTGCGTCTCTGGGAAAGCACAGATCCCCACTGCTGTTCTGCCTGTAGATAGGGTGCCAAGGGCAGGTGAAGATCAGCAAGAGCTTTCAGGGGTGGGCCCTTCCTTGTGGGAGAATGAGCCGGACGTTTGCCTTTTCGGCAAGAGGCTCTGCCGCGGCCGAGCGCCATGAGATCTTGCGTATCTGTGAAAGCACAGATCCCCACTGCTGTTGTGCCTGTAGATAGGGCCCCAAGGCACTGTTAAAAGCAGCAAGAGCTTTCAGGGCTGGGCCCTTCCTTGTGGGAGAAGGAGCCGGACGTTTGCCTTTTCGGCAAGAGGCTCTGCCGCGGCCGAGCGCCATGAGATGTTGCGTCTCTGGGAAAGCACAAATCCCCACTGCTGTTGTGCCTGTAGATAGGGTGCCAAGGGCAGGTGAAGATCAGCAAGAGCTTTCAGGGCTGGGCCCTTCCTTGTGGGAGAAGGAGCCGGACGTTTGCCTTTTCAGCAAGAGGCTCTGCCGCGGCCGAGCGCCATGAGATGTTGCGTCTCTGGGAAAGAACAGATCCCCACTCCTGTTGTGCCTGTAGATAGGGCACCAAGGGTAGGGGAAGAGCAGCAACAGCTTTCAGGTCTGGGCCCTTCCTTGTGGGAGAAGGAGCCGGACGTTTGCCTTTTCGGCAAGAGGCTCTGCCGCGGCCGAGCGCCATGAGATGTTGCGTCTCTGGGAAAGCACAGATCCCTACTGCTGTTGTGCCTTTAGATAGGGCGCCAAGGGACCATGAAGAGCAGCAAGAGCTTTCAGGGCTGGGCCCTTCCTTTTGGGAGAAGGAGCCGGACGTTTGCCTTTTCGGCAAGAGGCTCTGCCGCGGCCGAGCGCCATGAGATGTTGCGTCTCTGGGAAAGCACAGATCCCCACTGCTGTAGTGCCTGTAGATAGGGTGCCAAGACACTGTGAAGAGCAGCAAGAGCTTTCAGGGCTGGGCCCTTCCTTGTGGGAGAAGGAGCCGGACGTTTGCCTTTTTGGCAAGAGGCTCTGCCGCGGCCGAGCGCCATGAGATATTGCATCTCTGGGAAAGCACAGATCCCCACTGCTGTTGTGCCTGTAGATAGGGCCCGAAAGGACCGTGAAGAGCAGCAAGAGCTTTCAGGGCTGGGCCCTTCCTTGTGGGAGAAGGAGCCGGACGTTTGCCTTTTCGGCAAGAGGCTCAGCTGCGGCCGAGCGCCATGAGATGTTGCGTCTCTGGGAAAGCACAGATCCCCACTCCTGTTGTGCCTGTAGATAGGGTGCCAAGGGCAGGTGAAGATCAGCAACAGCTTTCAGGGCTGGGCCCTTCCTTGTGGGAGAAGGAGCCGGACGTTTGCCTTTTCGGCAAGAGGCTCTGCCGCGGCCGAGCACCATGAGATGTTGCGTCTCTGGGAAAGCACAGATCCCCACTGCTGTTGTGCCTGTAGATAGGGTGACAAGGGACCGTGAAGAGCAGCAACAGCTTTCAGGGCTGGGCCCTTCCTTGTGGGAGAAGGAGCCGGACGTTTGCCTTTTCAGCAAGAGGCTCTGCTGCGGCCGAGCGCCATGAGATGTTGCGTCTCTGGGAAAGCACAGATCCCCACTGCTGTTGTGCCTGTAGATAGGGTGCCAAGGCACTGTGAAAAGCTGCAACAGATTTCACGGCTGGGCCCTTCCTTGTGGGAGAAGGAGCCGGACGTTTGCCTTTTCGGCAAGAGGCTCTGCCGCGGCCGAGCGCCATGAGATGTTGCGACTCTGGGAAAGAACAGATTTCCAGTGTTGTTCTGCCTGTAGATAGGGCGCCAAGGGATCGTGAAGAGCAGCATCAGCTTTCAGGGCTGGGCCCTTCCTTGTGGGAGAAGGAGCCGGACGTTTGCCTTTTCGGCAAGAGGCTCTGCCGCGGCCGAGCGCCATGAGATCTTGCGTCTCTGGGAAAGCACAGATCCCCACTCCTGTTGTGCCTGTAGATAGGGTGCCACGGCACTGTGAAGAGCAGCAAGAGCTTTCAGGGCTGGGCCCTTCCTTGTGGGAGAAGGAGGCGGACGTTTGCCTTTTCGGCAAGAGGCTCTGCCGCGGCCGAGCGCCATGAGATGTTGCGTCTCTGGGAAAGCAGAGATCCCCACTGCTGTTGTGCCTGTAGATAGGGCGCCAAGGCACCGTGAAGAGCAGCAAGAGCTTTCAGGGCTGGGCCCTTCCTTGTGGGAGAAGGAGCCGGACGTTTGCCTTTTCGGCAAGAGGCTCTGCCGCGGCCGAGCGCCATGAGATGTTGCGTCTCTGGGAAAGCACAGATCCCCACTGCTGTAGTGCCTGTAGATAGGGTGCCAAGACACTGTGAAGAGCAGCAAGAGCTTTCAGGGCTGGGCCCTTCCTTGTGGGAGAAGGAGCCGGACGTTTGCCTTTTCAGCAAGAGGCTCTGCCGCGGCCGAGCGCCATGAGATGTTGCGTCTCTGGGAAAGCACAGATCCCCACTGCTGTTGTGCCTGTAGATAGGGCGCCAAGGCACCGTGAAGAGCAGCAAGAGCTTTCAGGGCTGGGCCCTTCCTTGTGGGAGAAGGAGCCGGACGTTTGCCTTTTCGGCAAGAGGCTCTGCCGCGGCCGAGCGCCATGAGGTGTTGCATCTCGGGGAAAGCACAGATCCCCACTGCTGTTGTTCCTGTAGATAGGGCCCAAAAGGACCGTGAAGAGCAGCAAGAGCTTTCAGGGCTGGGCCCTTCCTTGTGGGAGAAGGAGCCGGACGTTTGCCTTTTTGGCAAGAGGCTCTGGCGCGGCCGAGCGCCATGAGATGTTGCGTCTCTGGGAAAGCACAGATCCCCACTCCTGTTGTGCTTGTAGATAGGGCCCCAAGGGACCGTAAAGAGCAGCAAGAGCTTTCAGGGCTGGGCCCTTCCTTGTGGGAGAAGGAGCCGGACGTTTGCCTTTTCGGCAAGAGGCTCTGCCGCGGCCGAGTGCCATGAGATGTTGCGTCTCTGGGAAAGCACAGATCCCCACTGCTGTTGTGCCTGTAGATAGGGCGCCAAGGCACTGTGAAGAGCAGCAAGAGCTTTCAGGGCTGGGCCGTTCCTTGTGGGAGAAGGAGCCGGACGTTTGCCTTTTCGGCAAGAGGCTCTGCCGCGGCCGAGCGCCATGAGATGTTGCATCTCTGGGAAAGCACAGATCCCCACTGCTGTTGTGCCTGTAGATAGGGCCCGAAAGGACCGTGAAGAGCAGCAAGAGCTTTCAGGGCTGGGCCCTTCCTTGTGGGAGAAGGATCCGGACGTTTGCCTTTTCAGCAAGAGGCTCTGCCGCGGCCGAGCGCCATGAGATCTTGCGTCTCTGGGAAAGCAGAGATCCCCAGTGCTGTTGTACCTGTACATAGGGTGCCAAGGGACCGTGAAGAGCAGCAACAGCTTTCAGGGCTGGGCCCTTCCTTGTGGGAGAAGGAGCCGGACGTTTGCCTTTTCGGCAAGAGGCTCTGCCGCGGCCGAGCGCCATGAGATCTTGCGTCTCTGGGAAAGCACAGATCCCCACTGCTGTTGCGCCTGTAGATAGGGTGCCAAGGGCAGGTGAAGATCAGCAAGAGCTTTCAGGGCTGGGCCCTTCCTTGTGGGAGAAGGAGCCGGACGTTTGCCTTTTCGGCAAGAGGCTCTGCCGCAGCCGAGCGCCATGAGATGTTGCGTCTCTGGGAAAGAACAGATCCCCACTCCTGTTGTGCCTGTAGATAGGGCACCAAGGGTAGGTGAAGAGCAGCAAGAGCTTTCAGGGCTGGGCCCTTCCTTGTGGGAGAAGGAGCCGGATGTTTGCCTTTTCGGCAAGAGGCTCTGCCGCGGCCGAGCGCCATGAGATGTTGCGTCTCTGGGAAAGCACAGATCCCCACTCCTGTTGTGCCTGTAGATAGGGCCGAAAGGGACCGTAAAAAGCAGCAAGAGCTTTCAGGGCTGGGCCCTTCCTTGTGGGAGAAGGAGCCGGACGTTTGCCTTTTTGGCAAGAGGCTCTGCCGCAGCCGAGCGCCATGAGACGTTGAGACTCTGGGAAAGCACAGATCCCCACTGCTGTTGTGCCTGTAGATAGGGCGCCAAGGCACCGCGAAGAGCCGCAAGAGCTTTCAGGGCTGGGCCCTTCCTTGTGGGAGAAGGAGCCGGACGTTTGCCTTTTCGGCAAGAGGCTCTGCTGCGGCCGAGCGCTATGAGATGTTGCGTCTCTGGGAAAGCACAGATCCCCACTGCTGTTGTGCCTGTAGATAGGGCGCCAAAGCACCGTGAAGAGCTGCAAGAGCTTTCAGGGCTGGGCCCTTCCTTGTGGGAGAAGGAGCCGGACGTTTGCCTTTTCGGCAAGAGGCTCTGCCGCGGCCGAGCGCCATGAGATGTTGCGTCTCTGGGAAAGCACAGATCCCCAGTGTTGTTGTGCCTCTAGTTAGGGCGCCAATGCACTGTGAGGAGCAGCAACAGCTTTCAGGGCTTGGCCCTTCCTTGTGGGAGAAGGAGCCGGACGTTTGCCTTTTCGGCAAGAGGCCCTGCCGCGGCCGAGCGCCATGAGATGTTGCGTCTCTGGGAAAGCACAGATCCCCACTGCTGTTGTGCCTGTAGATAGGGTGCCAAGGCACTGTGAAGAGCTGCAAGAGCTTTCAGGGCTGGGCCCTTCCTTGTGGGAGAAGGAGCCGGACGTTTGCCTTTTCGGCAAGAGGTTCTGCCGCGGCCGAGCTCCATGAGATGTTGCGTCTCTGGGAAAGCACAGATCCCCACTGCTGTTGTGCCTGTAGATAGGGCCCCAAGGCACTGTGAAAAGCAGCAAGAGCTTTCAGGGCTGGGCCCTTCCTTCTGGGAGAAGGAGCTGGACGTTTGCCTTTTCGGCAAGAGGCTCTGCCGCGGCCGAGCGCCATGAGATCTTGCGTCTCTGGGAAAGAACAGATCCCCACTGCTGTTGTGCCTGTAGATAGGGCGGCAAGGCACTGTGAAGAGCAGCAACAGCTTTCAGGGCTGGGCCCTTCCTTGTGGGAGAAGGAGCCGGACGTTTGCCTTTTCGGCAAGAGGCTCTGCCGCGGCCGAGTGCCATGAGATGTTGCGTCTCTGGGAAAGCACAGATCCCCACTGCTGTTGTGCCTGTAGATAGGGCGCCAAGGCACTGTGAAGAGCAGCAAGAGCTTTCAGGGCTGGGCCGTTCCTTGTGGGAGAAGGAGCCGGACGTTTGCCTTTTCGGCAAGAGGCTCTGCCGCGGCCGAGCGCCATGAGATGTTGCATCTCTGGGAAAGCACAGATCCCCACTGCTGTTGTGCCTGTAGATAGGGCCCGAAAGGACCGTGAAGAGCAGCAAGAGCTTTCAGGGCTGGGCCCTTCCTTGTGGGAGAAGGATCCGGACGTTTGCCTTTTCAGCAAGAGGCTCTGCCGCGGCCGAGCGCCATGAGATCTTGCGTCTCTGGGAAAGCAGAGATCCCCAGTGCTGTTGTACCTGTACATAGGGTGCCAAGGGACCGTGAAGAGCAGCAACAGCTTTCAGGGCTGGGCCCTTCCTTGTGGGAGAAGGAGCCGGACGTTTGCCTTTTCGGCAAGAGGCTCTGCCGCGGCCGAGCGCCATGAGATCTTGCGTCTCTGGGAAAGCACAGATCCCCACTGCTGTTGCGCCTGTAGATAGGGTGCCAAGGGCAGGTGAAGATCAGCAAGAGCTTTCAGGGCTGGGCCCTTCCTTGTGGGAGAAGGAGCCGGACGTTTGCCTTTTCGGCAAGAGGCTCTGCCGCAGCCGAGCGCCATGAGATGTTGCGTCTCTGGGAAAGAACAGATCCCCACTCCTGTTGTGCCTGTAGATAGGGCACCAAGGGTAGGTGAAGAGCAGCAAGAGCTTTCAGGGCTGGGCCCTTCCTTGTGGGAGAAGGAGCCGGATGTTTGCCTTTTCGGCAAGAGGCTCTGCCGCGGCCGAGCGCCATGAGATGTTGCGTCTCTGGGAAAGCACAGATCCCCACTCCTGTTGTGCCTGTAGATAGGGCCGAAAGGGACCGTAAAAAGCAGCAAGAGCTTTCAGGGCTGGGCCCTTCCTTGTGGGAGAAGGAGCCGGACGTTTGCCTTTTTGGCAAGAGGCTCTGCCGCAGCCGAGCGCCATGAGACGTTGAGACTCTGGGAAAGCACAGATCCCCACTGCTGTTGTGCCTGTAGATAGGGCGCCAAGGCACCGCGAAGAGCCGCAAGAGCTTTCAGGGCTGGGCCCTTCCTTGTGGGAGAAGGAGCCGGACGTTTGCCTTTTCGGCAAGAGGCTCTGCTGCGGCCGAGCGCTATGAGATGTTGCGTCTCTGGGAAAGCACAGATCCCCACTGCTGTTGTGCCTGTAGATAGGGCGCCAAAGCACCGTGAAGAGCTGCAAGAGCTTTCAGGGCTGGGCCCTTCCTTGTGGGAGAAGGAGCCGGACGTTTGCCTTTTCGGCAAGAGGCTCTGCCGCGGCCGAGCGCCATGAGATGTTGCGTCTCTGGGAAAGCACAGATCCCCAGTGTTGTTGTGCCTCTAGTTAGGGCGCCAATGCACTGTGAGGAGCAGCAACAGCTTTCAGGGCTTGGCCCTTCCTTGTGGGAGAAGGAGCCGGACGTTTGCCTTTTCGGCAAGAGGCCCTGCCGCGGCCGAGCGCCATGAGATGTTGCGTCTCTGGGAAAGCACAGATCCCCACTGCTGTTGTGCCTGTAGATAGGGTGCCAAGGCACTGTGAAGAGCTGCAAGAGCTTTCAGGGCTGGGCCCTTCCTTGTGGGAGAAGGAGCCGGACGTTTGCCTTTTCGGCAAGAGGTTCTGCCGCGGCCGAGCTCCATGAGATGTTGCGTCTCTGGGAAAGCACAGATCCCCACTGCTGTTGTGCCTGTAGATAGGGCCCCAAGGCACTGTGAAAAGCAGCAAGAGCTTTCAGGGCTGGGCCCTTCCTTCTGGGAGAAGGAGCTGGACGTTTGCCTTTTCGGCAAGAGGCTCTGCCGCGGCCGAGCGCCATGAGATCTTGCGTCTCTGGGAAAGAACAGATCCCCACTGCTGTTGTGCCTGTAGATAGGGCGGCAAGGCACTGTGAAGAGCAGCAACAGCTTTCAGGGCTGGGCCCTTCCTTGTGGGAGAAGGAGCCGGACGTTTGCCTTTTCGGCAAGAGGCTCTGCCGCGGACGAGCGCCATGAGATGTTGCGTCTCTGGGAAAGCACAGATCCCCACTGCTGTTGTGCCTGTAGATAGGGCGCCAAGGCACCGTGAAGAGCAGCAAGAGCTTTCAGGGCTGGGCCCTTCCTTGTGGGAGAAGGAGCCGGAAGTTTGCCTTCTTGGCAAGAGGCTCTGCCGCAGCCGAGCGCCATGAGATGTTGCGTCTCTGGGAAAGCACAGATCCCCACTGCTGTAGTGCCTGTAGATAGGGCGCCAAGGCACTGTGAAGAGCAGCAACAGCTTTCAGGGCTTGGCCCTTCCTTGTGGGAGAAGGAGCTGGACGTTTGCCTTTTCGGCAAGAGGCTCTGCCGCGGCCGAGCGCCATGAGATGTTGCGTCTCTGGGAAAGCACAGATCCCCACTGCTGTTGTGCCTGTAGATAGGGCGCCAAGGCACCGTGAAGAGCAGCAACAGCTTTTAGGGCTGGGCCCTTCCTTGTGCGAGAAGGTGCGGACGTTTGCCTTTTCGGCAAGAGGCTCTGCCGCGGCCGAGCGCCATGAGATGTTGCGTCTCTGGGAAAGCACAGATCCTCACTGCTGTTGTGCCTGTATATAGGGCCCCAAGGCACTGTGAAGAGCAGCAAGAGCTTTCAGGGCTGGGCCCTTCCTTGTGGGAGAAGGAGCCGGACGTTTGCCTTTTCGGCAAGAGGCTCTGCCACGGCCGAGCGCCATGAGATGTTGCGTCTCTGGGAAAGCACAGATCCCCACTGCTGTTGTGCCTGTAGATAGGGCACCAAGGGTAGGTGAAGAGCAGCAAGAGCTTTCAGGGCTGGGCCCTTCCTTGTGGGAGAAGGAGCCGGATGTTTGCCTTTTCGGCAAGAGGCTCTGCTGCGGCCGAGCGCCATGAGATGTTGCGTCTCTGGGAAAGCACAGATCCCCACTCCTGTTGTGCCTGTAGATAGGGCCGAAAGGGACCGTAAAAAGCAGCAAGAGCTTTCAGGGCTGGGCCCTTCCTTGTGGGAGAAGGAGCCGGACGTTTGCCTTTTCGGCAAGAGGCTCTGCCGCAGCCGAGCGCCATGAGACGTTGAGACTCTGGGAAAGCACAGATCCCCACTGCTGTTGTGCCTGTAGATAGGGCGCCAAGGCACCGCGAAGAGCCGCAAGAGCTTTCAGGGCTGGGCCCTTCCTTGTGGGAGAAGGAGCCGGACGTTTGCCTTTTCGGCAAGAGGCTCTGCTGCGGCCGAGCGCCATGAGATGTTGCGTCTCTGGGAAAGCACAGATCCCCACTGCTGTTGTGCCTGTAGATAGGGTGGCAAGGCACCGTGAAGAGCAGCAAGAGCTTTCAGGGCTGGGCCCTTCCTTGTGGGAGAAGGAGCCGGACGTTTGCCTTTTCGGCAAGAGGCTCTGCCGCGGCCGAGCGCCATGAGATGTTGCGTCTCTGGGAAAGCACAGATCCCCAGTGTTGTTGTGCCTCTAGTTAGGGCGCCAATGCACTGTGAGGAGCAGCAACAGCTTTCAGGGCTTGGCCCTTCCTTGTGGGAGAAGGAGCCGGACGTTTGCCTTTTCGGCAAGAGGCCCTGCCGCGGCCGAGCGCCATGAGATGTTGCGTCTCTGGGAAAGCACAGATCCCCACTGCTGTTGTGCCTGTAGATAGGGTGCCAAGGCACTGTGAAGAGCTGCAAGAGCTTTCAGGGCTGGGCCCTTCCTTGTGGGAGAAGGAGCCGGACGTTTGCCTTTTCGGCAAGAGGTTCTGCCGCGGCCGAGCTCCATGAGATGTTGCGTCTCTGGGAAAGAACAGATCCCCACTGCTGTTGTGCCTGTAGATAGGGCCCCAAGGCACTGTGAAAAGCAGCAAGAGCTTTCAGGGCTGGGCCCTTCCTTGTGGGAGAAGGAGCTGGACGTTTGCCTTTTCGGCAAGAGGCTCTGCCGCGGCCGAGCGCCATGAGATCTTGCGTCTCTGGGAAAGAACAGATCCCCACTGCTGTTGTGCCTGTAGATAGGGCGCCAAGGCACTGTGAAGAGCAGCAAGAGCTTTCAGGGCTGGGCCCTTCCTTGTGGGAGAAGGAGCCGGACGTTTGCCTTTTCGGCAAGAGGCTCTGCCGCGGCCGAGCGCCATGAGATGTTGCGTCTCTGGGAAAGCACAGATCCTCACTGCTGTTGTGCCTGTATATAGGGCCCTAGGCACTGTGAAGAGCAGCAAGAGCTTTCAGGGCTGGGCCCTTCCTTGTGGGAGAAGGAGCTGGACATATGAATTTTCGGCAAGAGGCTCTGCCGCGGCCGAGCACCATGAGATGTTGCGTCTCTGGGAAAGCACAGATCCCCACTGCTGTAGTGCCTGTAGATAGGGTGCCAAGGCACTGTGAAGAGCAGCAAGAGCTATCAGAGCTGGGCACTTCCTTGTGGGAGAAGGAGCCGGACGTTTGCCTTTTCGGCAAGAGGCTCTGCCGCGGCCGAGCGCCATGAGATGTTGCATCTCTGGGAAAGCACAGATCCCCACTGCTGTTGTGCCTGTAGATAGGGCCCAAAAGGACCGTGAAGAGCAGCAAGAGCTTTCAGGGCTGGGCCCTTCCTTGTGGGAGAAGGAGCCGGACGTTTGCCTTTTCGGCAAGAGGCTCTGCCGCGGCCGAGCGCCATGAGATGTTGCGTCTCTGGGAAAGCACAGATCCCCAGTGTTGTTGTGCCTCTAGTTAGGGCGCCAATGCACTGTGAGGAGCAGCAACAGCTTTCAGGGCTTGGCCCTTCCTTGTGGGAGAAGGAGCCGGACGTTTGCCTTTTCGGCAAGAGGCCCTGCCGCGGCCGAGCGCCATGAGATGTTGCGTCTCTGGGAAAGCACAGATCCCCACTGCTGTTGTGCCTGTAGATAGGGTGCCAAGGCACTGTGAAGAGCTGCAAGAGCTTTCAGGGCTGGGCCCTTCCTTGTGGGAGAAGGAGCCGGACGTTTGCCTTTTCGGCAAGAGGTTCTGCCGCGGCCGAGCTCCATGAGATGTTGCGTCTCTGGGAAAGCACAGATCCCCACTGCTGTTGTGCCTGTAGATAGGGCCCCAAGGCACTGTGAAAAGCAGCAAGAGCTTTCAGGGCTGGGCCCTTCCTTGTGGGAGAAGGAGCTGGACGTTTGCCTTTTCGGCAAGAGGCTCTGCCGCGGCCGAGCGCCATGAGATCTTGCGTCTCTGGGAAAGAACAGATCCCCACTGCTGTTGTGCCTGTAGATAGGGCGCCAAGGCACTGTGAAGAGCAGCAAGAGCTTTCAGGGCTGGGCCCTTCCTTGTGGGAGAAGGAGCCGGACGTTTGCCTTTTCGGCAAGAGGCTCTGCCGCGGCCGAGCGCCATGAGATGTTGCGTCTCTGGGAAAGCACAGATCCTCACTGCTGTTGTGCCTGTATATAGGGCCCTAGGCACTGTGAAGAGCAGCAAGAGCTTTCAGGGCTGGGCCCTTCCTTGTGGGAGAAGGAGATGGACATTTGAATTTTCGGCAAGAGGCTCTGCCGCGGCCGAGCACCATGAGATGTTGCGTCTCTGGGAAAGCACAGATCCCCACTGCTGTAGTGCCTGTAGATAGGGTGCCAAGGCACTGTGAAGAGCAGCAAGAGCTATCAGAGCCTGGCACTTCCTTGTGGGAGAAGGAGCCGGACGTTTGCCTTTTCGGCAAGAGGCTCTGCCGCGGCCGAGCGCCATGAGATGTTGCATCTCTGGGAAAGCACAGATCCCCACTGCTGTTGTGCCTGTAGATAGGGCCCAAAAGGACTGTGAAGAGCAGCAAGAGCTTTCAGGGCTGGGCCCTTCCTTGTGGGAGAAGGAGCCGGACGTTTGCCTTTTCGGCAAGAGGCTCTGCCGCGGCCGAGCGCCATGAGATCTTGCGTCTCTGGGAAAGCACAGATCCCCACTGCTGTTGTGCCTGTAGATAGGGTGCCAAGGGCAGGTGAAGATCAGCAACAGCTTTCAGGGCTGGGCCCTTCCTTGTGGGAGAAGGAGCCGGACGTTTGCCTTTTCGGCAAGAGGCTCTGCCGCGGCCAAGCGCCATGAGATGTTGCTTCTCTGGGAAAGCACAGATCCCCACTGCTGTTGTGCCTGTAGATAGGGCACCAAGGGTAGGTGAAGAGCAGCAAGAGCTTTCAGGGCTGGGCCCTTCCTTGTGGGAGAAGGAGCCGGATGTTTGCCTTTTCGGCAAGGGGCTCTGCCGCGGCCGAGCGCCATGAGATGTTGCGTCTCTGGGAAAGCACACATCCCCACTCCTGTTGTGCCTGTAGATAGGGCCGAAAGGGACCGTAAAAAGCAGCAAGAGCTTTCAGGGCTGGGCCCTTCCTTGTGGGAGAAGAGCCGGACGTTTGCCTTTTCGGCAAGAGGCTCTGCCGCAGTAGAGCGCCATGAGACGTTGAGTCTCTGGGAAAGCACAGATCCCCACTGCTGTTGTGCCTGTAGATAGGGCGCCAAGGCACCGCGAAGAGCCGCAAGAGCTTTCAGGGCTGGGCCCTTCCTTGTGGGAGAAGGAGCCGGACGTTTGCTTTTTCGGCAAGAGGCTCTGCTGCGGCCGAGCGCCATGAGATGTTGCGTCTCTGGGAAAGCACAGATCCCCAGTGTTGTTGTGCCTCTAGTTAGGGCGGCAATGCACTGTGAGGAGCAGCAACAGCTTTCAGGGCTGGGCCCTTCCTTGTGGGAGAAGGAGCCGGACGTTTGCCTTTTCGGCAAGAGGTTCTGCCGCGGCCGAGCTCCATGAGATCTTGCGTCTCTGGGAAAGCACAGATCCCCACTGCTGTTGTGCCTGTAGATAGGGCCCCAAGGCACTGTGAAAAGCAGCAAGAGCTTTCAGGGCTGGGCCCTTCCTTGTGGAAGAAGGAGCCGGACGTTTGACTTTTCGGCAAGAGGCTCTGCCGCGGCCGAGCGCCATGAGATCTTGCGTCTCTGGGAAAGAACAGATCCCCACTGCTGTTGTGCCTGTAGATAGGGCGGCAAGGCACTGTGAAGAGCAGCAACAGTTTTCAGGGCTGGGCCCTTCCTTGTGGGAGAAGGAGCCGGACGTTTGCCTTTTCGGCAAGAGGCTCTGCCGCGGCCGAGCGCCATGAGATGTTGCGTCTCTGGGAAAGCACAGATCCCCACTGCTGTTGTGCCTGTAGATAGGGCGCCAAGGCACCGTGAAGAGCAGCAAGAGCTTTCAGGGCTGGGCCCTTCCTTGTGGAAGAAGGAGCCGGACGTTTGACTTTTCGGCAAGAGGCTCTGCCGCGGCCGAGCGCCATGAGATCTTGCGTCTCTGGGAAAGAACAGATCCCCACTGCTGTTGTGCCTGTAGATAGGGCGGCAAGGCACTGTGAAGAGCAGCAACAGTTTTCAGGGCTGGGCCCTTCCTTGTGGGAGAAGGAGCCGGACGTTTGCCTTTTCGGCAAGAGGCTCTGCCGCGGCCGAGCGCCATGAGATGTTGCGTCTCTGGGAAAGCACAGATCCCCACTGCTGTTGTGCCTGTAGATAGGGCGCCAAGGCACCGTGAAGAGCAGCAAGAGCTTTCAGGGCTGGGCCCTTCCTTGTGGGAGAAGGAGCCGGAAGTTTGCCTTTTCGGCAAGAGGCTCTGCCGCGGCCGAGCGCCATGAGATGTTGCGTCTCTGGGAAAGCACAGATCCCCACTGCTGTTGTGCCTGTAGATAGGGCGCCAAGGCACCGTGAAGAGCAGCAACAGCTTTCAGGGCTGGGCCCTTCCTTGTGGGAGAAGGAGCCGGACGTTTGCCTTTTCGGCAAGAGGCTCTGCCGCGGCCGAGCGCCATGAGATGTTGCGTCTCTGGGAAAGCACAGATCCTCACTGCTGTTGTGCCTGTATATAGGGCCCCAAGGCACTGTGAAGAGCAGCAAGAGCTTTCAGGGCTGGGCCCTTCCTTGTGGGAGAAGGAGCTGGACATTTGACTTTTCGGCAAGAGGCTCTGCCGCGGCCGAGCGCCATGAGATGTTGCGTCTCTGGGAAAGCACAGATCCCCACTGCTGTAGTGCCTGTAGATAGGGTGCCAAGGCACTGTGAAGAGCAGCAAGAGCTATCAGAGCTGGGCCCTTCCTTGTGGGAGAAGGAGCCGGACGTTTGCCTTTTCGGCAAGAGGCTCTGCCGCGGCCGAGCGCCATGAGATGTTGCATCTCTGGGAAAGCACAGATCCCCACTGCTGTTGTGCCTGTAGATAGGGCCCAAAAGGACCGTGAAGAGCAGCAAGAGCTTTCAGGGCTGGGCCCTTCCTTGTGGGAGAAGGAGCCGGACGTTTGCCTTTTCAGCAAGAGGCTCTGCCGCGGCCGAGCGCCATGAGATCTTGCGTCTCTGGGAAAGCACAGATCCCCACTGCTGTTGTGCCTGTAGATAGGGTGCCAAGGGACCGTGAAGAGCAGCAACAGCTTTCAGGGCTGGGCCCTTCCTTGTGGGAGAAGGAGCCGGACGTTTGCCTTTTCGGCAAGAGGCTCTGCCACGGCCGAGCGCCATGAGATGTTGCGTCTCTGGGAAAGAACAGATCCCCACTGCTGTTGTGCCTGTAGATAGGGCACCAAGGGTAGGTGAAGAGCAGCAAGAGCTTTCAGGGCTGGGCCCTTCCTTGTGGGAGAAGGAGCCGGACGTTTGCCTTTTCGGCAAGAGGCTCTGCTGCGGCCGAGCGCCATGAGATGTTGCGTCTCTGGGAAAGCACAGATCCCCACTGCTGTTGTGCCTGTAGATAGGGCGCCAAGGCACCGTGAAGAGCAGCAAGAGCTTTCAGGGCTGGGCCCTTCCTTGTGGGAGAAGGAGCTGGACGTTTGCCTTTTCGGCAAGAGGCTCTGCCGCGGCCGAGCGCCATGAGATCTTGCGTCTCTGGGAAAGAACAGATCCCCACTGCTGTTGTGCCTGTAGATAGGGCGGCAAGGCACTGTGAAGAGCAGCAAGAGCTTTCAGGGCTGGGCCCTTCCTTGTGGGAGAAGGAGCCGGACGTTTGCCTTTTCGGCAAGAGGCTCTGCCGCGGCCGAGCGCCATGAGATGTTGCGTCTCTGGGAAAGCACAGATCCCCACTGCTGTTGTGCCTGTAGATAGGGCGCCAAGGCACCGTGAAGAGCAGCAAGAGCTTTCAGGGCTGGGTCCTTCCTTGTGGGAGAAGGAGCCGGAAGTTTGCCTTTTTGGCAAGAGGCTCTGCCGCGGCCGAGCGCCATGAGATGTTGTGTCTCTGGGAAAGCACAGATCCCCACTCCTGTTGTGCCTGTAGATAGGGCGCCAAGGCACTGTGAAGAGCAGCAACAGCTTTCAGGGCTTGGCCCTTCCTTGTGGGAGAAGGAGCTGGACGTTTGCCTTTTCGGCAAGAGGCTCTGCCGCGGCCGAGCGCCATGAGATGTTGCGTCTCTGGGAAAGCACAGATCCCCACTGCTGTAGTGCCTGTAGATAGGGTGCCAAGGGACCGTGAACAGCAGCAACAGCTTTCAGGGCTGGGCCCTTCCTTGTGGGAGAAGGAGCGGACGTTTGCCTTTTCGGCAAGAGGCTCTGCCGCGGCCGAGCGCCATGAGATGTTGCGTCTCTGGGAAAGCACAGATCCCCACTGCTGTTGTGCCTGTAGATAGGGCGCCAAGGCACCGTGAAGAGCAGCAAGAGCTTTCAGGGCTGGGCCCTTCCTTGTGGGAGAATGAGCCGGAAGTTTGCCTTTTTGGCAAGAGGCTCTGCCGCGGCCGAGCGCCATGAGATGTTGTGTCTCTGGGAAAGCACAGATCCCCACTGCTGTTGTGCCTGTAGATAGGGCGCCAAGGCACTGTGAAGAGCAGCAACAGCTTTCAGGGCTTGGCCCTTCCTTGTGGGAGAAGGAGCTGGACGTTTGCCTTTTCGGCAAGAGGCTCTGCCGCGGCCGAGCGCCATGAGATGTTGCGTCTCTGGGAAAGCACAGATCCCCACTGCTGTAGTGCCTGTAGATAGGGTGCCAAGGGACCGTGAACAGCAGCAACAGCTTTCAGGGCTGGGCCCTTCCTTGTGGGAGAAGGAGCGGACGTTTGCCTTTTCGGCAAGAGGCTCTGCCGCGGCCGAGCGCCATGAGATGTTGCGTCTCTGGGAAAGCACCGATCCTCACTGCTGTTGTGCCTGTATATAGGGCCCCAAGGCACTGTGAAGAGCAGCAAGAGCTTTCAGGGCTGGGCCCTTCCTTGTGGGAGAAGGAGCTGGACATTTGACTTTTCGGCAAGAGGCTCTGCCGCGGCCTAGCGCCATGAGATGTTGCGTCTCTGGGAAAGCACAGATCCCCACTGCTGTAGTGCCTGTAGATAGGGTGCCAAGGCACTGTGAAGAGCAGCAAGAGCTATCAGAGCTGGGCCCTTCCTTGTGGGAGAAGGAGCCGGACGTTTGCCTTTTCGGCAAGAGGCTCTGCCGCGGCCGAGCGCCATGAGACGTTGAGACTCTGGGAAAGCACAGATCCCCACTGCTGTTGTGCCTGTAGATAGGGCCGAAAGGGACCGTGAACAGCAGCAACAGCTTTCAGGGCTGGGCCCTTCCTTGTGGGAGAAGGAGCCGGACGTTTGCCTTTTCGGCAAGAGGCTCTGCCGCAGTAGAGCGCCATGAGACGTTGAGTCTCTGGGAAAGCACAGATCCCCACTGCTGTTGTGCCTGTAGATAGGGCGCCAAGGCACCGCGAAGAGCCGCAAGAGCTTTCAGGGCTGGGCCCTTCCTTGTGGGAGAAGGAGCCGGACGTTTGCTTTTTCGGCAAGAGGCTCTGCTGCGGCCGAGCGCCATGAGATGTTGCGTCTCTGGGAAAGCACAGATCCCCACTGCTGTTGTGCCTCTAGTTAGGGCGGCAATGCACTGTGAGGAGCAGCAACAGCTTTCAGGGCTGGGCCCTTCCTTGTGGGAGAAGGAGCCGGATGTTTGCCTTTTCGGCAAGAGGTTCTGCCGCGGCCGAGCTCCATGAGATCTTGCGTCTCTGGGAAAGCACAGATCCCCACTGCTGTTGTGCCTGTAGATAGGGCCCCAAGGCACTGTGAAAAGCAGCAAGAGCTTTCAGGGCTGGGCCCTTCCTTGTGGAAGAAGGAGCCGGACGTTTGACTTTTCGGCAAGAGGCTCTGCCGCGGCCGAGCGCCATGAGATCTTGCGTCTCTGGGAAAGAACAGATCCCCACTGCTGTTGTGCCTGTAGATAGGGCGGCAAGGCACTGTGAAGAGCAGCAACAGTTTTCAGGGCTGGGCCCTTCCTTGTGGGAGAAGGAGCCGGACGTTTGCCTTTTCGGCAAGAGGCTCTGCCGCGGCCGAGCGCCATGAGATGTTGCGTCTCTGGGAAAGCACAGATCCCCACTGCTGTTGTGCCTGTAGATAGGGCGCCAAGGCACCGTGAAGAGCAGCAAGAGCTTTCAGGGCTGGGCCCTTCCTTGTGGAAGAAGGAGCCGGACGTTTGACTTTTCGGCAAGAGGCTCTGCCGCGGCCGAGCGCCATGAGATCTTGCGTCTCTGGGAAAGAACAGATCCCCACTGCTGTTGTGCCTGTAGATAGGGCGGCAAGGCACTGTGAAGAGCAGCAACAGTTTTCAGGGCTGGGCCCTTCCTTGTGGGAGAAGGAGCCGGACGTTTGCCTTTTCGGCAAGAGGCTCTGCCGCGGCCGAGCGCCATGAGATGTTGCGTCTCTGGGAAAGCACAGATCCCCACTGCTGTTGTGCCTGTAGATAGGGCGCCAAGGCACCGTGAAGAGCAGCAAGAGCTTTCAGGGCTGGGCCCTTCCTTGTGGGAGAAGGAGCCGGAAGTTTGCCTTTTTGGCAAGAGGCTCTGCCGCGGCCGAGCGCCATGAGATGTTGCGTCTCTGGGAAAGCACAGATCCCCACTGCTGTTGTGCCTGTAGATAGGGCGCCAAGGCACCGTGAAGAGCAGCAACAGCTTACAGGGCTTGGCCCTTCCTTGTGGGAGAAGGAGCTGGACGTTTGCCTTTTCGGCAAGAGGCTCTGCCGCGGCCGAGCGCCATGAGATGTTGCGTCTCTGGGAAAGCACAGATCCCCACTGCTGTTGTGCCTGTAGATAGGGCGCCAAGGCACCGTGAAGAGCAGCAACAGCTTTCAGGGCTGGGCCCTTCCTTGTGGGAGAAGGAGCCGGACGTTTGCCTTTTCGGCAAGAGGCTCTGCCGCGGCCGAGCGCCATGAGATGTTGCGTCTCTGGGAAAGCACAGATCCTCACTGCTGTTGTGCCTGTATATAGGGCCCCAAGGCACTGTGAAGAGCAGCAAGAGCTTTCAGGGCTGGGCCCTTCCTTGTGGGAGAAGGAGCTGGACATTTGACTTTTCGGCAAGAGGCTCTGCCGCGGCCGAGCGCCATGAGATGTTGCGTCTCTGGGAAAGCACAGATCCCCACTGCTGTAGTGCCTGTAGATAGGGTGCCAAGGCACTGTGAAGAGCAGCAAGAGCTATCAGAGCTGGGCCCTTCCTTGTGGGAGAAGGAGCCGGACGTTTGCCTTTTCGGCAAGAGGCTCTGCCGCGGCCGAGCGCCATGAGATGTTGCATCTCTGGGAAAGCACAGATCCCCACTGCTGTTGTGCCTGTAGATAGGGCCCGAAAGGACCGTGAAGAGCAGCAAGAGCTTTCAGGGCTGGGCCCTTCCTTGTGGGAGAAGGAGCCGGACGTTTGCCTTTTCAGCAAGAGGCTCTGCCGCGGCCGAGCGCCATGAGATCTTGCGTCTCTGGGAAAGCACAGATCCCCACTGCTGTTGTGCCTGTAGATAGGGTGCCAAGGGACCGTGAAGAGCAGCAACAGCTTTCAGGGCTGGGCCCTTCCTTGTGGGAGAAGGAGCCGGACGTTTGCCTTTTCGGCAAGAGGCTCTGCCACGGCCGAGCGCCATGAGATGTTGCGTCTCTGGGAAAGAACAGATCCCCACTGCTGTTGTGCCTGTAGATAGGGCACCAAGGGTAGGTGAAGAGCAGCAAGAGCTTTCAGGGCTGGGCCCTTCCTTGTGGGAGAAGGAGCCGGACGTTTGCCTTTTCGGCAAGAGGCTCTGCTGCGGCCGAGCGCCATGAGATGTTGCGTCTCTGGGAAAGCACAGATCCCCACTGCTGTTGTGCCTGTAGATAGGGCGCCAAGGCACCGTGAAGAGCAGCAAGAGCTTTCAGGGCTGGGCCCTTCCTTGTGGGAGAAGGAGCTGGACGTTTGCCTTTTCGGCAAGAGGCTCTGCCGCGGCCGAGCGCCATGAGATCTTGCGTCTCTGGGAAAGAACAGATCCCCACTGCTGTTGTGCCTGTAGATAGGGCGGCAAGGCACTGTGAAGAGCAGCAAGAGCTTTCAGGGCTGGGCCCTTCCTTGTGGGAGAAGGAGCCGGACGTTTGCCTTTTCGGCAAGAGGCTCTGCCGCGGCCGAGCGCCATGAGATGTTGCGTCTCTGGGAAAGCACAGATCCCCACTGCTGTTGTGCCTGTAGATAGGGCGCCAAGGCACCGTGAAGAGCAGCAAGAGCTTTCAGGGCTGGGTCCTTCCTTGTGGGAGAAGGAGCCGGAAGTTTGCCTTTTTGGCAAGAGGCTCTGCCGCGGCCGAGCGCCATGAGATGTTGTGTCTCTGGGAAAGCACAGATCCCCACTCCTGTTGTGCCTGTAGATAGGGCGCCAAGGCACTGTGAAGAGCAGCAACAGCTTTCAGGGCTTGGCCCTTCCTTGTGGGAGAAGGAGCTGGACGTTTGCCTTTTCGGCAAGAGGCTCTGCCGCGGCCGAGCGCCATGAGATGTTGCGTCTCTGGGAAAGCACAGATCCCCACTGCTGTAGTGCCTGTAGATAGGGTGCCAAGGGACCGTGAACAGCAGCAACAGCTTTCAGGGCTGGGCCCTTCCTTGTGGGAGAAGGAGCGGACGTTTGCCTTTTCGGCAAGAGGCTCTGCCGCGGCCGAGCGCCATGAGATGTTGCGTCTCTGGGAAAGCACAGATCCCCACTGCTGTTGTGCCTGTAGATAGGGCGCCAAGGCACCGTGAAGAGCAGCAAGAGCTTTTCAGGGCTGGGCCCTTCCTTGTGGGAGAAGGAGCTGGACATTTGACTTTTCGGCAAGAGGCTCTGCCGCGGCCGAGCGCCATGAGATGTTGCGTCTCTGGGAAAGCACAGATCCCCACTGCTGTAGTGCCTGTAGATAGGGTGCCAAGGCACTGTGAAGAGCAGCAAGAGCTATCAGAGCTGGGCCCTTCCTTGTGGGAGAAGGAGCCGGACGTTTGCCTTTTCGGCAAGAGGCTCTGCCGCGGCCGAGCGCCATGAGATGTTGCATCTCTGGGAAAGCACAGATCCCCACTGCTGTTGTGCCTGTAGATAGGGCCCGAAAGGACCGTGAAGAGCAGCAAGAGCTTTCAGGGCTGGGCCCTTCCTTGTGGGAGAAGGAGCCGGACGTTTGCCTTTTCAGCAAGAGGCTCTGCCGCGGCCGAGCGCCATGAGATCTTGCGTCTCTGGGAAAGCACAGATCCCCACTGCTGTTGTGCCTGTAGATAGGGTGCCAAGGGACCGTGAAGAGCAGCAACAGCTTTCAGGGCTGGGCCCTTCCTTGTGGGAGAAGGAGCCGGACGTTTGCCTTTTCGGCAAGAGGCTCTGCCACGGCCGAGCGCCATGAGATGTTGCGTCTCTGGGAAAGAACAGATCCCCACTGCTGTTGTGCCTGTAGATAGGGCACCAAGGGTAGGTGAAGAGCAGCAAGAGCTTTCAGGGCTGGGCCCTTCCTTGTGGGAGAAGGAGCCGGACGTTTGCCTTTTCGGCAAGAGGCTCTGCTGCGGCCGAGCGCCATGAGATGTTGCGTCTCTGGGAAAGCACAGATCCCCACTGCTGTTGTGCCTGTAGATAGGGCGCCAAGGCACCGTGAAGAGCAGCAAGAGCTTTCAGGGCTGGGCCCTTCCTTGTGGGAGAAGGAGCTGGACGTTTGCCTTTTCGGCAAGAGGCTCTGCCGCGGCCGAGCGCCATGAGATCTTGCGTCTCTGGGAAAGAACAGATCCCCACTGCTGTTGTGCCTGTAGATAGGGCGGCAAGGCACTGTGAAGAGCAGCAAGAGCTTTCAGGGCTGGGCCCTTCCTTGTGGGAGAAGGAGCCGGACGTTTGCCTTTTCGGCAAGAGGCTCTGCCGCGGCCGAGCGCCATGAGATGTTGCGTCTCTGGGAAAGCACAGATCCCCACTGCTGTTGTGCCTGTAGATAGGGCGCCAAGGCACCGTGAAGAGCAGCAAGAGCTTTCAGGGCTGGGTCCTTCCTTGTGGGAGAAGGAGCCGGAAGTTTGCCTTTTTGGCAAGAGGCTCTGCCGCGGCCGAGCGCCATGAGATGTTGTGTCTCTGGGAAAGCACAGATCCCCACTGCTGTTGTGCCTGTAGATAGGGCGCCAAGGCACTGTGAAGAGCAGCAACAGCTTTCAGGGCTTGGCCCTTCCTTGTGGGAGAAGGAGCTGGACGTTTGCCTTTTCGGCAAGAGGCTCTGCCGCGGCCGAGCGCCATGAGATGTTGCGTCTCTGGGAAAGCACAGATCCCCACTGCTGTAGTGCCTGTAGATAGGGTGCCAAGGGACCGTGAACAGCAGCAACAGCTTTCAGGGCTGGGCCCTTCCTTGTGGGAGAAGGAGCGGACGTTTGCCTTTTCGGCAAGAGGCTCTGCCGCGGCCGAGCGCCATGAGATGTTGCGTCTCTGGGAAAGCACAGATCCCCACTGCTGTTGTGCCTGTAGATAGGGCGCCAAGGCACCGTGAAGAGCAGCAAGAGCTTTCAGGGCTGGGCCCTTCCTTGTGGGAGAATGAGCCGGAAGTTTGCCTTTTTGGCAAGAGGCTCTGCCGCGGCCGAGCGCCATGAGATGTTGTGTCTCTGGGAAAGCACAGATCCCCACTGCTGTTGTGCCTGTAGATAGGGCGCCAAGGCACTGTGAAGAGCAGCAACAGCTTTCAGGGCTTGGCCCTTCCTTGTGGGAGAAGGAGCTGGACGTTTGCCTTTTCGGCAAGAGGCTCTGCCGCGGCCGAGCGCCATGAGATGTTGCGTCTCTGGGAAAGCACAGATCCCCACTGCTGTAGTGCCTGTAGATAGGGTGCCAAGGGACCGTGAACAGCAGCAACAGCTTTCAGGGCTGGGCCCTTCCTTGTGGGAGAAGGAGCGGACGTTTGCCTTTTCGGCAAGAGGCTCTGCCGCGGCCGAGCGCCATGAGATGTTGCGTCTCTGGGAAAGCACAGATCCTCACTGCTGTTGTGCCTGTATATAGGGCCCCAAGGCACTGTGAAGAGCAGCAAGAGCTTTCAGGGCTGGGCCCTTCCTTGTGGGAGAAGGAGCTGGACATTTGACTTTTCGGCAAGAGGCTCTGCCGCGGCCTAGCGCCATGAGATGTTGCGTCTCTGGGAAAGCACAGATCCCCACTGCTGTAGTGCCTGTAGATAGGGTGCCAAGGCACTGTGAAGAGCAGCAAGAGCTATCAGAGCTGGGCCCTTCCTTGTGGGAGAAGGAGCCGGACGTTTGCCTTTTCGGCAAGAGGCTCTGCCGCGGCCGAGCGCCATGAGACGTTGAGACTCTGGGAAAGCACAGATCCCCACTGCTGTTGTGCCTGTAGATAGGGCCGAAAGGGACCGTGAACAGCAGCAACAGCTTTCAGGGCTGGGCCCTTCCTTGTGGGAGAAGGAGCCGGACGTTTGCCTTTTCGGCAAGAGGCTCTGCCGCAGCCGAGCGCCATGAGACGTTGAGACTCTGGGAAAGCACAGATCCCCACTGCTGTTGTGCCTGTAGATAGGGCGCCAAGGCACCGCGAAGAGCCGCAAGAGCTTTCAGGGCTGGGCCCTTCCTTGTGGGAGAAGGAGCCGGACGTTTGCCTTTTCGGCAAGAGGCTCTGCTGCGGCCGAGCGCCATGAGATGTTGCGTCTCTGGGAAAGCACAGATCCCCACTGCTGTTGTGCCTGTAGATAGGGTGGCAAGGCACCGTGAAGAGCAGCAAGAGCTTTCAGGGCTGGGCCCTTCCTTGTGGGAGAAGGAGCCGGACGTTTGCCTTTTCGGCAAGAGGTTCTGCCGCGGCCGAGCTCCATGAGATGTTGCGTCTCTGGGAAAGCACAGATCCCCACTGCTGTTGTGCCTGTAGATAGGGCCCCAAGGCACTGTGAAAAGCAGCAAGAGCTTTCAGGGCTGGGCCCTTCCTTGTGGGAGAAGGAGCTGGACGTTTGCCTTTTCGGCAAGAGGCTCTGCCGCGGCCGAGCGCCATGAGATCTTGCGTCTCTGGGAAAGAACAGATCCCCACTGCTGTTGTGCCTGTAGATAGGGCGCCAAGGCACTGTGAAGAGCAGCAAGAGCTTTCAGGGCTGGGCCCTTCCTTGTGGGAGAAGGAGCCGGACGTTTGCCTTTTCGGCAAGAGGCTCTGCCGCGGCCGAGCGCCATGAGATGTTGCGTCTCTGGGAAAGCACAGATCCTCACTGCTGTTGTGCCTGTATATAGGGCCCTAGGCACTGTGAAGAGCAGCAAGAGCTTTCAGGGCTGGGCCCTTCCTTGTGGGAGAAGGAGCTGGACATTTGAATTTTCGGCAAGAGGCTCTGCCGCGGCCGAGCACCATGAGATGTTGCGTCTCTGGGAAAGCACAGATCCCCACTGCTGTAGTGCCTGTAGATAGGGTGCCAAGGCACTGTGAAGAGCAGCAAGAGCTATCAGAGCTGGGCACTTCCTTGTGGGAGAAGGAGCCGGACGTTTGCCTTTTCGGCAAGAGGCTCTGCCGCGGCCGAGCGCCATGAGATGTTGCATCTCTGGGAAAGCACAGATCCCCACTGCTGTTGTGCCTGTAGATAGGGCCCAAAAGGACCGTGAAGAGCAGCAAGAGCTTTCAGGGCTGGGCCCTTCCTTGTGGGAGAAGGAGCCGGACGTTTGCCTTTTCGGCAAGAGGCTCTGCCGCGGCCGAGCGCCATGAGATCTTGCGTCTCTGGGAAAGCACAGATCCCCACTGCTGTTGTGCCTGTACATAGGGTGCCAAGGGCAGGTGAAGATCAGCAACAGCTTTCAGGGCTGGGCCCTTCCTTGTGGGAGAAGGAGCCGGACGTTTGCCTTTTCGGCAAGAGGCTCTGCCGCGGCCAAGCGCCATGAGATGTTGCGTCTCTGGGAAAGCACAGATCCCCACTGCTGTTGTGCCTGTAGATAGGGCACCAAGGGTAGGTGAAGAGCAGCAAGAGCTTTCAGGGCTGGGCCCTTCCTTGTGGGAGAAGGAGCCGGATGTTTGCCTTTTCGGCAAGAGGCTCTGCCGCGGCCGAGCGCCATGAGATGTTGCGTCTCTGGGAAAGCACACATCCCCACTCCTGTTGTGCCTGTAGATAGGGCCGAAAGGGACCGTAAAAAGCAGCAAGAGCTTTCAGGGCTGGGCCCTTCCTTGTGGGAGAAGAGCCGGACGTTTGCCTTTTCGGCAAGAGGCTCTGCCGCAGTAGAGCGCCATGAGACGTTGAGTCTCTGGGAAAGCACAGATCCCCACTGCTGTTGTGCCTGTAGATAGGGCGCCAAGGCACCGCGAAGAGCCGCAAGAGCTTTCAGGGCTGGGCCCTTCCTTGTGGGAGAAGGAGCCGGACGTTTGCTTTTTCGGCAAGAGGCTCTGCTGCGGCCGAGCGCCATGAGATGTTGCGTCTCTGGGAAAGCACAGATCCCCAGTGTTGTTGTGCCTCTAGTTAGGGCGGCAATGCACTGTGAGGAGCAGCAACAGCTTTCAGGGCTGGGCCCTTCCTTGTGGGAGAAGGAGCCGGACGTTTGCCTTTTCGGCAAGAGGTTCTGCCGCGGCCGAGCTCCATGAGATCTTGCGTCTCTGGGAAAGCACAGATCCCCACTGCTGTTGTGCCTGTAGATAGGGCCCCAAGGCACTGTGAAAAGCAGCAAGAGCTTTCAGGGCTGGGCCCTTCCTTGTGGAAGAAGGAGCCGGACGTTTGACTTTTCGGCAAGAGGCTCTGCCGCGGCCGAGCGCCATGAGATCTTGCGTCTCTGGGAAAGAACAGATCCCCACTGCTGTTGTGCCTGTAGATAGGGCGGCAAGGCACTGTGAAGAGCAGCAACAGTTTTCAGGGCTGGGCCCTTCCTTGTGGGAGAAGGAGCCGGACGTTTGCCTTTTCGGCAAGAGGCTCTGCCGCGGCCGAGCGCCATGAGACGTTGCGTCTCTGGGAAAGCACAGATCCCCACTGCTGTTGTGCCTGTAGATAGGGCGCCAAGGCACCGTGAAGAGCAGCAAGAGCTTTCAGGGCTGGGCCCTTCCTTGTGGAAGAAGGAGCCGGACGTTTGACTTTTCGGCAAGAGGCTCTGCCGCGGCCGAGCGCCATGAGATCTTGCGTCTCTGGGAAAGAACAGATCCCCACTGCTGTTGTGCCTGTAGATAGGGCGGCAAGGCACTGTGAAGAGCAGCAACAGTTTTCAGGGCTGGGCCCTTCCTTGTGGGAGAAGGAGCCGGACGTTTGCCTTTTCGGCAAGAGGCTCTGCCGCGGCCGAGCGCCATGAGATGTTGCGTCTCTGGGAAAGCACAGATCCCCACTGCTGTTGTGCCTGTAGATAGGGCGCCAAGGCACCGTGAAGAGCAGCAAGAGCTTTCAGGGCTGGGCCCTTCATTGTGGGAGAAGGAGCCGGAAGTTGCCTTTTTGGCAAGAGGCTCTGCCGCGGCCGAGCGCCATGAGATGTTGCGTCTCTGGGAAAGCACAGATCCCCACTGCTGTTGTGCCTGTAGATAGGGCGCCAAGGCACCGTGAAGAGCAGCAACAGCTTACAGGGCTTGGCCCTTCCTTGTGGGAGAAGGAGCTGGACGTTTGCCTTTTCGGCAAGAGGCTCTGCCGCGGCCGAGCGCCATGAGATGTTGCGTCTCTGGGAAAGCACAGATCCCCACTGCTGTTGTGCCTGTAGATAGGGCGCCAAGGCACCGTGAAGAGCAGCAACAGCTTTCAGGGCTGGGCCCTTCCTTGTGGGAGAAGGAGCCGGACGTTTGCCTTTTCGGCAAGAGGCTCTGCCGCGGCCGAGCGCCATGAGATGTTGCGTCTCTGGGAAAGCACAGATCCTCACTGCTGTTGTGCCTGTATATAGGGCCCCAAGGCACTGTGAAGAGCAGCAAGAGCTTTCAGGGCTGGGCCCTTCCTTGTGGGAGAAGGAGCTGGACATTTGACTTTTCGGCAAGAGGCTCTGCCGCGGCCGAGCGCCATGAGATGTTGCGTCTCTGGGAAAGCACAGATCCCCACTGCTGTAGTGCCTGTAGATAGGGTGCCAAGGCACTGTGAAGAGCAGCAAGAGCTATCAGAGCTGGGCCCTTCCTTGTGGGAGAAGGAGCCGGACGTTTGCCTTTTCGGCAAGAGGCTCTGCCGCGGCCGAGCGCCATGAGATGTTGCATCTCTGGGAAAGCACAGATCCCCACTGCTGTTGTGCCTGTAGATAGGGCCCGAAAGGACCGTGAAGTGCAGCAAGAGCTTTCAGGGCTGGGCCCTTCCTTGTGGGAGAAGGAGCCGGACGTTTGCCTTTTCAGCAAGAGGCTCTGCCGCGGCCGAGCGCCATGAGATCTTGCGTCTCTGGGAAAGCACAGATCCCCACTGCTGTTGTGCCTGTAGATAGGGTGCCAAGGGACCGTGAAGAGCAGCAACAGCTTTCAGGGCTGGGCCCTTCCTTGTGGGAGAAGGAGCCGGACGTTTGCCTTTTCGGCAAGAGGCTCTGCCGCGGCCGAGCGCCATGAGATCTTGCGTCTCTGGGAAAGAACAGATCCCCACTGCTGTTGTGCCTGTAGATAGGGCGGCAAGGCACTGTGAAGAGCAGCAACAGTTTTCAGGGCTGGGCCCTTCCTTGTGGGAGAAGGAGCCGGACGTTTGCCTTTTCGGCAAGAGGCTCTGCCGCGGCCGAGCGCCATGAGATGTTGCGTCTCTGGGAAAGCACAGATCCCCACTGCTGTTGTGCCTGTAGATAGGGCGCCAAGGCACCGTGAAGAGCAGCAAGAGCTTTCAGGGCTGGGCCCTTCCTTGTGGGAGAAGGAGCCGGAAGTTTGCCTTTTTGGCAAGAGGCTCTGCCGCGGCCGAGCGCCATGAGATGTTGCGTCTCTGGGAAAGCACAGATCCCCACTGCTGTTGTGCCTGTAGATAGGGCGCCAAGGCACCGTGAAGAGCAGCAACAGCTTACAGGGCTTGGCCCTTCCTTGTGGGAGAAGGAGCCGGACGTTTGCCTTTTCGGCAAGAGGCTCTGCCGCGGCCGAGCGCCATGAGATGTTGCGTCTCTGGGAAAGCACAGATCCCCACTGCTGTTGTGCCTGTAGATAGGGCGCCAAGGCACCGTGAAGAGCAGCAACAGCTTTCAGGGCTGGGCCCTTCCTTGTGGGAGAAGGAGCCGGACGTTTGCCTTTTCGGCAAGAGGCTCTGCCGCGGCCGAGCGCCATGAGATGTTGCGTCTCTGGGAAAGCACAGATCCTCACTGCTGTTGTGCCTGTATATAGGGCCCCAAGGCACTGTGAAGAGCAGCAAGAGCTTTCAGGGCTGGGCCCTTCCTTGTGGGAGAAGGAGCTGGACATTTGACTTTTCGGCAAGAGGCTCTGCCGCGGCCGAGCGCCATGAGATGTTGCGTCTCTGGGAAAGCACAGATCCCCACTGCTGTAGTGCCTGTAGATAGGGTGCCAAGGCACTGTGAAGAGCAGCAAGAGCTATCAGAGCTGGGCCCTTCCTTGTGGGAGAAGGAGCTGGACGTTTGCCTTTTCGGCAAGAGGCTCTGCCGCGGCCGAGCGCCATGAGATGTTGCATCTCTGGGAAAGCACAGATCCCCACTGCTGTTGTGCCTGTAGATAGGGCCCGAAAGGACCGTGAAGAGCAGCAAGAGCTTTCAGGGCTGGGCCCTTCCTTGTGGGAGAAGGAGCCGGACGTTTGCCTTTTCAGCAAGAGGCTCTGCCGCGGCCGAGCGCCATGAGATGTTGCGTCTCTGGGAAAGCACAGATCCCCACTGCTGTTGTGCCTGTAGATAGGGTGCCAAGGGACCGTGAAGAGCAGCAACAGCTTTCAGGGCTGGGCCCTTCCTTGTGGGAGAAGGAGCCGGACGTTTGCCTTTTCGGCAAGAGGCTCTGCCACGGCCGAGCGCCATGAGATGTTGCGTCTCTGGGAAAGAACAGATCCCCACTGCTGTTGTGCCTGTAGATAGGGCACCAAGGGTAGGTGAAGAGCAGCAAGAGCTTTCAGGGCTGGGCCCTTCCTTGTGGGAGAAGGAGCCGGACGTTTGCCTTTTCGGCAAGAGGCTCTGCTGCGGCCGAGCGCCATGAGATGTTGCGTCTCTGGGAAAGCACAGATCCCCACTGCTGTTGTGCCTGTAGATAGGGCGCCAAGGCACCGTGAAGAGCAGCAAGAGCTTTCAGGGCTGGGCCCTTCCTTGTGGGAGAAGGAGCCGGAAGTTTGCCTTTTTGGCAAGAGGCTCTGCCGCGGCCGAGCGCCATGAGATGTTGCGTCTCTGGGAAAGCACAGATCCCCACTGCTGTTGTGCCTGTAGATAGGGCGCCAAGGCACCGTGAAGAGCAGCAACAGCTTACAGGGCTTGGCCCTTCCTTGTGGGAGAAGGAGCCGGACGTTTGCCTTTTCGGCAAGAGGCTCTGCCGCGGCCGAGCGCCATGAGATGTTGCGTCTCTGGGAAAGCACAGATCCCCACTGCTGTTGTGCCTGTAGATAGGGCGCCAAGGCACCGTGAAGAGCAGCAACAGCTTTCAGGGCTGGGCCCTTCCTTGTGGGAGAAGGAGCCGGACGTTTGCCTTTTCGGCAAGAGGCTCTGCCGCGGCCGAGCGCCATGAGATGTTGCGTCTCTGGGAAAGCACAGATCCTCACTGCTGTTGTGCCTGTATATAGGGCCCCAAGGCACTGTGAAGAGCAGCAAGAGCTTTCAGGGCTGGGCCCTTCCTTGTGGGAGAAGGAGCTGGACATTTGACTTTTCGGCAAGAGGCTCTGCCGCGGCCGAGCGCCATGAGATGTTGCGTCTCTGGGAAAGCACAGATCCCCACTGCTGTAGTGCCTGTAGATAGGGTGCCAAGGCACTGTGAAGAGCAGCAAGAGCTATCAGAGCTGGGCCCTTCCTTGTGGGAGAAGGAGCCGGACGTTTGCCTTTTCGGCAAGAGGCTCTGCCGCGGCCGAGCGCCATGAGATGTTGCATCTCTGGGAAAGCACAGATCCCCACTGCTGTTGTGCCTGTAGATAGGGCCCGAAAGGACCGTGAAGAGCAGCAAGAGCTTTCAGGGCTGGGCCCTTCCTTGTGGGAGAAGGAGCCGGACGTTTGCCTTTTCAGCAAGAGGCTCTGCCGCGGCCGAGCGCCATGAGATGTTGCGTCTCTGGGAAAGCACAGATCCCCACTGCTGTTGTGCCTGTAGATAGGGTGCCAAGGGACCGTGAAGAGCAGCAACAGCTTTCAGGGCTGGGCCCTTCCTTGTGGGAGAAGGAGCCGGACGTTTGCCTTTTCGGCAAGAGGCTCTGCCACGGCCGAGCGCCATGAGATGTTGCGTCTCTGGGAAAGAACAGATCCCCACTGCTGTTGTGCCTGTAGATAGGGCACCAAGGGTAGGTGAAGAGCAGCAAGAGCTTTCAGGGCTGGGCCCTTCCTTGTGGGAGAAGGAGCCGGACGTTTGCCTTTTCGGCAAGAGGCTCTGCTGCGGCCGAGCGCCATGAGATGTTGCGTCTCTGGGAAAGCACAGATCCCCACTGCTGTTGTGCCTGTAGATAGGGCGCCAAGGCACCGTGAAGAGCAGCAAGAGCTTTCAGGGCTGGGCCCTTCCTTGTGGGAGAAGGAGCTGGACGTTTGCCTTTTCGGCAAGAGGCTCTGCCGCGGCCGAGCGCCATGAGATCTTGCGTCTCTGGGAAAGAACAGATCCCCACTGCTGTTGTGCCTGTAGATAGGGCGGCAAGGCACTGTGAAGAGCAGCAAGAGCTTTCAGGGCTGGGCCCTTCCTTGTGGGAGAAGGAGCCGGACGTTTGCCTTTTCGGCAAGAGGCTCTGCCGCGGCCGAGCGCCATGAGATGTTGCGTCTCTGGGAAAGCACAGATCCCCACTGCTGTTGTGCCTGTAGATAGGGCGCCAAGGCACCGTGAAGAGCAGCAAGAACTTTCAGGGCTGGGTCCTTCCTTGTGGGAGAAGGAGCCGGAAGTTTGCCTTTTTGGCAAGAGGCTCTGCCGCGGCCGAGCGCCATGAGATGTTGTGTCTCTGGGAAAGCACAGATCCCCACTGCTGTTGTGCCTGTAGATAGGGCGCCAAGGCACTGTGAAGAGCAGCAACAGCTTTCAGGGCTTGGCCCTTCCTTGTGGGAGAAGGAGCTGGACGTTTGCCTTTTCGGCAAGAGGCTCTGCCGCGGCCGAGCGCCATGAGATGTTGCGTCTCTGGGAAAGCACAGATCCCCACTGCTGTAGTGCCTGTAGATAGGGTGGCAAGGGACCGTGAACAGCAGCAACAGCTTTCAGGGCTGGGCCCTTCCTTGTGGGAGAAGGAGCGGACGTTTGCCTTTTCGGCAAGAGGCTCTGCCGCGGCCGAGCGCCATGAGATGTTGCGTCTCTGGGAAAGCACAGATCCCCACTGCTGTTGTGCCTGTAGATAGGGCGCCAAGGCACCGTGAAGAGCAGCAAGAGCTTTCAGGGCTGGGCCCTTCCTTGTGGGAGAAGGAGCCGGAAGTTTGCCTTTTTGGCAAGAGGCTCTGCCGCGGCCGAGCGCCATGAGATGTTGTGTCTCTGGGAAAGCACAGATCCCCACTGCTGTTGTGCCTGTAGATAGGGCGCCAAGGCACTGTGAAGAGCAGCAACAGCTTTCAGGGCTTGGCCCTTCCTTGTGGGAGAAGGAGCTGGACGTTTGCCTTTTCGGCAAGAGGCTCTGCCGCGGCCGAGCGCCATGAGATGTTGCGTCTCTGGGAAAGCACAGATCCCCACTGCTGTAGTGCCTGTAGATAGGGTGCCAAGGGACCGTGAACAGCAGCAACAGCTTTCAGGGCTGGGCCCTTCCTTGTGGGAGAAGGAGCGGACGTTTGCCTTTTCGGCAAGAGGCTCTGCCGCGGCCGAGCGCCATGAGATGTTGCGTCTCTGGGAAAGCACAGATCCTCACTGCTGTTGTGCCTGTATATAGGGCCCCAAGGCACTGTGAAGAGCAGCAAGAGCTTTCAGGGCTGGGCCCTTCCTTGTGGGAGAAGGAGCTGGACATTTGACTTTTCGGCAAGAGGCTCTGCCGCGGCCTAGCGCCATGAGATGTTGCGTCTCTGGGAAAGCACAGATCCCCACTGCTGTAGTGCCTGTAGATAGGGTGCCAAGGCACTGTGAAGAGCAGCAAGAGCTATCAGAGCTGGGCCCTTCCTTGTGGGAGAAGGAGCCGGACGTTTGCCTTTTCGGCAAGAGGCTCTGCCGCGGCCGAGCGCCATGAGATGTTGCATCTCTGGGAAAGCACAGATCCCCACTGCTCTTGTGCCTGTAGATAGGGCGCCAAGGCACCGTGAAGAGCAGCAAGAGCTTTCAGGGCTGGGCCCTTCCTTGTGGGAGAAGGAGGCGGACGTTTGCCTTTTCGGCAAGAGGCTCTGCCGTGGCCGAGCGCCATGAGATGTTGCGTCTCTGGGAAAGCACAGATCCCCACTGCTGTTGTGCCTGTAGATAGGGTGCCAAGGCACCGTGAAGAGCAGCAACAGCTTTCAGGGCTGGGCCCTTCCTTGTGGGAGAAGGAGCCGGACGTTTGCCTTTTCGGCAAGAGGCTCTGCCGTGGCCGAGCGCCATGAGATGTTGCGTCTCTGGGAAAGCACAGATCCCCACTGCTGTAGTGCCTGTAGATAGGGTGCCAAGGCACTGTGAAGAGCAGCAAGAGCTTTCAGGGCTGGGCCCTTCCTTGTGGGAGAAGGAGCCGGACGTTTGCCTTTTCGGCAAGAGGCTCTGCCGCGGCCGAGCGCCATGAGATGTTGCGTCTCTGGGAAAGAACAGATCCCCACTCCTGTTGTGCTTGTAGATAGGGTGCCAAGGGACCGTAAAGAGCAGCAAGAGCTTTCAGGGCTGGGCCCTTCCTTGTGGGAGAAGGAGCCGGACGTTTGCCTTTTCGGCAAGAGGCTCTGCCGCGGCCGAGCGCCATGAGATGTTGCGTCTCTGGGAAAGCACAGATCCCCACTGCTGTTGTGCCTGTAGATAGGGCGCCAAGGCACTGTGAAAAGCAGCAAGAGCTTTCAGGGCTGGGCCCTTCCTTGTGGGAGAAGGAGCCGGACGTTTGCCTTTTCGGCAAGAGGCTCTGCCGCGGCCGAGCGCCATGAGATGTTGCATCTCTGGGAAAGCACAGATCCCCACTGCTGTTGTGCCTGTAGATAGGGACCGAAAGGACCGTGAAGAGCAGCAAGAGCTTTCAGGACTGGGCCCTTCCTTGTGGGAGAAGTATCCGGACGTTTGCCTTTTCAGCAAGAGGCTCTGCCGCGGCCGAGCGCCATGAGATCTTGCGTCTCTGGGAAAGCACAGATCCCCACTGCTGTTGTACCTGTACATAGGGTGCCAAGGCACCGTGAAGAGCAGCAACAGCTTTCAGGGCTGGGCCCTTCCTTGTGGGAGAAGGAGCCGGACATTTGCCTTTTCGGCAAGAGGCTCTGCCGCGGCCGAGCGCCATGAGATGTTGCGTCTCTGGGAAAGCAGAGATCCCCACTGCTGTTGTGCCTGTACATAGGGTGCCAAGGGCAGGTGCAGATCAGCAACAGCTTTCAGGGCTGGGCCCTTCCTTGTGGGAGAATGAGCCGGACGTTTGCCTTTTCGGCAAGAGGCTCTGCCGCGGCCGAGCGCCATGAGATGTTGCGTCTCTGGGAAAGAACAGATCCCCACTGCTGTTGTGCCTGTAGATAGGGCACCAAGGCACTGTGAAAAGCAGCAACAGCTTTCAGGGCTGGGCCCTTCCTTGTGGGAGAAGGAGCCGGATGTTTGCCTTTTCGGCAAGAGGCTCTGCCGCGGCCAAGCGCCATGAGATGTTGCGTCTCTGGGAAAGCACAGATCCCCACTCCTGTTGTGCCTGTAGATAGGGCAGAAAGGGACCGTAAAAAGCAGCAAGAGCTTTCAGGGCTGGGCCCTTCCTTGTGGGAGAAGGAGCCGGACGTTTGCCTTTTCGGCAAGAGGCTCTGCCGCAGCCGAGCGCCATGAGACGTTGAGACTCTGGGAAAGCACAGATCCCCACTGCTGTTGTGCCTGTAGATAGGGCGCCAAGGCACTGTGAAGAGCCGCAAGAGCTTTCAGGGCTGGGCCCTTCCTTGTGGGAGAAGGAGCCGGACGTTTGCCTTTTCGGCAAGAGGCTCTGCCGCGGCCGAGCGCCATGAGATCTTGCGTCTCTGGGAAAGCACAGATCCCCAGTGTTGTTGTGCCTCTAGTTAGGGCGCCAATGCCCTGTGAGGAGCAGCAAGAGCTTTCAGGGCTTGGTCCTTCCTTGTGGGAGAAGGAGCCGGACATTTGCCTTTTCAGCAAGAGGCCCTGCCGCGGCCGAGCGCCATGAGATGTTGCGTCTCTGGGAAAGCACAGATCCCCACTGCTGTTGTGCCTGTAGATAGGGTGCCAAGGCACTGTGAAGAGCTGCAAGAGCTTTCAGGGCTGGGCCCTTCCTTGTGGGAGAAGGAGCCGGACGTTTGCCTTTTCAGCAAGAGGCTCTGCCGCGGCCGAGCTCCATGAGATGTTGCGTCTCTGGGAAAGCACAGATCCCCACTGCTGTTGTGCCTGTAGATAGGGCCCCAAGGCACTGTGAAAAGCAGCAACAGCTTTCAGGGCTGGGCCCTTCCTTGTGGGAGAAGGAGGCGGACGTTTGCCTTTTCGGCAAGAGGCTCTGCCGCGGCCGAGCGCCATGAGATGTTGCGTCTCTGGGAAAGCACAGATCCCCACTGCTGTTGTGCCTGTAGATAGGGCGCCAAGGCACCGTGAAGAGCAGCAACAGCTTTCAGGGCTGGGCCCTTCCTTGTGGGAGAAGGAGCCGGACGTTTGCCTTTTTGGCAAGAGGCTCTGCCACTGCCGAGCGCCATGAGATGTTGCGTCTCTGGGAAAGCACAGATCCCCACTGCTGTTGTGCCTGTAGATAGGGCGCCAAGGCACTGTGAAGATCAGCAACAGCTTTCAGGGCTTGGCCCTTCCTTGTGGGAGAAGGAGCTGGACGTTTGCCTTTTCGGCAAGAGGCTTTGCCGCGGCCAAGCGCCATGAGATGTTGCGTCTCTGGGAAAGCACAGATCCCCACTGCTGTTGTGCCTGTAGATAGGGCCCCAAGGGACCGTGAAGAGCAGCAAGAGCTTTCAGGGCTGGGCCCTTCCTTGTGGGAGAAGGAGCGGACGTTTGCCTTTTCGGCAAGAGGCTCTGCCGCGGCCGAGCGCCATGAGATGTTGCGTCTCTGGGAAAGCACAGATCCTCACTGCTGTTGTGCCTGTATATAGGGCCCCAAGGCACTGTGAAGAGCAGCAAGAGCTTTCAGGGCTGGGCCCTTCTTTGTGGGAGAAGGAGCTGGACCTTTGACTTTTCGGCAAGAGGCTCTGCCGCGGCCGAGCACCATGAGATGTTGCGTCTCTGGGAAAGCACAGATCCCCACTGCTGTAGTGCCTGTAGATAGGGTGCCAAGGCACTGTGAAGAGCAGCAAGAGCTTTCAGAGCTGGGCCCTTCCTTGTGGGAGAAGGAGCCGGACGTTTGCCTTTTCGGCAAGAGGCTCTCCGCGGCCGAGCGCCATGAGATGTTGCATCTCTGGGAAAGCACAGATCCCCACTGCTGTTGTGCCTGTAGATAGGGCCCGAAAGGACCGTGAAGAGCAGCAAGAGCTTTCAGGGCTGGGCCCTTCATTGTGGGAGAAGGAGCCGGACGTTTGCCTTTTCGGCAAGAGGCTCTGCCGCGGCCGAGCGCCATGAGATCTTGCGTCTCTGGGAAAGCACAGATCCCCAGTGCTGTTGTGCCTGTAGGTAGGGTGCCAAGGGACCGTGAAGAGCAGCAACAGCTTTCAGGGCTTGGCCCTTCCTTGTGGGAGAAGGAGCCGGACGTTTGCCTTTTCGGCAAGAGGCTCTGCCGCGGCCGAGCGCCATGAGATGTTGCGTCTCTGGGAAAGCACAGATCCCCACTGCTGTAGTGCCTGTAGATAGGGTGCCAAGGCACTGTGAAGAGCAGCAAGAGCTTTCAGGGCTGGGCCCTTCCTTGTGGGAGAAGGAGCCGGACGTTTGCCTTTTCGGCAAGAGGCTGTGCCGCGGCCGAGCTCCATGAGATGTTGCGTCTCTGGGAAAGCACAGATCCCCACTGCTGTTGTGCCTGTAGATAGGGCACCAAGGGTAGGTGAAGAGCAGCAAGAGCTTTCAGGGCTGGGCCCTTCCTTGTGGGAGAAGGAGCCGGACGTTTGCCTTTTCGGCAAGAGGCTCTGCCGCGGCCGAGTGCCATGAGATGTTGCGTCTCTGGGAAAGCACAGATCCCCACTGCTGTTGTGCCTGTAGATAGGGCCCCAAGGCACCGTGAAGAGCAGCAAGAGCTTTCAGGGCTGGGCCCTTCCTTGTGGGAGAAGGAGCCGGACGTTTGCCTTTTCAGCAAGAGCCTCTGCTGCGGTCGAGCGCCATGAGATCTTGCGTGTCTGGGAAAGCACAGATCCCCACTGCTGTTGTGCCTGTAGATAGGGCGCCAAGGCACTGTGAAGAGCAGCAACAGCTTTCAGGGCTGGGCCCTTCCTTGTGGGAGAAGGAGCCTGACGTTTGCCTTTTCGGCAAGAGGCTCTGCCGCGGCCGAGCGCCATGAGATGTTGCGTCTCTGGGAAAGCACAGATCCCCACTGCTGTTGTGCCTGTAGATAGGGCGCCAAGGCACCTTGAAGAGCAGCAAGAGCTTTCAGGGCTGGGCCCTTCCTTGTGGGAGAAGGAGCCGGACGTTTGCCTTTTCGGCAAGAGGCTCTGCCGCGGCCGAGCGCCATGAGATCTTGCGTCTCTGGGAAAGCACAGATCCCCAGTGTTGTTGTGCCTGTAGATAGGGCGCCAAGGCACTGTGAAGAGCAGCAACAGCTTTCAGGGCTGGGCCCTTCCTTGTGGGAGAAGGAGCCGGACGTTTGCCTTTTCGGCAAGAGGCTCTGCCGCGGCCGAGCGCCATGAGATGTTGCGTCTCTGGGAAAGCACAGATCCCCACTGCTGTTGTGCCTGTAGATAGGGCGCCAAGGCACTGTGAAAAGCAGCAACAGCTTTCAGGGCTGGGCCCTTCCTTGTGGGAGAAGGAGCCGGACGTTTGCCTTTTCGGCAAGAGGCTCTGCCGCGGCCGAGCGCCATGAGATGTTGCATCTCTGGGAAAGCACAGATCCCCACTGCTGTTGTGCCTGTAGATAGGGCGCCAAGGCACTGTGAAGAGCAGCAAGAGCTTTCAGGGCTGGGCCCTTCCTTGTGGGAGAAGGATCCGGACGTTTGCCTTTTCGGCAAGAGGCTCTGCCGCGGCCGAGCGCCATGAGATCTTGCGTCTCTGGGAAAGCACAGATCCCCAGTGCTGTTGTACCTGTACATAGGGTGCCAAGGGACCGTGAAGAGCAGCAAGAGCTTTCAGGGCTGGGCCCTTCCTTGTGGGAGATGGAGCCGGACGTTTGCCTTTTAGGCAAGAGGCTCTGCCACGGACGAGCGCCATGAGATGTTGCGTCTCTGGGAAAGCACAGATCCCCACTGCTGTTGTGCCTGTACATAGGGTGCCAAGGGCAGGTGAAGATCAGCAACAGCTTTCAGGGCTGGGCCCTTCCTTGTGGGAGAAGGAGCCGGACGTTTGCCTTTTCGGCAAGAGGCTCTGCCGCGGCCGAGCGCCATGAGATGTTGCGTCTCTGGGAAAGAACAGATCCCCACTGCTGTTGTGCCTGTAGATAGGGCGCCAAGGCACTGTGAAAAGCAGCAACAGCTTTCAGGGCTGGGCCCTTCCTTGTGGGAGAAGGAGCCGGATGTTTGCCTTTTCAGCAAGAGGCTCTGCCGCGGCCAAGCGCCATGAGATGTTGCGTCTCTGGGAAAGCACAGATCCCCACTCCTGTTGTGCCTGTAGATAGGGCAGAAAGGGACCGTAAAAAGCAGCAAGAGCTTTCAGGGCTGGGCCCTTCCTTGTGGGAGAAGGAGCGGACGTTTGCCTTTTCGGCAAGAGGCTCTGCCGCGGCCGAGCGCCATGAGATGTTGCGTCTCTGGGAAAGCACAGATCCTCACTGCTTTTGTGCCTGTATATAGGGCCCCAAGGCACTGTGAAGAGCAGCAAGAGCTTTCAGGGCTGGGCCCTTCTTTGTGGGAGAAGGAGCTGGACCTTTGACTTTTCGGCAAGAGGCTCTGCCGCGGCCGAGCACCATGAGATGTTGCGTCTCTGGGAAAGCACAGATCCCCACTGCTGTAGTGCCTGTAGATAGGGTGCCAAGGCACTGTGAAGAGCAGCAAGAGCTTTCAGAGCTGGGCCCTTCCTTGTGGGAGAAGGAGCCGGACGTTTGCCTTTTCGGCAAGAGGCTCTCCGCGGCCGAGCGCCATGAGATGTTGCATCTCTGGGAAAGCACAGATCCCCACTGCTGTTGTGCCTGTAGATAGGGCCCGAAAGGACCGTGAAGAGCAGCAAGAGCTTTCAGGGCTGGGCCCTTCCTTGTGGGAGAAGGAGCCGGACGTTTGCCTTTTCGGCAAGAGGCTCTGCCGCGGCCGAGCGCCATGAGATCTTGCGTCTCTGGGAAAGCACAGATCCCCACTGCTGTTGTGCCTGTAGGTAGGGTGCCAAGGGACCGTGAAGAGCAGCAACAGCTTTCAGGGCTTGGCCCTTCCTTGTGGGAGAAGGAGCCGGACGTTTGCCTTTTCGGCAAGAGGCTCTGCCGCGGCCGAGCGCCATGAGATGTTGCGTCTCTGGGAAAGCACAGATCCCCACTGCTGTTGTGCCTGTAGATAGGGTGCCAAGGCACTGTGAAGAGCAGCAAGAGCTTTCAGGGCTGGGCCCTTCCTTGTGGGAGAAGGAGCCGGACGTTTGCCTTTTCGGCAAGAGGCTGTGCCGCGGCCGAGCTCCATGAGATGTTGCGTCTCTGGGAAAGCACAGATCCCCACTGCTGTTGTGCCTGTAGATAGGGCACCAAGGGTAGGTGAAGAGCAGCAAGAGCTTTCAGGGCTGGGCCCTTCCTTGTGGGAGAAGGAGCCGGACGTTTGCCTTTTCGGCAAGAGGCTCTGCCGCGGCCGAGTGCCATGAGATGTTGCGTCTCTGGGAAAGCACAGATCCCCACTGCTGTTGTGCCTGTAGATAGGGCCCCAAGGCACCGTGAAGAGCAGCAAGAGCTTTCAGGGCTGGGCCCTTCCTTGTGGGAGAAGGAGCCGGACGTTTGCCTTTTCAGCAAGAGCCTCTGCTGCGGTCGAGCGCCATGAGATCTTGCGTGTCTGGGAAAGCACAGATCCCCACTGCTGTTGTGCCTGTAGATAGGGCGCCAAGGCACTGTGAAGAGCAGCAACAGCTTTCAGGGCTGGGCCCTTCCTTGTGGGAGAAGGAGCCTGACGTTTGCCTTTTCGGCAAGAGGCTCTGCCGCGGCCGAGCGCCATGAGATGTTGCGTCTCTGGGAAAGCACAGATCCCCACTGCTGTTGTGCCTGTAGATAGGGCGCCAAGGCACCTTGAAGAGCAGCAAGAGCTTTCAGGGCTGGGCCCTTCCTTGTGGGAGAAGGAGCCGGACGTTTGCCTTTTCGGCAAGAGGCTCTGCCGCGGCCGAGCGCCATGAGATCTTGCGTCTCTGGGAAAGCACAGATCCCCAGTGTTGTTGTGCCTGTAGATTAGGGCGCCAAGGCACTGTGAAGAGCAGCAACAGCTTTCAGGGCTGGGCCCTTCCTTGTGGGAGAAGGAGCCGGACGTTTGCCTTTTCGGCAAGAGGCTCTGCCGCGGCCGAGCGCCATGAGATGTTGCGTCTCTGGGAAAGCACAGATCCCCACTGCTGTTGTGCCTGTAGATAGGGCGCCAAGGCACTGTGAAAAGCAGCAACAGCTTTCAGGGCTGGGCCCTTCCTTGTGGGAGAAGGAGCCGGACGTTTGCCTTTTCGGCAAGAGGCTCTGCCGCGGCCGAGCGCCATGAGATGTTGCATCTCTGGGAAAGCACAGATCCCCACTGCTGTTGTGCCTGTAGATAGGGCGCCAAGGCACTGTGAAGAGCAGCAAGAGCTTTCAGGGCTGGGCCCTTCCTTGTGGGAGAAGGAGCCGGACGTTTGCCTTTTCGGCAAGAGGCTCTGCCGCGGCCGAGCGCCATGAGATCTTGCGTCTCTGGGAAAGCACAGATCCCCAGTGCTGTTGTACCTGTACATAGGGTGCCAAGGGACCGTGAAGAGCAGCAACAGCTTTCAGGGCTGGGCCCTTCCTTGTGGGAGATGGAGCCGGACGTTTGCCTTTTAGGCAAGAGGCTCTGCCACGGACGAGCGCCATGAGATGTTGCGTCTCTGGGAAAGCACAGATCCCCACTGCTGTTGTGCCTGTACATAGGGTGCCAAGGGCAGGTGAAGATCAGCAACAGCTTTCAGGGCTGGGCCCTTCCTTGTGGGAGAAGGAGCCGGACGTTTGCCTTTCGGCAAGAGGCTCTGCCGCGGCCGAGCGCCATGAGATGTTGCGTCTCTGGGAAAGAACAGATCCCCACTGCTGTTGTGCCTGTAGATAGGGCGCCAAGGCACTGTGAAAAAGCAGCAACAGCTTTCAGGGCTGGGCCCTTCCTTGTGGGAGAAGGAGCCGGATGTTTGCCTTTTCAGCAAGAGGCTCTGCCGCGGCCAAGCGCCATGAGATGTTGCGTCTCTGGGAAAGCACAGATCCCCACTCCTGTTGTGCCTGTAGATAGGGCAGAAAGGGACCGTAAAAAGCAGCAAGAGCTTTCAGGGCTGGGCCCTTCCTTGTGGGAGAAGGAGCCGGACGTTTGCCTTTTCGGCAAGAGGCTCTGCCGCAGCCGAGCGCCATGAGACGTTGAGACTCTGGGAAAGCACAGATCCCCACTGCTGTTGTGCCTGTAGATAGGGCGCCAAGGCACTGTGAAGAGCCGCAAGAGCTTTCAGGGCTGGGCCCTTCCTTGTGGGAGAAGGAGCCGGACGTTTGCCTTTTTGGCAAGAGGCTCTGCCGCGGCCGAGCGCCATGAGATGTTGCATCTCTGGGAAAGCACAGATCCCCAGTGTTGTTGTGCCTCTAGTTAGGGCGCCAATGCCCTGTGAGGAGCAGCAACAGCTTTCAGGGCTTGGTCCTTCCTTGTGGGAGAAGGAGCCGGACGTTTGCCTTTTCAGCAAGAGGCCCTGCCGCGGCCGAGCGCCATGAGATGTTGCGTCTCTGGGAAAGCACAGATCCCCTGTGCTGTTGTGCCTGTAGATAGGGTGCCAAGGCACTGTGAAGAGCTGCAAGAGCTTTCAGGGCTGGGCCCTTCCTTGTGGGAGAAGGAGCCGGACGTTTGCCTTTTCGGCAAGAGGCTCTGCCGCGGCCGAGCTCCATGAGGATGTTGCGTCTCTGGGAAAGCACAGATCCCCACTGCTGTTGTGCCTGTAGATAGGGCCCCAAGGCACTGTGAAAAGCAGCAACAGCTTTCAGGGCTGGGCCCTTCCTTGTGGGAGAAGGAGCCGGACGTTTGCCTTTTCGGCAAGAGGCTCTGCCGCGGGCCGAGCGCCATGAGATCTTGCGTCTCTGGGAAAGAACAGATCCCCACTGCTGTTGTGCCTGTAGATTAGGGCGGCAAGGCACTGTGAAGAGCAGCAAGAGCTTTCAGGGCTGGGCCCTTCCTTGTGGGAGAAGGAGCCGGACGTTTGCCTTTTCGGCAAGAGGCTCTGCCGCGGGCCGAGCGCCATGAGATGTTGCGTCTCTGGGAAAGCACAGATCCCCACTGCTGTTGTGCCTGTAGATAGGGCCCCGAATGGACCGTGAAGAGCAGCAAGAGCTTTCAGGGCTGGGCCCTTCCTTGTGGGAGAAGGAGCCGGACGTTTGCCTTTTTGGCAAGAGGCTCTGCCGCGGCCGAGCGCCATGAGATGTTGCGTCTCTGGGAAAGCACAGATCCCCACTGCTGTTGTGCCTGTAGATAGGGCGCCAAGGCACTGTGAAGATCAGCAACAACTTTCAGGGCTTGGCCCTTCCTGTGGGAGAAGGAGCTGGACGTTTGCCTTTCGGCAAGAGGCTTTGCCGCGGCCAAGCACCATGAGATGTTGCGTCTCTGGGAAAGCACAGATCCCCACTGCTGTTGTGCCTGTAGATAGGGCGCCAAGGCACCGTGAAGAGCAGCAACAGCTTTCAGGGCTGGGCCCTTCCTTGTGGTAGAAGGAGCGGACGTTTGCCTTTTCGGCAAGAGGCTCTGCCGCGGTCCGAGCGCCATGAGATGTTGCGTCTCTGGGAAAGCACAGATCCTCACTGCTGTTGTGCCTGTATATAGGGCCCCAAGGCACTGTGAAGAGCAGCAAGAGCTTTCAGGTCTGGGCCCTTCCTTGTGGGAGAAGGAGCCGGGACGTTTGCCTTTTCGGCAAGAGGCTCTGCCGCGGCCGAGCGCCATGAGATGTTGCGTCTCTGGGAAAGCACAGATCCCCAGTGTTGTTGTGCCTGTAGATAGGGCGCCAAGGCACTGTGAAAAGCAGCAACAGCTTTCAGGGCTGGGCCCTTCCTTGTGGGAGAAGGAGCCGGATGTTTGCCTTTTCGGCAAGAGGCTCTGCCGCGGCCAAGCGCCATGAGATGTTGCGTCTCTGGGAAAGCACAGATCCCCACTGCTGTTGTGCCTGTGGATAGGGCAGAAAGGGACCGTAAAAAGCAGCAAGAGCTTTCAGGGCTGGGCCCTTCCTTGTGGGAGAAGGAGCCGGACGTTTGCCTTTTCGGCAAGAGGCTCTGCCGCAGCCGAGCGCCATGAGACGTTGAGACTCTGGGAAAGCACAGATCCCACTGCTGTTGTGCCTGTAGATAGGGCGCCAAGGCACTGTGAAGAGCCGCAAGAGCTTTCAGGGCTGGGCCCTTCCTTGTGGGAGAAGGAGCCGGACGTTTGCCTTTTTGGCAAGAGGCTCTGCCGCGGCCGAGCGCCATGAGATGTTGCATCTCTGGGAAAGCACAGATCCCCAGTGTTGTTGTGCCTCTAGTTAGGGCGCCAATGCCCTGTGAGGAGCAGCAACAGCTTTCAGGGCTTGGTCCTTCCTTGTGGGAGAAGGAGCCGGACGTTTGCCTTTTCAGCAAGAGGCCCTGCCGCGGCCGAGCGCCATGAGATGTTGCGTCTCTGGGAAAGCACAGATCCCCACTGCTGTTGTGCCTGTAGATAGGGTGCCAAGGCACTGTGAAGAGCAGCAACAGCTTTCAGGGCTGGGCCCTTCCTTGTGGGAGAAGGAGCCGGACGTTTGCCTTTTCGGCAAGAGGCTCTGCCGCGGCCGAGCGCCATGAGATCTTGCGTCTCTGGGAAAGCACAGATCCCCACTGCTGTTGTGCCTGTAGATAGGGCCCCAAGGCACTGTGAAAAGCAGCAACAGCTTTCAGGGCTGGGCCCTTCCTTGTGGGAGAAGGAGCCGGACGTTTGCCTTTTCGGCAAGAGGTTCTGCCGCGGCCGAGCGCCATGAGATGTTGCGTCTCTGGGAAAGCACAGATCCCCACTGCTGTTGTGCCTGTAGATAGGGCGGCAAGGCACTGTGAAGAGCAGCAACAGCTTTCAGGGCTGGGCCCTTCCTTGTGGGAGAAGGAGCCGGACGTTTGCCTTTTCGGCAAGAGGCTCTGCCGCGGCCGAGCGCCATGAGATGTTGCGTCTCTGGGGAAAGCACAGATCCCCACTGCTGTTGTGCCTGTACATAGGGCGCCAAGGCACCGTGAAGAGCAGCAAGAGCTTTCAGGGCTGGGCCCTTCCTTGTGGGAGAAGGAGCCGGACGTTTGCCTTTTTGGCAAGAGGCTCTGCCGCGGCCGAGCGCCATGAGATGTTGCGTCTCTGGGAAAGCACAGATCCCCACTGCTGTTGTGCCTGTAGATAGGGCGCCAAGGCACTGTGAAGATCAGCAACAACTTTCAGGGCTTGGCCCTTCCTTGTGGGAGAAGGAGCTGGACGTTTGCCTTTTCGGCAAGAGGCTTTGCCGCGGCCAAGCACCATGAGATGTTGCGTCTCTGGGAAAGCACAGATCCCCACTGCTGTTGTGCCTGTAGATAGGGCGTCAAGGCACCGTGAAGAGCAGCAACAGCTTTCAGGGCTTGGCCCTTCCTTGTGGGAGAAGGAGCCGGACGTTTGCCTTTTCGGCAAGAGGCTCTGCCGCGGCCGAGCGCCATGAGAAATTGCGTCTCTGGGAAAGCACAGATCCCCACTGCTGTAGTGCCTGTAGATAGGGTGCCAAGGCACTGTGAAGAGCAGCAAGAGCTTTCAGGGCTGGGCCCTTCGTTGTGGGAGAAGGAGCCGGACGTTTGCCTTTTCGGCAAGAGGCTGTGCCGCTGCAGAGCTCCATGAGATGTTGCGTCTCTGGGAAAGCACAGATCCCCACTGCTGTTGTGCCTGTAGATAGGGCACCAAGGGACCGTGAAGAGCAGCAAGAGCTTTCAGGGCTGGGCCTTCCTTGTGGGAGAAGGAGCCGGACGTTTGCCTTTTCGGCAACAGGCTCTGCCGCGGCCGAGTGCCATGAGATGTTGCGTCTCTGGGAAAGCACAGATCCCCACTGCTGTTGTGCCTGTAGATAAGGCGCCAAGGCACCTTGAAGAGCAGTAAGAGCTTTCAGGGCTGGGCCCTTCCTTGTGGAGAAGGAGCCGGACGTTTGCCTTTTCAGCAAGAGCCTCTGCTGCGGTCGAGCGCCATGAGATGTTGCGTCTCTGGGAAAGCACAGATCCCCACTGCTGTTGTGCCTGTAGATAGGGTGCCAAGGCACTGTGAAGAGCAGCAAGAGCTTTCAGGGCTGGGCCCTTCCTTGTGGGAGAAGGAGCCGGACGTTTGCCTTTTCGGCAAGAGGCTCTGCCGCGGCCGAGCATGAGATGTTGCATCTCTGGGAAAGCACAGATCCCCAGTGTTGTTGTGCCTCTAGTTAGGGCGCCAATGCCCTGTGAGGAGCAGCAACAGCTTTCAGGGCTTGGTCCTTCCTTGTGGGAGAAGGAGCCGGACGTTTGCCTTTTCAGCAAGAGGCCCTGCCGCGGCCGAGCGCCATGAGATCTTGCGTCTCTGGGAAAGCACAGATCCCCACTGCTGTTGTGCCTGTAGATAGGGCCCCAAGGCACTGTGAAAAGCAGCAACAGCTTTCAGGGCTGGGCCCTTCCTTGTGGGAGAAGGAGCCGGACGTTTGCCTTTTCGGCAAGAGGCTCTGCCGCGGCCGAGCGCCATGAGATGTTGCGTCTCTGGGAAAGCACAGATCCCCACTGCTGTTGTGCCTGTACATAGGGCGCCAAGGCACCGTGAAGATCAGCAACAACTTTCAGGGCTTGGCCCTTCCTTGTGGGAGAAGGAGCTGGACGTTTGCCTTTTCAGCAAGAGCCTCTGCTGCGGTCGAGCGCCATGAGATCTTGCGTCTCTGGGAAAGCACAGATCCCCACTGCTGTTGTGCCTGTAGATAGGGCCCGAATGGACCGTGAAGAGCAGCAACAGCTTTCAGGGCTGGGCCCTTCCTTGTGGGAGAAGGAGCCGGACGTTTGCCTTTTCGGCAAGAGACTCTGCCGCGGCCGAGCGCCATGAGATCTTGCGTCTCTGGGAAAGCACAGATCCCCAGTGTTGTTGTGCCTGTAGTTAGGGCGCCAATGCACTGTGAAGAGCAGCAAGAGCTTTCAGGGCTGGGCCCTTCCTTGTGGGAGAAGGAGCCGGACGTTTGCCTTTTCGGCAAGAGGCTCTGCCGCGGACGAGCGCCATGAGATGTTGCGTCTCTGGGAAAGCACAGATCCCCACTGCTGTTGTGCCTGTAGATAGGGCGCCAAGGCACCGTGAAGAGCAGCAACAGCTTTCAGGGCTGGGCCCTTCCTTGTGGGAGAAGGAGCGGACGTTTGCCTTTTCGGCAAGAGGCTCTGCCGCGGCCGAGCGCCATGAGATGTTGCGTCTCTGGGAAAGCACAGATCCTCACTGCTGTTGTGCCTGTATATAGGGCCCCAAGGCACTGTGAAGAGCAGCAAGAGCTTTCAGGGCTGGGCCCTTCCTTGTGGGAGAAGGAGCTGGACCTTTGACTTTTCGGCAAGAGGCTCTGCCGCGGCCGAGCACCATGAGATGTTGCGTCTCTGGGAAAGCACAGATCCCCACTGCTGTAGTGCCTGTAGATAGGGTGCCAAGGCACTGTGAAGAGCAGCAAGAGCTTTCAGAGCTGGGCCCTTCCTTGTGGGAGAAGGAGCCGGACGTTTGCCTTTTCGGCAAGAGGCTCTTCCGCGGCCGAGCGCCATGAGATGTTGCATCTCTGGGAAAGCACAGATCCCCACTGCTGTTGTGCCTGTAGATAGGGCTCGAAAGGACCGTGAAATGCAGCAAGAGCTTTCAGGGCTGGGCCCTTCCTTGTGGGAGAAGGAGCCGGACGTTTGCCTTTTCGGCAAGAGGCTCTGCCGCGGCCGAGCGCCATGAGATCTTGCGTCTCTGGGAAAGCACAGATCCCCAGTGCTGTTGTGCCTGTAGATAGGGTGCCAAGGGACCGTGAAGAGCAGCAACAGCTTTCAGGGCTTGGCCCTTCCTTGTGGGAGAAGGAGCCGGACGTTTGCCTTTTCGGCAAGAGGCTCTGCCGCGGCCGAGCGCCATGAGATCTTGCGTCTCTGGGAAAGCACAGATCCCCACTGCTGTAGTGCCTGTAGATAGGGTGCCAAGGCCCTGTGAAGAGCAGCAAGAGCTTTCAGGGCTGGGCCCTTCCTTGTGGGAGAAGGAGCCGGACGTTTGCCTTTTCGGCATGAGGCTGTGCCGCGGCCGAGCTCCATGAGATGTTGCGTCTCTGGGAAAGCACAGATCCCCACTGCTGTTGTGCCTGTAGATAGGGCACCAAGGGTAGGTGAAGAGCAGCAAGAGCTTTCAGGGCTGGGCCCTTCCTTGTGGGAGAAGGAGCCGGACGTTTGCCTTTTCGGCAAGAGGTTCTGCCGCGGCCGAGCGCCATGAGATGTTGCGTCTCTGGGAAAGCACAGATCCCCACTGCTGTTGTGCCTGTAGATAGGGCCCCAAGGCACCGTGAAGAGCAGCAAGAGCTTTCAGGGCTGGGCCCTTCCTTGTGGGAGAAGGAGCCGGACGTTTGCCTTTTCGGCAAGAGGCTCTGCCGCGCCCGAGCGCCATGAGATGTTGCGTCTCTGGGAAAGCACAGATCCCCACTGCTGTTGTGCCTGTAGATAGGGCGCCAAGGCACTGTGAAAAGCAGCAACAGCTTTCAGGGCTGGGCCCTTCCTTGTGGGAGAAGGAGCCGGACGTTTGCCTTTTTGGCAAGAGGCTCTGCCGCGGCCGAGCGCCATGAGATGTTGCGTCTCTGGGAAAGCACAGATCCCCACTCCTGTTGTGCCTGTAGATAGGGCGCCAAGGCACTGTGAAGAGCAGCAACAGCTTTCAGGGCTTGGCCCTTCCTTGTGGGAGAAGGAGCTGGACGTTTGCCTTTTCGGCAAGAGGCTTTGCCGCGGCCAAGCGCCATGAGATGTTGCGTCTCTGGGAAAGCACAGATCCCCACTGCTGTTGTGCCTGTAGATAGGGCGCCAAGGCACCGTGAAGAGCAGCAACAGCTTTCAGGGCTGGGCCCTTCCTTGTGGGAGAAGGAGCGGACGTTTGCCTTTTCGGCAAGAGGCTCTGCCGCGGCCGAGCGCCATGAGATGTTGCTTCTCTGGGAAAGCACAGATCCTCACTGCTGTTGTGCCTGTATATAGGGCCCCAAGGCACTGTGAAGAGCAGCAAGAGCTTTCAGGGCTGGGCCGTTCCTTGTGGGAGAAGGAGCTGGACCTTTGACTTTTCGGCAAGAGGCTCTGCCGCGGCCGAGCGCCATGAGATGTTGCGTCTCTGGGAAAGCACAGATCCCCACTGCTGTAGTGCCTGTAGATAGGGTGCCAAGGCACTGTGAAGAGCAGCAAGAGCTTTCAGAGCTGGGCCCTTCCTTGTGGGAGAAGGAGCCGGACGTTTGCCTTTTCGGCAAGAGGCTCTTCCGCGGCCGAGCGCCATGAGATGTTGCATCTCTGGGAAAGCACAGATCCCCACTGCTGTTGTGCCTGTAGATAGGGCCCGAAAGGACCGTGAAATGCAGCAAGAGCTTTCAGGGCTGGGCCCTTCCTTGTGGGAGAAGGAGCCGGACGTTTGCCTTTTCGGCAAGAGGCTCTGCCGCAGCCGAGCGCCATGAGACGTTGAGACTCTGGGAAAGCACAGATCCCCACTGCTGTTGTGCCTGTAGATAGGGCGCCAAGGCACTGTGAAGAGCCGCAAGAGCTTTCAGGGCTTGGCCCTTCCTTGTGGGAGAAGGAGCCGGACGTTTGCCTTTTTGGCAAGAGGCTCTGCCGCGGCTGAGCGCCATGAGATGTTGCATCTCTGGGAAAGCACAGATCCCCAGTGTTGTTGTGCCTCTATTTAGGGCGCCAATGCCCTGTGAGGAGCAGCAACAGCTTTCAGGGCTTGGTCCTTCCTTGTGGGAGAAGGAGCCGGACGTTTGCCTTTTCAGCAAGAGGCCCTGCCGCGGCCGAGCGCCATGAGATCTTGCGTCTCTGGGAAAGCACAGATCCCCACTGCTGTTGTGCCTGTAGATAGGGCCCCAAGGCACTGTGAAAAGCAGCAACAGCTTTCAGGGCTGGGCCCTTCCTTGTGGGAGAAGGAGCCGGACGTTTGCCTTTTCGGCAAGAGGCTCTGCCGCGGCCGAGCGCCATGAGATGTTGCGTCTCTGGGAAAGCACAGATCCCCACTGCTGTTGTGCCTGTACATAGGGCGCCAAGGCACCGTGAAGATCAGCAACAACTTTCAGGGCTTGGCCCTTCCTTGTGGGAGAAGGAGCTGGACGTTTGTCTTTTCAGCAAGAGCCTCTGCTGCGGTCGAGCGCCATGAGATCTTGCGTCTCTGGGAAAGCACAGATCCCCACTGCTGTTGTGCCTGTAGATAGGGCCCGAATGGACCGTGAAGAGCAGCAACAGCTTTCAGGGCTGGGCCCTTCCTTGTGGGAGAAGGAGCCGGACGTTTGCCTTTTCGGCAAGAGACTCTGCCGCGGCCGAGCGCCATGAGATCTTGCGTCTCTGGGAAAGCACAGATCCCCAGTGTTGTTGTGCCTGTAGTTAGGGCGCCAATGCACTGTGAAGAGCAGCAAGAGCTTTCAGGGCTGGGCCCTTCCTTGTGGGAGAAGGAGCCGGACGTTTGCCTTTTCGGCAAGAGACTCTGCCGCGGCCGAGCGCCATGAGATGTTGCGTCTCTGGGAAAGCACAGATCCCCACTGCTGTTGTGCCTGTAGATAGGGCGCCAAGGCACCGTGAAGAGCAGCAACAGCTTTCAGGGCTGGGCCCTTCCTTGTGGGAGAAGGAGCGGACGTTTGCCTTTTCGGCAAGAGGCTCTGCCGCGGCCGAGCGCCATGAGATGTTGCGTCTCTGGGAAAGCACAGATCCTCACTGCTGTTGTGCCTGTATATAGGGCCCCAAGGCACTGTGAAGAGCAGCAAGAGCTTTCAGGGCTGGGCCCTTCCTTGTGGGAGAAGGAGCTGGACCTTTGACTTTTCGGCAAGAGGCTCTGCCGCGGCCGAGCACCATGAGATGTTGCGTCTCTGGGAAAGCACAGATCCCCACTGCTGTAGTGCCTGTAGATAGGGTGCCAAGGCACTGTGAAGAGCAGCAAGAGCTTTCAGAGCTGGGCCCTTCCTTGTGGGAGAAGGAGCCGGACGTTTGCCTTTTCGGCAAGAGGCTCTTCCGCGGCCGAGCGCCATGAGATGTTGCATCTCTGGGAAAGCACAGATCCCCACTGCTGTTGTGCCTGTAGATAGGGCTCGAAAGGACCGTGAAATGCAGCAAGAGCTTTCAGGGCTGGGCCCTTCCTTGTGGGAGAAGGAGCCGGACGTTTGCCTTTTCGGCAAGAGGCTCTGCCGCGGCCGAGCGCCATGAGATCTTGCGTCTCTGGGAAAGCACAGATCCCCAGTGCTGTTGTGCCTGTAGATAGGGTGCCAAGGGACCGTGAAGAGCAGCAACAGCTTTCAGGGCTTCGCCCTTCCTTGTGGGAGAAGGAGCCGGACGTTTGCCTTTTCGGCAAGAGGCTCTGCCGCGGCCGAGCGCCATGAGATCTTGCGTCTCTGGGAAAGCACAGATCCCCACTGCTGTAGTGCCTGTAGATAGGGTGCCAAGGCCCTGTGAAGAGCAGCAAGAGCTTTCAGGGCTGGGCCCTTCCTTGTGGGAGAAGGAGCCGGACGTTTGCCTTTTCGGCATGAGGCTGTGCCGCGGCCGAGCTCCATGAGATGTTGCGTCTCTGGGAAAGCACAGATCCCCACTGCTGTTGTGCCTGTAGATAGGGCACCAAGGGTAGGTGAAGAGCAGCAAGAGCTTTCAGGGCTGGGCCCTTCCTTGTGGGAGAAGGAGCCGGACGTTTGCCTTTTCGGCAAGAGGTTCTGCCGCGGCCGAGCGCCATGAGATGTTGCGTCTCTGGGAAAGCACAGATCCCCACTGCTGTTGTGCCTGTAGATAGGGCCCCAAGGCACCGTGAAGAGCAGCAAGAGCTTTCAGGGCTGGGCCCTTCCTTGTGGGAGAAGGAGCCGGACGTTTGCCATTTCAGCAAGAGCCTCTGCTGCGGCCGAGCGCCATGAGATGTTGCGTCTCTGGGAAAGCACAGATCCCCACTGCTGTTGTGCCTGTAGATAGGGCGCCAAGGCACTGTGAAGAGCAGCAACAGCTTTCAGGGCTGGGCCCTTCCTTGTGGGAGAAGGAGCCGGACGCTTGCCTTTTCGGCAACAGGCTCTGCCGCGGCCGAGCGCCATGAGATGTTGCGTCTCTGGGAAAGCACAGATCCCCACTGCTGTTGTGCCTGTAGATAGGGCGCCAAGGCACCTTGAAGAGCAGCAAGAGCTTTCAGGGCTGGGCCCTTCCTTGTGGGAGAATGAGCCGGACGTTTGCCTTTTCGGCAAGAGACTCTGCCGTGGCCGAGCGCCATGAGATCTTGCGTCTCTGGGAAAGCACAGATCTCCAGTGTTGTTGTGCCTCTAGTTACGGCGCCAATGCACTGTGAAGAGCAGCAAGAGCTTTCAGGGCTGGGCCCTTCCTTGTGGGAGAAGGAGCTGGACGTTTGCCTTTTCGGCAAGAGGCTCTGCCGCGGCCGAGCGCCATGAGATCTTGCGTCTCTGGGAAAGAACAGATCCCCACTGCTGTAGTGCCTCTAGTTAGGGCGCCAAGGCACCGCGAAGAGCCGCAAGAGCTTTCAGGGCTGGGCCCTTCCTTGTGGGAGAAGGAGCCGGACGTTTGCCTTTTCGGCAAGAGGCTCTGCTGCGGCCGAGCGCCATGAGATGTTGCGTCTCTGGGAAAGCACAGATCCCCAGTGCTGTTGTGCCTGTAGATAGGGCGCCAAGGCACCGTGAAGAGCAGCAAGAGCTTTCAGGGCTGGGCCCTTCCTTGTGGGAGAAGGAGCCGGACGTTTGCGTTTTCGGCAAGAGGCTCTGCCGCGGCCCAGCGCCATGAGATGTTGCGTCTCTGGGAAAGCACAGATCCCCACTGCTGTTGTGCCTGTAGAGAGGGCGCCAAGGCACTGTGAAGAGCAGCAAGAGCTTTCAGGGCTGGGCCCTTCCTTGTGGGAGAAGGAGCCGGACGTTTGCCTTTTCGGCAAGAGGCCCTGCCGCAGCCGAGCGACATGAGATGTTGCGTCTCTGGGAAAGCACAGATCCCCACTGCTGTTGTGCCTGTAGATAGGGTGCCAAGGCACTGTGAAGAGCTGTAAGAGCTTTCAGGGCTGGGCCCTTCCTTGTGGGAGAAGGAGCCGGACGTTTGCCTTTTCGGCAAGAGGTTATGCCGCGGCCGAGCTCCATGAGATGTTGCGTCTCTGGGAAAGCACAGATCCCCACTGCTGTTGTGCCTGTAGATAGGGCCCCAAGGCACTGTGAAAAGCAGCAACAGCTTTCAGGGCTGGGCCCTTCCTTGTGGGAGAAGGAGCCGGACGTTTGCCTTTTCGGCAAGAGGCTCTGCCGCGGCCGAGCACCATGAGATGTTGCGTCTCTGGGAAAGAACAGATCCCCACTGCTGTTGTGCCTGTAGAGAGGGCGCCAAGGCACTGTGAAGAGCAGCAAGAGCTTTCAGGGCTGGGCCCTTCCTTGTGGGAGAAGGAGCCGGACGTTTGCCTTTTCGGCAAGAGGCCCTGCCGCGGCCGAGCGCCATGAGATCTTGCGTCTCTGGGAAAGCACAGATCCCCACTGCTGTTGTGCCTGTAGATAGGGTGCCAAGGCACTGTGAAGAGCTGCAAGAGCTTTCAGGGCTGGGCCCTTCCTTGTGGGAGAAGGAGCCGGACGTTTGCCTTTTCGGCAAGAGGTTCTGCCGCGGCCGAGCTCCATGAGATGTTGCGTCTCTGGGAAAGCACAGATCCCCACTGCTGTTGTTCCTGTAGATAGGGCCCCAAGGCACTGTGAAAAGCAGCAACAGCTTTCAGGGCTGGGCCCTTCCTTGTGGGAGAAGGAGCCGGACGTTTGCCTTTTCAGCAAGAGGCTCTGCCGCGGCCGAGCGCCATGAGATCTTGCGTCTCTGGGAAAGAACAGATCCCCACTGCTGTTGTGCCTGTAGATAGGGCGGCAAGGCACTGTGAAGAGCAGCAACAGCTTTCAGGGCTGGGCCCTTCCTTGTGGGAGAAGGAGCCGGACGTTTGCCTTTTCGGCAAGAGGCTCTGCCGCGGCCGAGCGCCATGAGATGTTGCGTCTCTGGGAAAGCACAGATCCCCACTGCTGTTGTGCCTGTAGATAGGGCGCCAAGGCACCGTGAAGAGCAGCAACAGCTTTCAGGGCTTGACCCTTCCTTGTGGAGAAGGAGCTGGACGTTTGCCTTTTTGGCAAGAGGCTCTGCCGCGGCCAAGCGCCATGAGATGTTGCGTCTCTGGGAAAGCACAGATCCCCACTGCTGTTGTGCCTGTAGATAGGGCGCCAAGGCACCGTGAAGAGCAGCAAGAGCTTTCAGGGCTGGGCCCTTCCTTGTGGGAGAAGGAGCCGGACGTTTGCCTTTTCGGCAAGAGGCTCTGCCGCGGCCGAGCGCCATGAGATGTTGCGTCTCTGGGAAAGCACAGATCCCCACTGCTGTTGTGCCTGTAGAGAGGGCGCCAAGGCACTGTGAAGAGCAGCAAGAGCTTTCAGGGCTGGGCCCTTCCTTGTGGGAGAAGGAGCCGGACGTTTGCCTTTTCGGCAAGAGGCCCTGCCGCGGCCGAGCGCCATGAGATATTGCGTCTCTGGGAAAGCACAGATCCCCACTGCTGTTGTGCCTGTAGATAGGGTGCCAAGGCACTGTGAAGAGCTGCAAGAGCTTTCAGGGCTGGGCCCTTCCTTGTGGGAGAAGGAGCCGGACGTTTGCCTTTTCGGCAAGAGGTTCTGCCGCGGCCGAGCTCCATGAGATGTTGCGTCTCTGGGAAAGCACAGATCCCCACTGCTGTTGTTCCTGTAGATAGGGCCCCAAGGCACTGTGAAAAGCAGCAACAGCTTTCAGGGCTGGGCCCTTCCTTGTGGGAGAAGGAGCCGGACGTTTGCCTTTTCAGCAAGAGGCTCTGCCGCGGCCGAGCGCCATGAGATCTTGCGTCTCTGGGAAAGAACAGATCCCCACTGCTGTTGTGCCTGTAGATAGGGCGGCAAGGCACTGTGAAGAGCAGCAACAGCTTTCAGGGCTGGGCCCTTCCTTGTGGGAGAAGGAGCCGGACGTTTGCCTTTTCGGCAAGAGGCTCTGCCGCGGCCGAGCGCCATGAGATGTTGCGTCTCTGGGAAAGCACAGATCCCCACTGCTGTTGTGCCTGTAGATAGGGTGCCAAGGCACTGTGAAGAGCTGTAAGAGCTTTCAGGGCTGGGCCCTTCCTTGTGGGAGAAGGAGCCGGACGTTTGCCTTTTCGGCAAGAGGTTATGCCGCGGCCGAGCTCCATGAGATGTTGCGTCTCTGGGAAAGCACAGATCCCCACTGCTGTTGTGCCTGTAGATAGGGCCCCAAGGCACTGTGAAAAGCAGCAACAGCTTTCAGGGCTGGGCCCTTCCTTGTGGGAGAAGGAGCCGGACGTTTGCCTTTTCGGCAAGAGGCTCTGCCGCGGCCGAGCACCATGAGATGTTGTGTCTCTGGGAAAGAACAGATCCCCACTGCTGTTGTGCCTGTAGAGAGGGCGCCAAGGCACTGTGAAGAGCAGCAAGAGCTTTCAGGGCTGGGCCCTTCCTTGTGGGAGAAGGAGCCGGACGTTTGCCTTTTCGGCAAGAGGCCCTGCCGCGGCCGAGCGCCATGAGATCTTGCGTCTCTGGGAAAGCACAGATCCCCACTGCTGTTGTGCCTGTAGATAGGGTGCCAAGGCACTGTGAAGAGCTGCAAGAGCTTTCAGGGCTGGGCCCTTCCTTGTGGGAGAAGGAGCCGGACGTTTGCCTTTTCGGCAAGAGGTTCTGCCGCGGCGGAGCTCCATGAGATGTTGCGTCTCTGGGAAAGCACAGATCCCCACTGCTGTTGTTCCTGTAGATAGGGCCCCAAGGCACTGTGAAAAGCAGCAACAGCTTTCAGGGCTGGGCCCTTCCTTGTGGGAGAAGGAGCCGGACGTTTGCCTTTTCAGCAAGAGGCTCTGCCGCGGCCGAGCGCCATGAGATCTTGCGTCTCTGGGAAAGAACAGATCCCCACTGCTGTTGTGCCTGTAGATAGGGCGGCAAGGCACTGTGAAGAGCAGCAACAGCTTTCAGGGCTGGGCCCTTCCTTGTGGGAGAAGGAGCCGGACGTTTGCCTTTTCGGCAAGAGGCTCTGCCGCGGCCGAGCGCCATGAGATCTTGCGTCTCTGGGAAAGCACAGATCCCCACTGCTGTTGTGCCTGTAGATAGGGCGCCAAGGCACCGTGAAGAGCAGCAACAGCTTTCAGGGCTTGACCCTTCCTTGTGGAGAAGGAGCTGGACGTTTGCCTTTTTGGCAAGAGGCTCTGCCGCGGCCAAGCGCCATGAGATGTTGCGTCTCTGGGAAAGCACAGATCCCCACTGCTGTTGTGCCTGTAGATAGGGCGCCAAGGCACCGTGAAGAGCAGCAAGAGCTTTCAGGGCTGGGCCCTTCCTTGTGGGAGAAGGAGCCGGACGTTTGCCTTTTCGGCAAGAGGCTCTGCCGCGGCCGAGCGCCATGAGATGTTGCGTCTCTGGGAAAGCACAGATCCCCAGTGTTGTTGTGCCTCTAGTTAGGGCGCCAATGCACTGTGAAGAGCAGCAAGAGCTTTCAGGGCTGGGCCCTTCCTTGTGGGAGAAGGAGCTGGACGTTTGCCTTTTCGGCAAGAGGCTCTGCCGCGGCCGAGCGCCATGAGATGTTGCGTCTCTGGGAAAGCACAGATCCCCACTGCTGTTGTGCCTGTAGATAGGGCCCCAAGGCACTGTTAAAAGCAGCAAGAGCTTTCAGGGCTGGGCCCTTCCTTGTGGGAGAAGGAGCCGGACGTTTGCCTTTTCGGCATGAGGTTCTGCCGCGGCCGAGCTCCATGAGATGTTGCGTCTCTGGGAAAGCACAGATCCCCACTGCTGTTGTGCCTGTAGATAGGGCCCCAAGGCACTGTGAAAAGCAGCAACAGCTTTCAGGGCTGGGCCCTTCCTTGTGGGAGAAGGAGCCGGACGTTTGCCTTTTCGGCAAGAGGCTCTGCCGCGGCCGAGCGCCATGAGATCTTGCGTCTCTGGGAAAGAACAGATCCCCACTGCTGTTGTGCCTGTAGGTAGGGCGCCAAGGCACCGTGAAGAGCAGCAAGAGCTTTCAGGGCTGGGCCCTTCCTTGTGGGAGAAGGAGCCGGACGTTTGCCTTTTCGGCAAGAGGCTCTGCCGCGGCCAAGCACCATGAGATGTTGCGTCTCTGGGAAAGCACAGATCCCCACTGCTGTTGTGCCTGTAGAGAGGGCGCCAAGGCACTGTGAAGAGCAGCAAGAGCTTTCAGGGCTGGGCCCTTCCTTGTGGGAGAAGGAGCCGGACGTTTGCCTTTTCGGCAAGAGGCCCTGCCGCGGCCGAGCGCCATGAGATGTTGCGTCTCTGGGAAAGCACAGATCCCCACTGCTGTTGTGCCTGTAGATAGGGCGCCAAGGGACCGTGAAGGGCAGCAAGAGCTTTCAGGGCTGGGCCCTTCCTTGTGGGAGAAGGAGCCGGACGTTTGCCTTTTCGGCAAGAGGCTCTGCCGCGGCCGAGCGCCATGAGATCTTGCGTCTCTGGGAAAGCACAGATCCCCACTGCTGTTGTGCCTGTAGATAGGGCGCCAAGGCACCGTGAAGAGCAGCAAGAGCTTTCACGGCTGGACCCTTCCTTGTGGGAGAAGGAGCCGGACGTTTGCCTTTTCGGCAAGAGGCTCTGCCGCGGCCGAGCGCCATGAGATCTTGCGTCTCTGGGAAAGCACAGATCCCCACTGCTGTTTTACCTGTAGATAGGGCGCCAAGGCACCGTGAAGAGCAGCAACAGCTTTCAGGGCTGGGCCCTTCCTTGTGGGAGAAGGAGCCGGACGTTTGCCTTTTCGGCAAGAGGCTCTGCCGCGGCCGAGCGCCATGAGATGTTGCGTCTCTGGGAAAGCACAGATCCCCAGTGTTGTTGTGCCTCTAGTTAGGGCGCCAATGCACTGTGAAGAGCAGCAAGAGCTTTCAGGGCTGGGCCCTTCCTTGTGGGAGAAGGAGCTGGACGTTTGCCTTTTCGGCAAGAGGCTCTGCCGCGGCCGAGCACCATGAGATGTTGCGTCTCTGGGAAAGCACAGATCCCCACTGCTGTAGTGCCTGTAGATAGGGTGCCAAGGCACTGTGAAGAGCAGCAAGAGCTTTCAGGGCTGGGCCCTTCCTTGTGGGAGAAGGAGCCGGACGTTTGCCTTTTCGGCAAGAGGCTCTGCCGCGGCCGAGCGCCATGAGATCTTGCGTCTCTGGGAAAGCACAGATCCCCACTCCTGTTGTGCCTGTAGATAGGGTGCCAAGGCACTGTGAAAAGCAGCAACAGCTTTCAGGGCTGGGAACTTCCTTGTGGGAGAAGGAGCCGGACGTTTGCCTTTTCGGCAAGAGGCTCTGCCGCGGCCGAGCGCCATGAGATGTTGCGTCTCTGGGAAAGCACAGATCCCCACTGCTGTTGTGCCTGTAGATAGGGCCCGAATGGACCGTGAAGAGCAGCAAGAGCTTTCAGGGCTGGGCCCTTCCTTGTGGGAGAAGGAGCCGGACGTTTGCCTTTTCAGCAACAGGCTCTGCCGCGGCCGAGCGCCATGAGATGTTGCGTCTCTGGGAAAGCACAGATCCCCACTGCTGTTGTTCCTGTAGATAGGGCCCCAAGGCACTGTGAAAAGCAGCAACAGCTTTCAGGGCTGGGCCCTTCCTTGTGGGAGAAGGAGCCGGACGTTTGCCTTTTCAGCAAGAGGCTCTGCCGCGGCCGAGCGCCATGAGATCTTGCGTCTCTGGGAAAGAACAGATCCCCACTGCTGTAGTGCCTGTAGATAGGGCGGCAAGGCACTGTGAAGAGCAGCAAGAGCTTTCAGGGCTGGGCCCTTCCTTGTGGGAGAAGGAGCCGGACGTTTGCGTTTTCGGCAAGAGGCTCTGCCGCGGCCGAGCGCCATGAGATGTTGCGTCTCTGGGAAAGCACAGATCCCCACTGCTGTTGTGCCTGTAGATAGGGCCCGAATGGACCGTGAAGAGCAGCAAGAGCTTTCAGGGCTGGGCCCTTCCTTGTGGGAGAAGGAGCCGGACATTTGCCTTTTCAGCAAGAGGCTCTGCCGCGGCCGAGCGCCATGAGATGTTGCGTCTCTGGGAAAGCACAGATCCCCACTGCTGTAGTGCCTGTAGATAGGGTGCCAAGGCACTGTGAAGAGCAGCAACAGCTTTCAGGGCTGGGCCCTTCCTTGTGGGAGAAGGAGCCGGACGTTTGCCTTTTCGGCAAGAGGCTCTGCCGCAGCCGAGCGCCATGAGATGTTGCGTTTCTGGGAAAGCACAGATCCCCACTGCTGTTGTGCCTGTAGATAGGGCCGAAAGGGACCGTGAAGAGCAGCAAGAGCTTTCAGGGCTGGGCCCTTCCTTGTGGGAGAAGGAGCCGGACGTTTGCCTTTTCGGCAAGAGGCTCTGCCGCGGCCGAGCGCCATGAGATGTTGCGTCTCTGGGAAAGCACAGATCCCCACTGCTGTTGTGCCTGTAGATAGGGCCCGAATGGACCGTGAAGAGCAGCAAGAGCTTTCAGGGCTGGGCCCTTCCTTGTGGGAGAAGGAGCCGGACGTTTGCCTTTTCAGCAAGAGGCTCTGCCGCGGCCGAGCGCCATGAGATCTTGCGTCTCTGGGAAAGCACAGATCCCCAGTGCTGTTGTGCCTGTACATAGGGTGCCAAGGGACCGTGAAGAGCAGCAAGAGCTTTCAGGGCTGGGCCCTTCCTTGTGGGAGAAGGAGCCGGACGTTTGCCTTTTCGGCAAGAGGCTCTGCCGCGGCCGAGCGCCATGAGATCTTGCGTCTCTGGGAAAGAACAGATCCCCACTGCTGTTGTGCCTGTAGATAGGGCGCCAAGGGTAGGTGTAGAGCAGCAACAGCTTTCAGGGCTGGGCCCTTCCTTGTGGGAGAAGGAGCCGGATGTTTGCCTTTTCAGCAAGAGGCTCTGCCGTGGCCAAGCGCCATGAGATGTTGCGTCTCTGGGAAAGAACAGATCCCCACTGCTGTTGTGCCTGTAGATAGGGCACCAAGGCACCGTGAAGAGCAGCAAGAGCTTTCAGGGCTGGGCCCTTCCTTGTGGGAGAAGGAGCCGGACGTTTGCCTTTTCGGCAAGAGGTTCTGCCGCGGCCGAGCTCCATGAGATGTTGTGTCTCTGGGAAAGCACAGATCCCCACTGCTGTTGTGCCTGTAGATAGGGCCCCAAGGCACTGTGAAAAGCAGCAACAGCTTTCAGGGCTGGGCCCTTCCTTGTGGGAGAAGGAGCCGGACGTTTGCCTTTTCGGCAAGAGGCTCTGCCGCGGCCGAGCGCCATGAGATCTTGCGTCTCTGGGAAAGAACAGATCCCCACTGCTGTTGTGCCTGTAGATAGGGCGGCAAGGCACCGTGAAGAGCAGCAACAGCTTTCAGGGCTGGGCCCTTCCTTGTGGGAGAAGGAGCCGGACGTTTGCCTTTTCGGCAAGAGGCTCTGCCGCGGCCGAGCACCATGAGATGTTGCGTCTCTGGGAAAGCACAGATCCCCACTGCTGTTGTGCCTGTAGATAGGGCGGCAAGGCACTGTGAAGAGCAGCAACAGCTTTCAGGGCTGGGCCCTTCCTTGTGGGAGAAGGAGCCGGACGTTTGCCTTTTCGGCAAGAGGCCCTGCCGCGGCCGAGCGCCATGAGATGTTGCGTCTCTGGGAAAGCACAGATCCCCACTGCTGTTGTGCCTGTAGATAGGGTGCCAAGGCACTGTGAAGAGCTGCAAGAGCTTTCAGGGCTGGGCCCTTCCTTGTGGGAGAAGGAGCCGGATGTTTGCCTTTTCGGCAAGAGGTTCTGCCGCGGCCGAGCTCTATGAGATGTTGCGTCTCTGGGAAAGCACAGATCCCCACTGCTGTTGTTCCTGTAGATAGGGCCCCAAGGCACTGTGAAAAGCAGCAACAGCTTTCAGGGCTGGGCCCTTCCTTGTGGGAGAAGGAGCCGGACGTTTGCCTTTTCAGCAAGAGGCTCTGCCGCGGCCGAGCGCCATGAGATCTTGCGTCTCTGGGAAAGAGCAGATCCCAACTGCTGTTGTGCCTGTAGATAGGGCGGCAAGGCACTGTGAAGAGCAGCAACAGCTTTCAGGGCTGGGCCCTTCCTTGTGGGAGAAGGAGCCGGATGTTTGCCTTTTCGGCAAGAGGCTCTGCCGCGGCCGAGCGCCATGAGATCTTGCGTCTCTGGGAAAGCACAGATCCCCACTGCTGTTGTGCCTGTAGATAGGGCGCCAAGGCACCGTGAAGAGCAGCAAGAGCTTTCAGGGCTGGGCCCTTCCTTGTGGGAGAAGGAGCCGGACGTTTGCCTTTTCGGCAAGAGGCTATGCCGCGGCCGAGCGCCATGAGATGTTGCGTCTCTGGGAAAGCACAGATCCCCACTGCTGTTGTGCCTCTAGTTAGGGCGCCAATGCACTGTGAAGAGCAGCAAGAGCTTTCAGGGCTGGGCCCTTCCTTGTGGGAGAAGGAGCTGGACGTTTGCCTTTTCGGCAAGAGGCTCTGCCGCGGCCGAGCACCATGAGATGTTGCGTCTCTGGGAAAGCACAGATCCCCACTGCTGTAGTGCCTGTAGATAGGGTGCCAAGGCACTGTGAAGAGCAGCAAGAGCTTTCAGGGCTGGGCCGTTCCTTGTGGGAGAAGGAGCCGGACGTTTGCCTTTTCGGCAAGAGGCTCTGCCGCGGCCGAGCGCCATGAGATCTTGCGTCTCTGGGAAAGCACAGATCCCCACTCCTGTTGTGCCTGTAGATAGGGTGCCAAGGCACTGTGAAAAGCAGCAACAGCTTTCAGGGCTGGGCCCTTCCTTGTGGGAGAAGGAGCCGGACGTTTGCCTTTTCGGCAAGAGGCTCTGCCGCGGCCGAGCGCCATGAGATGTTGCGTCTCTGGGAAAGCACAGATCCCCACTGCTGTTGTGCCTGTAGATAGGGCCCGAATGGACCGTGAAGAGCAGCAAGAGCTTTCAGGGCTGGGCCCTTCCTTGTGGGAGAAGGAGCCGGACGTTTGCCTTTTCAGCAAGAGGCTCTGCCGCGGCCGAGCGCCATGAGATGTTGCGTCTCTGGGAAAGCACAGATCCCCACTGCTGTTGTTCCTGTAGATAGGGCCCCAAGGCACTGTGAAGAGGAGCAACAGCTTTCAGGGCTGGGCCCTTCCTTGTGGGAGAAGGAGCCGGACGTTTGCCTTTTCAGCAAGAGGCTCTGCCGCGGCCGAGCGCCATGAGATCTTGCGTCTCTGGGAAAGAACAGATCCCCACTGCTGTTGTGCCTGTAGATAGGGCGGCAAGGCACTGTGAAGAGCAGCAACAGCTTTCAGGGCTGGGCCCTTCCTTGTGGGAGAAGGAGCCGGACGTTTGCCTTTTCGGCAAGAGGCTCTGCCGCGGCCGAGCGCCATGAGATGTTGCGTCTCTGGGAAAGCACAGATCCCCACTGCTGTTGTGCCTGTAGATAGGGCGCCAAGGCACCGTGAAGAGCAGCAACAGCTTTCAGGGCTGGGCCCTTCCTTGTGGGAGAAGGAGCTGGACGTTTGCCTTTTCGGCAAGAGGCTCTGCTGCGGCCGAGCACCATGAGATGTTGCGTCTCTGGGAAAGCACAGATCCCCACTGCTGTAGTGCCTGTAGATATGGTGCCAAGGCACTGTGAAGAGCAGCAAGAGCTTTCAGGGCTGGGCCCTTCCTTGTGGGAGAAGGAGCCGGACGTTTGCCTTTTCGGCATGAGGCTCTGCCGCGGCCGAGCGCCATGAGATGTTGCGTCTCTGGGAAAGCACAGATCCCCACTCCTGTTGTGCCTGTAGATAGGGTGCCAAGGCACTGTGAAAAGCAGCAACAGCTTTCAGGGCTGGGCCCTTCCTTGTGGGAGAAGGAGCCGGACGTTTGCCTTTTCGGCAAGAGGCTCTGCCGAGGCCGAGCGCCATGAGATGTTGCATCTCTGGGAAAGCACAGATCCCCACTGCTGTTGTGCCTGTAGATAGGGCCCGAATGGACCGTGAAGAGCAGCAAGAGCTTTCAGGGCTGGGCCCTTCCTTGTGGGAGAAGGAGTCGGATGTTTGCCTTTTCAGCAAGAGGCTCTGCCGCGGCCGAGCGCCATGAGATCTTGCGTCTCTGGGAAAGCACAGATCCCCAGTGCTGTTGTGCCTGTACATAGGGTGCCAAGGGACCGTGAAGAGCAGCAAGAGCTTTCAGGGCTGGGCCCTTCCTTGTGGGAGAAGGAGCCGGACGTTTGCCTTTTCGGCAAGAGGCTCTGCCGCGGCCGAGCACCATGAGATGTTGCGTCTCTGGGAAAGCACAGATCCCCACTGCTGTAGTGCCTGTAGATAGGGTGCCAAGGCACTGTGAAGAGCAGCAAGAGCTTTCAGGGCTGGGCCCTTCCTTGTGGGAGAAGGAGCCGGACGTTTGCCTTTTCGGCAAGAGGCTCTGCCGCGGCCGAGCGCCATGAGATCTTGCGTCTCTGGGAAAGCACAGATCCCCACTCCTGTTGTGCCTGTAGATAGGGTGCCAAGGCACTGTGAAAAGCAGCAACAGCTTTCAGGGCTGGGCCCTTCCTTGTGGGAGAAGGAGCCGGACGTTTGCCTTTTCGGCAAGAGGCTCTGCCGCGGCCGAGCGCCATGAGATGTTGCGTCTCTGGGAAAGCACAGATCCCCACTGCTGTTGTGCCTGTAGATAGGGCCCGAATGGACCGTGAAGAGCAGCAAGAGCTTTCAGGGCTGGGCCCTTCCTTGTGGGAGAAGGAGCCGGACGTTTGCCTTTTCAGCAAGAGGCTCTGCCGCGGCCGAGCGCCATGAGATGTTGCGTCTCTGGGAAAGCACAGATCCCCACTGCTGTTGTTCCTGTAGATAGGGCCCCAAGGCACTGTGAAGAGGAGCAACAGCTTTCAGGGCTGGGCCCTTCCTTGTGGGAGAAGGAGCCGGACGTTTGCCTTTTCAGCAAGAGGCTCTGCCGCGGCCGAGCGCCATGAGATCTTGCGTCTCTGGGAAAGAACAGATCCCCACTGCTGTTGTGCCTGTAGATAGGGCGGCAAGGCACTGTGAAGAGCAGCAACAGCTTTCAGGGCTGGGCCCTTCCTTGTGGGAGAAGGAGCCGGACGTTTGCCTTTTCGGCAAGAGGCTCTGCCGCGGCCGAGCGCCATGAGATGTTGCGTCTCTGGGAAAGCACAGATCCCCACTGCTGTTGTGCCTGTAGATAGGGCGCCAAGGCACCGTGAAGAGCAGCAACAGCTTTCAGGGCTGGGCCCTTCCTTGTGGGAGAAGGAGCTGGACGTTTGCCTTTTCGGCAAGAGGCTCTGCCGCGGCCGAGCACCATGAGATGTTGCGTCTCTGGGAAAGCACAGATCCCCACTGCTGTAGTGCCTGTAGATATGGTGCCAAGGCACTGTGAAGAGCAGCAAGAGCTTTCAGGGCTGGGCCCTTCCTTGTGGGAGAAGGAGCCGGACGTTTGCCTTTTCGGCATGAGGCTCTGCCGCGGCCGAGCGCCATGAGATGTTGCGTCTCTGGGAAAGCACAGATCCCCACTCCTGTTGTGCCTGTAGATAGGGTGCCAAGGCACTGTGAAAAGCAGCAACAGCTTTCAGGGCTGGGCCCTTCCTTGTGGGAGAAGGAGCCGGACGTTTGCCTTTTCGGCAAGAGGCTCTGCCGAGGCCGAGCGCCATGAGATGTTGCGTCTCTGGGAAAGCACAGATCCCCACTGCTGTTGTGCCTGTAGATAGGGCCCGAATGGACCGTGAAGAGCAGCAAGAGCTTTCAGGGCTGGGCCCTTCCTTGTGGGAGAAGGAGTCGGATGTTTGCCTTTTCAGCAAGAGGCTCTGCCGCGGCCGAGCGCCATGAGATCTTGCGTCTCTGGGAAAGCACAGATCCCCAGTGCTGTTGTGCCTGTACATAGGGTGCCAAGGGACCGTGAAGAGCAGCAAGAGCTTTCAGGGCTGGGCCCTTCCTTGTGGGAGAAGGAGCCGGACGTTTGCCTTTTCGGCAAGAGGCTCTGCCGCGGCCGAGCGCCATGAGATCTTGCGTCTCTGGGAAAGAACAGATCCCCACTGCTGTTGTGCCTGTAGATAGGGCGCCAAGGGTAGGTGAAGAGCAGCAACAGCTTTCAGGGCTGGGCCCTTCCTTGTGGGAGAAGGAGCCGGATGTTTGCCTTTTCGGCAAGAGGCTCTGCCGCGGCCAAGCGCCATGAGATCTTGCGTCTCTGGGAAAGCACAGATCCCCACTGCTGTAGTGCCTGTAGATAGGGCCGAAAGGGACCGTGAAGAGCAGCAAGAGCTTTCAGGGCTGGGCCCTTCCTTGTGGGAGAAGGAGCCGGACGTTTGCCTTTTCGGCAAGAGGCTCTGCCGCGGCCGAGCGCCATGAGATCTTGCGTCTCTGGGAAAGCACAGATCCCCACTCCTGTTGTGCCTGTAGATAGGGTGCCAAGGCACTGTGAAAAGCAGCAACAGCTTTCAGGGCTGGGCCCTTCCTTGTGGGAGAAGGAGCCGGACGTTTGCCTTTTCGGCAAGAGGCTCTGCTGCGGCCGAGCGCCATGAGATGTTGCGTCTCTGGGAAAGCACAGATCCCCACTCCTGTTGTGCCTGTAGATAGGGCCCCAAGGCACTGTGAAAAGCAGCAACAGCTTTCAGGGCTGGGCCCTTCCTTGTGGGAGAAGGAGCCGGACGTTTGCCTTTTCGGCAAGAGGCTCTGCCGCGGCCGAGCGCCATGAGATGTTGCGTCTCTGGGAAAGCACAGATCCCCAGTGCTGTTGTGCCTGTACATAGGGTGCCAAGGGACCGTGAAGAGCAGCAACAGTTTTCAGGGCTGGGCCCTTCCTTGTGGGAGAAGGAGCCGGACGTTTGCCTTTTCGGCAAGAGGCTCTGCCGCGGCCGAGCGCCATGAGATCTTGCGTCTCTGGGAAAGAACAGATCCCCACTGCTGTTGTGCCTGTAGATAGGGCGCCAAGGGTAGGTGAAGAGCAGCAAGAGCTTTCAGGGCTGGGCCCTTCCTTGTGGGAGAAGGAGCCGGATGTTTGCCTTTTCGGCAAGAGGCTCTGCTGCGGCCGAGCGCCATGAGATGTTGCGTCTCTGGGAAAGCACAGATCCCCACTGCTGTTGTGCCTGTAGATAGGGCCGAAAGGGACCGTGAAGAGCAGCAAGAGCTTTCAGGGCTGGGCCCTTCCTTGTGGGAGTAGGAGCCGGACGTTTGCCTTTTCGGCAAGAGGCTCTGCCGCGGCCGAGCGCCATGAGATCTTGCGTCTCTGGGAAAGAACAGATCCCCACTGCTGTTGTGCCTGTAGATAGGGCACCAAGGGTAGGTGAAGAGCAGCAAGAGCTTTCAGGGCTGGGCCCTTCCTTGTGGGAGAAGGAGCCGGACGTTTGCCTTTTCGGCAAGAGGCTCTGCCGCGGCCGAGCGCCATGAGATGTTGCGTCTCTGGGAAAGCACAGATCCCCACTGCTGTTGTGCCTGTAGATAGGGCCCCAAGGCACTGTGAAAAGCAGCAACAGCTTTCAGGGCTGGGCCCTTCCTTGTGGGAGAAGGAGCCGGACGTTTGCCTTTTTGGCAAGAGGCTCTGCCGCGGCCGAGCGCCATGAGATCTTGCGTCTCTGGGAAAGAACAGATCCCCACTGCTGTTGTGCCTGTAGATAGGGCGGCAAGGCACTGTGAAGAGCAGCAACAGCTTTCAGGGCTGGGCCCTTCCTTGTGGGAGAAGGAGCCGGACGTTTGCCTTTTCGGCAAGAGGCTCTGCCGCGGCCGAGCGCCATGAGATGTTGCGTCTCTGGGAAAGCACAGATCCCCACTGCTGTTGTGCTTGTACATAGGGCGCCAAGGCACCGTGAAGAGCAGCAAGAGCTTTCAGGGCTGGGCCCTTCCTTGTGGGAGAAGGAGCCGGACGTTTGCCTTTTCGGCAAGAGGCTCTGCCGCGGCCGAGCGCCATGAGATGTTGCTTCTCTGGGAAAGCACAGATCCCCAGTGTTGTTGTGCCTCTAGTTAGGGCGCCAATGCACTGTGAAGAGCAGCAAGAGCTTTCAGGGCTGGGCCCTTCCTTGTGGGAGAAGGAGCCGGACGTTTGCCTTTTCGGCAAGAGGCTCTGCCGCGGCCGAGCGCCATGAGATGTTGCGTCTCTGGGAAAGCACAGATCCCCACTGCTGTTGTGCCTGTAGATAGGGCGCCAAGGCACCGTGAAGAGCAGCAACAGCTTTCAGGGCTGGGCCCTTCCTTGTGGGAGAAGGAGCTGGACGTTTGCCTTTTAGGCAAGAGGCTCTGCCGCGGCCAAGCGCCATGAGATGTTGCGTTTCTGGGAAAGCACAGGTCCCCACTGCTGTTGTGCCTGTAGATAGGGCGCCAAGGCACCGTGAAGAGCAGCAAGAGCTTTCAGGGCTGGGCCCTTCCTTGTGGGAGAAGGAGCCGGACGTTTGCCTTTTCGGCAAGAGGCTCTGCCGCGGCCGAGCGCCATGAGATCTTGCGTCTCTGGGAAAGCACAGATCCCCAGTGCTGTTGTGCCTGTAGATAGGGTGCCAAGGGTAGGAGAAGAGCAGCAAGAGCTTTCAGGGCTGGGCCCTTCCTTGTGGGAGAAGGAGCCGGACGTTTGCCTTTTCGGCAAGAGGCTCTGCCGCGGCCGAGCGCCATGAGATCTTGCGTCTCTGGGAAAGCACAGATCCCCAGTGTTGTTGTGCCTCTAGTTACGGCGCCAATGCACTGTGAAGAGCAGCAAGAGCTTTCAGGGCTGGGCCCTTCCTTGTGGGAGAAGGAGCTGGACGTTTGCCTTTTCGGCAAGAGGCTCTGCCGCAGCCGAGCACCATGAGATGTTGCGTCTCTGGGAAAGAACAGATCCCCACTGCTGTAGTGCCTGTAGATAGGGTGCCAAGGCACTGTGAAGAGCAGCAAGAGCTTTCAGGGCTGGGCCCTTCCTTGTGGGAGAAGGAGCCGGACGTTTGCCTTTTCGGCAAGAGGCTCTGCCGCGGCCGAGCGCCATGAGATGTTGCGTCTCTGGGAAAGCACAGATCCCCACTCCTGTTGTGCTTGTAGATAGGGTGCCAAGGCACTGTGAAAAGCAGCAACAGCTTTCAGGGCTGGGCCCTTCCTTGTGGGAGAAGGAGCCGGACGTTTGCCTTTTCGGCAAGAGGCTCTGCTGCGGCCGAGCGCCATGAGATCTTGCGTCTCTGGGAAAGCACAGATCCCCACTGCTGTTGTGCCTGTAGATAGGGCCCCAAGGCACTGTGAAAAGCAGCAACAGCTTTCAGGGCTGGGCCCTTCCTTGTGGGAGAAGGAGCCGGACGTTTGCCTTTTCGGCAAGAGGCTCTGCCGCGGCCGAGCGCCATGAGATGTTGCGTCTCTGGGAAAGCACAGATCCCCAGTGCTGTTGTGCCTGTACATAGGGTGCCAAGGGACCGTGAAGAGCAGCAAGAGCTTTCAGGGCTGGGCCCTTCCTTGTGGGAGAAGGAGCCGGACGTTTGCCTTTTAGGCAAGAGGCTCTGCCGCGGCCGAGCGCCATGAGATCTTGCGTCTCTGGGAAAGAACAGATCCCCACTGCTGTTGTGCCTGTAGATAGGGCGCCAAGGCACTGTGAAGAGCAGCAAGAGCTTTCAGGGCTGGGCCCTTCCTTGTGGGAGAAGGAGCCGGATGTTTGCCTTTTCGGCAAGAGGCTCTGCTGCGGCCGAGCGCCATGAGATGTTGCGTCTCTGGGAAAGCACAGATCCCCACTGCTGTTGTGCCTGTAGATAGGGCGCCAAGGCACCGTGAAGAGCAGCAAGAGCTTTCAGGGCTGGGCCCTTCCTTGTGGGAGAAGGAGCCGGACGTTTGCCTTTTCGGCAAGAGGCTCTGCCGCGGCCGAGCGTCATGAGATCTTGCGTCTCTGGGAAAGAACAGATCCCCACTGCTGTTGTGCCTGTAGATAGGGCACCAAGGGTAGGTGAAGAGCAGCAAGAGCTTTCAGGGCTGGGCCCTTCCTTGTGGGAGAAGGAGCCGGACGTTTGCCTTTTCGGCAAGAGGCTCTGCTGCGGCCGAGCGCCATGAGATCTTGCGTCTCTGGGAAAGCACAGATCCCCACTCCTGTTGTGCCTGTAGATAGGGCCCCAAGGCACTGTGAAAAGCAGCAACAGCTTTCAGGGCTGGGCCCTTCCTTGTGGGAGAAGGAGCCGGACGTTTGCCTTTTTGGCAAGAGGCTCTGCCGCGGCCGAGCGCCATGAGATCTTGCGTCTCTGGGAAAGAACAGATCCCCACTGCTGTTGTGCCTGTAGATAGGGCGCCAAGGCACTGTGAAGAGCAGCAAGAGCTTTCAGGGCTGGGCCCTTCCTTGTGGGAGAAGGAGCCGGACGTTTGCCTTTTCGGCAAGAGGCTCTGCCGCGGCCGAGCGCCATGAGATGTTGCGTCTCTGGGAAAGCACAGATCCCCACTGCTGTTGTGCCTGTAGATAGGGCGCCAAGGCACCGTGAAGAGCAGCAACAGCTTTCAGGGCTTGGCCCTTCCTTGTGGGAGAAGGAGCTGGACGTTTGCCTTTTCGGCAAGAGGCTCTGCCGCGGCCGAGCGCCATGAGATGTTGCGTCTCTGGGAAAGCACAGATCCCCACTGCTGTTGTGCCTGTAGATAGGGCCCCAAGGCACTGTTAAAAGCAGCAAGAGCTTTCAGGGCTGGGCCCTTCCTTGTGGGAGAAGGAGCCGGACGTTTGCCTTTTCGGCATGAGGTTCTGCCGCGGCCGAGCTCCATGAGATGTTGCGTCTCTGGGAAAGCACAGATCCCCACTGCTGTTGTGCCTGTACATAGGGTGCCAAGGGACCGTGAAGAGCAGCAACAGTTTTCAGGGCTGGGCCCTTCCTTGTGGGAGAAGGAGCCGGACGTTTGCCTTTTCGGCAAGAGGCTCTGCCGCGGCCGAGCGCCATGAGATCTTGCGTCTCTGGGAAAGAACAGATCCCCACTGCTGTTGTGCCTGTAGATAGGGCGCCAAGGGTAGGTGAAGAGCAGCAAGAGCTTTCAGGGCTGGGCCCTTCCTTGTGGGAGAAGGAGCCGGATGTTTGCCTTTTCGGCAAGAGGCTCTGCTGCGGCCGAGCGCCATGAGATGTTGCGTCTCTGGGAAAGCACAGATCCCCACTGCTGTTGTGCCTGTAGATAGGGCCGAAAGGGACCGTGAAGAGCAGCAAGAGCTTTCAGGGCTGGGCCCTTCCTTGTGGGAGTAGGAGCCGGACGTTTGCCTTTTCGGCAAGAGGCTCTGCCGCGGCCGAGCGCCATGAGATCTTGCGTCTCTGGGAAAGAACAGATCCCCACTGCTGTTGTGCCTGTAGATAGGGCACCAAGGGTAGGTGAAGAGCAGCAAGAGCTTTCAGGGCTGGGCCCTTCCTTGTGGGAGAAGGAGCCGGACGTTTGCCTTTTCGGCAAGAGGCTCTGCCGCGGCCGAGCGCCATGAGATGTTGCGTCTCTGGGAAAGCACAGATCCCCACTGCTGTTGTGCCTGTAGATAGGGCCCCAAGGCACTGTGAAAAGCAGCAACAGCTTTCAGGGCTGGGCCCTTCCTTGTGGGAGAAGGAGCCGGACGTTTGCCTTTTTGGCAAGAGGCTCTGCCGCGGCCGAGCGCCATGAGATCTTGCGTCTCTGGGAAAGAACAGATCCCCACTGCTGTTGTGCCTGTAGATAGGGCGGCAAGGCACTGTGAAGAGCAGCAACAGCTTTCAGGGCTGGGCCCTTCCTTGTGGGAGAAGGAGCCGGACGTTTGCCTTTTCGGCAAGAGGCTCTGCCGCGGCCGAGCGCCATGAGATGTTGCGTCTCTGGGAAAGCACAGATCCCCACTGCTGTTGTGCTTGTACATAGGGCGCCAAGGCACCGTGAAGAGCAGCAAGAGCTTTCAGGGCTGGGCCCTTCCTTGTGGGAGAAGGAGCCGGACGTTTGCCTTTTCGGCAAGAGGCTCTGCCGCGGCCGAGCGCCATGAGATGTTGCTTCTCTGGGAAAGCACAGATCCCCAGTGTTGTTGTGCCTCTAGTTAGGGCGCCAATGCACTGTGAAGAGCAGCAAGAGCTTTCAGGGCTGGGCCCTTCCTTGTGGGAGAAGGAGCCGGACGTTTGCCTTTTCGGCAAGAGGCTCTGCCGCGGCCGAGCGCCATGAGATGTTGCGTCTCTGGGAAAGCACAGATCCCCACTGCTGTTGTGCCTGTAGATAGGGCGCCAAGGCACCGTGAAGAGCAGCAACAGCTTTCAGGGCTGGGCCCTTCCTTGTGGGAGAAGGAGCTGGACGTTTGCCTTTTAGGCAAGAGGCTCTGCCGCGGCCAAGCGCCATGAGATGTTGCGTTTCTGGGAAAGCACAGGTCCCCACTGCTGTTGTGCCTGTAGATAGGGCGCCAAGGCACCGTGAAGAGCAGCAAGAGCTTTCAGGGCTGGGCCCTTCCTTGTGGGAGAAGGAGCCGGACGTTTGCCTTTTCGGCAAGAGGCTCTGCCGCGGCCGAGCGCCATGAGATCTTGCGTCTCTGGGAAAGCACAGATCCCCAGTGCTGTTGTGCCTGTAGATAGGGTGCCAAGGGTAGGAGAAGAGCAGCAAGAGCTTTCAGGGCTGGGCCCTTCCTTGTGGGAGAAGGAGCCGGACGTTTGCCTTTTCGGCAAGAGGCTCTGCCGCGGCCGAGCGCCATGAGATCTTGCGTCTCTGGGAAAGCACAGATCCCCAGTGTTGTTGTGCCTCTAGTTACGGCGCCAATGCACTGTGAAGAGCAGCAAGAGCTTTCAGGGCTGGGCCCTTCCTTGTGGGAGAAGGAGCTGGACGTTTGCCTTTTCGGCAAGAGGCTCTGCCGCAGCCGAGCACCATGAGATGTTGCGTCTCTGGGAAAGAACAGATCCCCACTGCTGTAGTGCCTGTAGATAGGGTGCCAAGGCACTGTGAAGAGCAGCAAGAGCTTTCAGGGCTGGGCCCTTCCTTGTGGGAGAAGGAGCCGGACGTTTGCCTTTTCGGCAAGAGGCTCTGCCGCGGCCGAGCGCCATGAGATGTTGCGTCTCTGGGAAAGCACAGATCCCCACTCCTGTTGTGCTTGTAGATAGGGTGCCAAGGCACTGTGAAAAGCAGCAACAGCTTTCAGGGCTGGGCCCTTCCTTGTGGGAGAAGGAGCCGGACGTTTGCCTTTTCGGCAAGAGGCTCTGCTGCGGCCGAGCGCCATGAGATCTTGCGTCTCTGGGAAAGCACAGATCCCCACTGCTGTTGTGCCTGTAGATAGGGCCCCAAGGCACTGTGAAGAGCAGCAACAGCTTTCAGGGCTGGGCCCTTCCTTGTGGGAGAAGGAGCCGGACGTTTGCCTTTTCGGCAAGAGGCTCTGCCGCGGCCGAGCGCCATGAGATGTTGCGTCTCTGGGAAAGCACAGATCCCCAGTGCTGTTGTGCCTGTACATAGGGTGCCAAGGGACCGTGAAGAGCAGCAAGAGCTTTCAGGGCTGGGCCCTTCCTTGTGGGAGAAGGAGCCGGACGTTTGCCTTTTAGGCAAGAGGCTCTGCCGCGGCCGAGCGCCATGAGATCTTGCGTCTCTGGGAAAGAACAGATCCCCACTGCTGTTGTGCCTGTAGATAGGGCGCCAAGGCACTGTGAAGAGCAGCAAGAGCTTTCAGGGCTGGGCCCTTCCTTGTGGGAGAAGGAGCCGGATGTTTGCCTTTTCGGCAAGAGGCTCTGCTGCGGCCGAGCGCCATGAGATGTTGCGTCTCTGGGAAAGCACAGATCCCCACTGCTGTTGTGCCTGTAGATAGGGCGCCAAGGCACCGTGAAGAGCAGCAACAGCTTTCAGGGCTGGGCCCTTCCTTGTGGGAGAAGGAGCCGGACGTTTGCCTTTTCGGCAAGAGGCTCTGCCGCGGCCGAGCGTCATGAGATCTTGCGTCTCTGGGAAAGAACAGATCCCCACTGCTGTTGTGCCTGTAGATAGGGCACCAAGGGTAGGTGAAGAGCAGCAAGAGCTTTCAGGGCTGGGCCCTTCCTTGTGGGAGAAGGAGCCGGACGTTTGCCTTTTCGGCAAGAGGCTCTGCCGCGGCCGAGCGCCATGAGATCTTGCGTCTCTGGGAAAGCACAGATCCCCACTCCTGTTGTGCCTGTAGATAGGGCCCCAAGGCACTGTGAAAAGCAGCAACAGCTTTCAGGGCTGGGCCCTTCCTTGTGGGAGAAGGAGCCGGACGTTTGCCTTTTTGGCAAGAGGCTCTGCCGCGGCCGAGCGCCATGAGATCTTGCGTCTCTGGGAAAGAACAGATCCCCACTGCTGTTGTGCCTGTAGATAGGGCGCCAAGGCACTGTGAAGAGCAGCAAGAGCTTTCAGGGCTGGGCCCTTCCTTGTGGGAGAAGGAGCCGGACGTTTGCCTTTTCGGCAAGAGGCTCTGCCGCGGCCGAGCGCCATGAGATGTTGCGTCTCTGGGAAAGCACAGATCCCCACTGCTGTTGTGCCTGTAGATAGGGCGCCAAGGCACCGTGAAGAGCAGCAACAGCTTTCAGGGCTTGGCCCTTCCTTGTGGGAGAAGGAGCTGGACGTTTGCCTTTTCGGCAAGAGGCTCTGCCGCGGCCGAGCGCCATGAGATGTTGCGTCTCTGGGAAAGCACAGATCCCCACTGCTGTTGTGCCTGTAGATAGGGCCCCAAGGCACTGTTAAAAGCAGCAAGAGCTTTCAGGGCTGGGCCCTTCCTTGTGGGAGAAGGAGCCGGACGTTTGCCTTTTCGGCATGAGGTTCTGCCGCGGCCGAGCTCCATGAGATGTTGCGTCTCTGGGAAAGCACAGATCCCCACTGCTGTTGTGCCTGTAGATAGGGCCCCAAGGCACTGTGAAAAGCAGCAACAGCTTTCAGGGCTGGGCCCTTCCTTGTGGGAGAAGGAGCCGGACGTTTGCCTTTTCGGCAAGAGGCTCTGCCGCGGCCGAGCGCCATGAGATCTTGCGTCTCTGGGAAAGAACAGATCCCCACTGCTGTTGTGCCTGTAGATAGGGCGCCAAGGCACCGTGAAGAGCAGCAAGAGCTTTCAGGGCTGGGCCCTTCCTTGTGGGAGAAGGAGCCGGACGTTTGCCTTTTCGGCAAGAGGCTCTGCCGCGGCCGAGCACCATGAGATGTTGCGTCTCTGGGAAAGCACAGATCCCCACTGCTGTTGTGCCTGTAGAGAGGGCGCCAAGGCACTGTGAAGAGCAGCAAGAGCTTTCAGGGCTGGGCCCTTCCTTGTGGGAGAAGGAGCCGGACGTTTGCCTTTTCGGCAAGAGGCCCTGCCGCGGCCGAGCGCCATGAGATGTTGCGTCTCTGGGAAAGCACAGATCCCCACTGCTGTTGTGCCTGTAGATAGGGCGCCAAGGCACCGTGAAGAGCAGCAACAGCTTTCAGGGCTGGGCCCTTCCTTGTGGGAGAAGGAGCCGGACGTTTGCCTTTTCGGCAAGAGGCTCTGCCGCGGCCGAGCGCCATGAGATCTTGCGTCTCTGGGAAAGCACAGATCCCCACTGCTGTTGTGCCTGTAGATAGGGCGCCAAGGCACCGTGAAGAGCAGCAAGAGCTTTCACGGCTGGGCCCTTCCTTGTGGGAGAAGGAGCCGGACGTTTGCCTTTTCGGCAAGAGGCTCTGCCGTGGCCGAGCGCCATGAGATCTTGCGTCTCTGGGAAAGCACAGATCCCCACTGCTGTTTTACCTGTAGATAGGGCGCCAAGGCACCGTGAAGAGCAGCAACAGCTTTCAGGGCTGGGCCCTTCCTTGTGGGAGAAGGAGCCGGACGTTTGCCTTTTCGGCAAGAGGCTCTGCCGCGGCCGAGCGCCATGAGATGTTGCGTCTCTGGGAAAGCACAGATCCCCAGTGTTGTTGTGCCTCTAGTTAGGGCGCCAATGCACTGTGAAGAGCAGCAAGAGCTTTCAGGGCTGGGCCCTTCCTTGTGGGAGAAGGAGCTGGACGTTTGCCTTTTCGGCAAGAGGCTCTGCCGCGGCAGAGCACCATGAGATGTTGCGTCTCTGGGAAAGCACAGATCCCCACTGCTGTAGTGCCTGTAGATAGGGTGCCAAGGCACTGTGAAGAGCAGCAAGAGCTTTCAGGGCTGGGCCCTTCCTTGTGGGAGAAGGAGCCGGACGTTTGCCTTTTCGGCAAGAGGCTCTGCCGCGGCCGAGCGCCATGAGATCTTGCGTCTCTGGGAAAGCACAGATCCCCACTCCTGTTGTGCCTGTAGATAGGGTGCCAAGGCACTGTGAAAAGCAGCAACAGCTGTCAGGGCTGGGAACTTCCTTGTGGGAGAAGGAGCCGGACGTTTGCCTTTTCGGCAAGAGGCTCTGCCGCGGCCGAGCGCCATGAGATGTTGCGTCTCTGGGAAAGCACAGATCCCCACTGCTGTTGTGCCTGTAGATAGGGCCCGAATGGACCGTGAAGAGCAGCAAGAGCTTTCAGGGCTGGGCCCTTCCTTGTGGGAGAAGGAGCCGGACGTTTGCCTTTTCAGCAACAGGCTCTGCCGCGGCCGAGCGCCATGAGATGTTGCGTCTCTGGGAAAGCACAGATCCCCACTGCTGTTGTTCCTGTAGATAGGGCCCCAAGGCACTGTGAAAAGCAGCAACAGCTTTCAGGGCTGGGCCCTTCCTTGTGGGAGAAGGAGCCGGACGTTTGCCTTTTCAGCAAGAGGCTCTGCCGCGGCCGAGCGCCATGAGATCTTGCGTCTCTGGGAAAGAACAGATCCCCACTGCTGTTGTGCCTGTAGATAGGGCGGCAAGGCACTGTGAAGAGCAGCAACAGCTTTCAGGGCTGGGCCCTTCCTTGTGGGAGAAGGAGCCGGACGTTTGCCTTTTCGGCAAGAGGCTCTGCCGCGGCCGAGCGCCATGAGATGTTGCGTCTCTGGGAAAGCACAGATCCCCACTGCTGTTGTGCCTGTAGATAGGGCGCCAAGGCACCGTGAAGAGCAGCAACAGCTTTCAGGGCTGGGCCCTTCCTTGTGGGAGAAGGAGCTGGACGTTTGCCTTTTCGGCAAGAGGCTCTGCCGCGTCCGAGCACCATGAGATGTTGCGTCTCTGGGAAAGCACAGATACCCACTGCTGTAGTGCCTGTAGATAGGGTGCCAAGGCACTGTGAAGAGCAGCAAGAGCTTTCAGGGCTGGGCCGTTCCTTGTGGGAGAAGGAGCCGGACGTTTGCCTTTTCGGCAAGAGGCTCTGCCGCGGCCGAGCGCCATGAGATGTTGCGTCTCTGGGAAAGCACAGATCCCCACTGCTGTTGTGCCTGTAGATAGGGCCCCAAGGCACTGTGAAAAGCAGCAACAGCTTTCAGGGCTGGGCCCTTCCTTGTGGGAGAAGGAGCCGGACGTTTGCCTTTTCGGCAAGAGGCTCTGCCGCGGCCGAGCGCCATGAGATGTTGCGTCTCTGGGAAAGCACAGATCCCCAGTGCTGTTGTGCCTGTACATAGGGTGCCAAGGGACCGTGAAGAGCAGCAAGAGCTTTCAGGGCTGGGCCCTTCCTTGTGGGAGAAGGAGCCGGACATTTGCCTTTTCAGCAAGAGGCTCTGCCGCGGCCGAGCGCCATGAGATGTTGCGTCTCTGGGAAAGCACAGATCCCCACTGCTGTAGTGCCTGTAGATAGGGTGCCAAGGCACTGTGAAGAGCAGCAACAGCTTTCAGGGCTGGGCCCTTCCTTGTGGGAGAAGGAGCCGGACGTTTGCCTTTTCGGCAAGAGGCTCTGCCGCAGCCGAGCGCCATGAGATGTTGCGTCTCTGGGAAAGCACAGATCCCCACTGCTGTTGTGCCTGTAGATAGGGCCGAAAGGGACCGAGAAGAGCAGCAAGAGCTTTCAGGGCTGGGCCCTTCCTTGTGGGAGAAGGAGCCGGACGTTTGCCTTTTCAGCAAGAGGCTCTGCCGCGGACGAGCGCCATGAGATGTTGCGTCTCTGGGAAAGCACAGATCCCCACTGCTGTTGTTCCTGTAGATAGGGCCCCAAGGCACTGTGAAAAGCAGCAACAGCTTTCAGGGCTGGGCCCTTCCTTGTGGGAGAAGGAGCCGGACGTTTGCCTTTTCAGCAAGAGGCTCTGCCGCGGCCGAGCGCCATGAGATCTTGCGTCTCTGGGAAAGAACAGATCCCCACTGCTGTTGTGCCTGTAGATAGGGCGGCAAGGCACTGTGAAGAGCAGCAACAGCTTTCAGGGCTGGGCCCTTCCTTGTGGGAGAAGGAGCTGGACGTTTGCCTTTTCGGCAAGAGGCTCTGCCGCGGCCGAGCACCATGAGATGTTGCGTCTCTGGGAAAGCACAGATCCCCACTGCTGTAGTGCCTGTAGATAGGGTGCCAAGGCACTGTGAAGAGCAGCAAGAGCTTTCAGGGCTGGGCCCTTCCTTGTGGGAGAAGGAGCCGGACGTTTGCCTTTTCGGCAAGAGGCTCTGCCGCGGCCGAGCGCCATGAGATGTTGCGTCTCTGGGAAAGCACAGATCCCCACTCCTGTTGTGCCTGTAGATAGGGTGCCAAGGCACTGTGAAAAGCAGCAACAGCTTTCAAGGCTGGGCCCTTCCTTGTGGGAGAAGGAGCCGGACGTTTGCCTTTTCGGCAAGAGGCTCTGCCGCGGCCGAGCGCCATGAGATGTTGCGTCTCTGGGAAAGCACAGATCCCCACTGCTGTTGTGCCTGTAGATAGGGCCCGAATGGACCGTGAAGAGCAGCAAGAGCTTTCAGGGCTGGGCCCTTCCTTGTGGGAGAAGGAGCCGGACGTTTGCCTTTTCAGCAAGAGGCTCTGCCGCGGCCGAGCGCCATGAGATCTTGCGTCTCTGGGAAAGCACAGATCCCCAGTGCTGTTGTGCCTGTACATAGGGTGCCAAGGGACCGTGAAGAGCAGCAAGAGCTTTCAGGGCTGGGCCCTTCCTTGTGGGAGAAGGAGCCGGACGTTTGCCTTTTCGGCAAGAGGCTCTGCCGCGGCCGAGCGCCATGAGATCTTGCGTCTCTGGGAAAGAACAGATCCCCACTGCTGTTGTGCCTGTAGATAGGGCGCCAAGGGTAGGTGTAGAGCAGCAACAGCTTTCAGGGCTGGGCCCTTCCTTGTGGGAGAAGGAGCCGGATGTTTGCCTTTTCAGCAAGAGGCTCTGCCGCGGCCAAGCGCCATGAGATCTTGCGTCTCTGGGAAAGCACAGATCCCCACTCCTGTTGTGCCTGTAGATAGGGCCGAAAGGGACCTTGAAGAGCAGCAAGAGCTTTCAGGGCTGGGCCCTTCCTTGTGGGAGAAGGAGCCGGACGTTTGCCTTTTCGGCAAGAGGCTCTGCCGCGGCCGAGCGCCATGAGATGTTGCGTCTCTGGGAAAGAACAGATCCCCACTGCTGTTGTGCCTGTAGATAGGGCACCAAGGCACCGTGAAGAGCAGCAAGAGCTTTCAGGGCTGGGCCCTTCCTTGTGGGAGAAGGAGCCGGACGTTTGCCTTTTCGGCAAGAGGCTCTGCTGCGGCCGAGCGCCATGAGATGTTGCGTCTCTGGGAAAGCACAGATCCCCACTGCTGTTGTGCCTGTAGATAGGGCGCCAAGGCACCGTGAAGAGCAGCAACAGCTTTCAGGGCTGGGCCCTTCCTTGTGGGAGAAGGAGCCGGACGTTTGCCTTTTCGGCAAGAGGCTCTGCCGCGGCCGAGCGCCATGAGATCTTGCGTCTCTGGGAAAGCACAGATCCCCACTGCTGTTGTGCCTGTAGATAGGGTGCCAAGGCACTGTGAAGAGCAGCAAGAGCTTTCAGGGCTGGGCCCTTCCTTGTGGGAGAAGGAGCCGGACGTTTGCCTTTTCGGCAAGAGGCTCTGCCGCGGCCGAGCGCCATGAGATGTTGCGTCTCTGGGAAAGCACAGATCCCCACTCCTGTTGTGCCTGTAGATAGGGTGCCAAGGCACTGTGAAAAGCAGCAACAGCTTTCAGGGCTGGGCCCTTCCTTGTGGGAGAAGGAGCCGGACGTTTGCCTTTTCGGCAAGAGGCTCTGCCGCGGCCGAGCGCCATGAGATGTTGCGTCTCTGGGAAAGCACAGATCCCCACTGCTGTTGTGCCTGTAGATAGGGCCCGAAAGGACCGTGAAGAGCAGCAAGAGCTTTCAGGGCTGGGCCCTTCCATGTGGGAGAAGGAGCCGGACGTTTGCCTTTTCAGCAAGAGGCTCTGCCGCGGCCGAGCGCCATGAGATCTTGCGTCTCTGGGAAAGCACAGATCCCCAGTGCTGTTGTGCCTGTACATAGGGTGCCAAGGGACCGTGAAGAGCAGCAAGAGCTTTCAGGGCTGGGCCCTTCCTTGTGGGAGAAGGAGCCGGACGTTTGCCTTTTCGGCAAGAGACACTGCCGCGGCCGAGCGCCATGAGATCTTGCGTCTCTGGGAAAGAACAGATCCCCACTGCTGTTGTGCCTGTAGATAGGGCGCCAAGGGTAGGTGAAGAGCAGCAACAGCTTTCAGGGCTGGGCCCTTCCTTGTGGGAGAAGGAGCCGGATGTTTGCCTTTTCGGCAAGAGGCTCTGCCGCGGCCAAGCGCCATGAGATGTTGCGTCTCTGGGAAAGCACAGATCCCCACTCCTGTTGTGCCTGTAGATAGGGCCGAAAGGGACCGTGAAGAGCAGCAAGAGCTTTCAGGGCTGGGCCCTTCCTTGTGGGAGAAGGAGCCGGACGTTTGCCTTTTCGGCAAGAGGTTCTGCCGCGGCCGAGCTCCATGAGATGTTGTGTCTCTGGGAAAGCACAGATCCCCACTGCTGTTGTGCCTGTAGATAGGGCGCCAAGGCACTGTGAAAAGCAGCAAGAGCTTTCAGGGCTGGGCCCTTCCTTGTGGGAGAAGGAGCCGGACGTTTGCCTTTTCGGCAAGAGGCTCTGCCGCGGCCGAGCGCCATGAGATCTTGCGTCTCTGGGAAAGAACAGATCCCCACTGCTGTTGTGCCTGTAGATAGGGCGGCAAGGCACCGTGAAGAGCAGCAACAGCTTTCAGGGATGGGCCCTTCCTTGTGGGAGAAGGAGCCGGACGTTTGCCTTTTCGGCAAGAGGCTCTGCCGCGGCCGAGCACCATGAGATGTTGCGTCTCTGGGAAAGCACAGATCCCCACTGCTGTTGTGCCTGTAGATAGGGCGCCAAGGCACTGTGAAGAGCAGCAAGAGCTTTCAGGGCTAGGCCCTTCCTTGTGGGAGAAGGAGCCGGACGTTTGCCTTTTCGGCAAGAGGCCCTGCCGCGGGCCGAGCGCCATGAGATGTTGCGTCTCTGGGAAAGCACAGATCCCCACTGCTGTTGTGCCTGTAGATAGGGTGCCAAGGCACTGTGAAGAGCTGCAAGAGCTTTCAGGGCTGGGCCCTTCCTTGTGGGAGAAGGAGCCGGATGTTTGCCTTTTCGGCAAGAGGTTCTGCCGCGGCCGAGCTCTATGAGATGTTGCGTCTCTGGGAAAGCACAGATCCCCACTGCTGTTGTGCCTGTAGATAGGGTGCCAAGGCACTGTGAAAAGCAGCAACAGCTTTCAGGGCTGGGCCCTTCCTTGTGGGAGAAGGAGCCGGACGTTTGCCTTTTCGGCAAGAGGCTCTGCCGCGGCCGAGCGCCATGAGATGTTGCGTCTCTGGGAAAGCACAGATCCCCACTGCTGTTGTGCCTGTAGATAGGGCCCGAAAGGACCGTGAAGAGCAGCAAGAGCTTTCAGGGCTGGGCCCTTCCATGTGGGAGAAGGAGCCGGACGTTTGCCTTTTCAGCAAGAGGCTCTGCCGCGGCCGAGCGCCATGAGATCTTGCGTCTCTGGGAAAGCACAGATCCCCAGTGCTGTTGTGCCTGTACATAGGGTGCCAAGGGACCGTGAAGAGCAGCAAGAGCTTTCAGGGCTGGGCCCTTCCTTGTGGGAGAAGGAGCCGGATGTTTGCCTTTTCGGCAAGAGGTTCTGCCGCGGCCGAGCTCTATGAGATGTTGCGTCTCTGGGAAAGCACAGATCCCCACTGCTGTTGTTCCTGTAGATAGGGCCCCAAGGCACTGTGAAAAGCAGCAACAGCTTTCAGGGCTGGGCCCTTCCTTGTGGGAGAAGGAGCCGGACGTTTGCCTTTTCAGCAAGAGGCTCTGCCGCGGCCGAGCGCCATGAGATCTTGCGTCTCTGGGAAAGAGCAGATCCCAACTGCTGTTGTGCCTGTAGATAGGGCGGCAAGGCACTGTGAAGAGCAGCAACAGCTTTCAGGGCTTGGCCCTTCCTTGTGGGAGAAGGAGCTGGACGTTTGCCTTTTCGGCAAGAGGCTCTGCCGCGGCCGAGCGCCATGAGATCTTGCGTCTCTGGGAAAGCACAGATCCCCACTGCTGTTGTGCCTGTAGATAGGGCGCCAAGGCACCGTGAAGAGCAGCAAGAGCTTTCAGGGCTGGGCCCTTCCTTGTGGGAGAAGGAGCCGGACGTTTGCCTTTTCGGCAAGAGGCTCTGCCGCGGCCGAGCGCCATGAGATGTTGCGTCTCTGGGAAAGCACAGATCCCCAGTGTTGTTGTGCCTCTAGTTAGGGCGCCAATGCACTGTGAAGAGCAGCAAGAGCTTTCAGGGCTGGGCCCTTCCTTGTGGGAGAAGGAGCTGGACGTTTGCCTTTTCGGCAAGAGGCTCTGCCGCGGCCGAGCACCATGAGATGTTGCGTCTCTGGGAAAGCACAGATCCCCACTGCTGTAGTGCCTGTAGATAGGGTGCCAAGGCACTGTGAAGAGCAGCAAGAGCTTTCAGGGCTGGGCCCTTCCTTGTGGGAGAAGGAGCCGGACGTTTGCCTTTTCGGCAAGAGGCTCTGCCGCGGCCGAGCGCCATGAGATCTTGCGTCTCTGGGAAAGAACAGATCCCCACTGCTGTTGTGCCTGTAGATAGGGCCCGAATGGACCGTGAAGAGCAGCAAGAGCTTTCAGGGCTGGGCCCTTCCTTGTGGGAGAAGGAGCCGGACGTTTGCCTTTTCAGCAAGAGGCTCTGCCGCGGCCGAGCGCCATGAGATGTTGCGTCTCTGGGAAAGCACAGATCCCCACTGCTGTTGTTCCTGTAGATAGGGCCCCAAGGCACTGTGAAGAGCAGCAAGAGCTTTCAGGGCTGGGCCCTTCCTTGTGGGAGAAGGAGCCGGACGTTTGCCTTTTCAGCAAGAGGCTCTGCCGCGGCCGAGCGCCATGAGATCTTGCGTCTCTGGGAAAGAACAGATCCCCACTGCTGTTGTTCCTGTAGATAGGGTGCCAAGGCACTGTGAAGAGCAGCAACAGCTTTCAGGGCTGGGCCCTTCCTTGTGGGAGAAGGAGCCGGACGTTTGCCTTTTCGGCAAGAGGCTCTGCCGCGGCCGAGCGCCATGAGATGTTGCGTCTCTGGGAAAGCACAGATCCCCACTGCTGTTGTGCCTGTAGATAGGGCGCCAAGGCACCGTGAAGAGCAGCAAGAGCTTTCAGGGCTGGGCCCTTCCTTGTGGGAGAAGGAGCTGGACGTTTGCCTTTTCGGCAAGAGGCTCTGCCGCGGCCGGAGCACCATGAGATGTTGCGTCTCTGGGAAAGCACAGATCCCCACTGCTGTAGTGCCTGTAGATATGGTGCCAAGGCACTGTGAAGAGCAGCAAGAGCTTTCAGGGCTGGGCCCTTCCTTGTGGGAGAAGGAGCCGGACGTTTGCCTTTTCGGCATGAGGCTCTGCCGCGGCCGAGCGCCATGAGATGTTGCGTCTCTGGGAAAGCACAGATCCCCACTCCTGTTGTGCCTGTAGATAGGGTGCCAAGGCACTGTGAAAAGCAGCAACAGCTTTCAGGGCTGGGCCCTTCCTTGTGGGAGAAGGAGCCGGACGTTTGCCTTTTCGGCAAGAGGCTCTGCCGAGGCCGAGCGCCATGAGATGTTGCGTCTCTGGGAAAGCACAGATCCCCACTGCTGTTGTGCCTGTAGATAGGGCCCGAATGGACCGTGAAGAGCAGCAAGAGCTTTCAGGGCTGGGCCCTTCCTTGTGGGAGAAGGAGTCGGACGTTTGCCTTTTCAGCAAGAGGCTCTGCCGCGGCCGAGCGCCATGAGATCTTGCGTCTCTGGGAAAGCACAGATCCCCAGTGCTGTTGTGCCTGTAGATAGGGCGCCAAGGGACCGTGAAGAGCAGCAAGAGCTTTCAGGGCTGGGCCCTTCCTTGTGGGAGAAGGAGCCGGACGTTTGCCTTTTCGGCAAGAGGCTCTGCCGCGGGCCGAGCGCCATGAGATCTTGCGTCTCTGGGAAAAGAACAGATCCCCACTGCTGTTGTGCCTGTAGATAGGGCGCAAGGGTAGGTGAAGAGCAGCAACAGCTTTCAGGGCTGGGCCCTTCCTTGTGGGAGAAGGAGCCGGATGTTTGCCTTTTCGGCAAGAGGCTCTGCCGCGGCCAAGCGCCATGAGATCTTGCGTCTCTGGGAAAGCACAGATCCCCACTGCTGTAGTGCCTGTAGATAGGGCCGAAAGGGACCGTGAAGAGCAGCAAGAGCTTTCAGGGCTGGGGCCCTTCCTTGTGGGAGAAGGAGCCGGACGTTTTGCCTTTTCGGCAAGAGGCTCTGCCTGCGGGCCGAGCGCCATGAGATGTTGCGTCTCTGGGAAAGCACAGATCCCCACTCCTGTTGTGGCCTGTAGATAGGGTGCCAAGGCACTGTGAAAAGCAGGCAACAGCTTTCAGGGCTGGGCCCTTCCTTGTGGGAGAAGGAGCCGGACGTTTGCCTTTTCGGCAAGAGGCTCTGCCGCGGCCGAGCGCCATGAGATCTTGCGTCTCTGGGAAAGAACAGATCCCCACTGCTGTTGTGCCTGTAGATAGGGCGCCAAGGGTAGGTGAAGAGCAGCAAGAGCTTTCAGGGCTGGGCCCTTCCTTGTGGGAGAAGGAGCCGGATGTTTGCCTTTTCGGCAAGAGGCTCTGCTGCGGGCCGAGCGCCATGAGATGTTGCGTCTCTGGGAAAGCACAGATCCCCACTCCTGTTGTGCTGTAGATAGGGCCGAAAGGGACCGTAAAGAGCAGCAAGAGCTTTCAGGGCTGGGCCCTTCCTTGTGGGAGTAGGAGCCGGACGTTTGCCTTTTCGGCAAGAGGCTCTGCCGCGGCCGAGCGCCATGAGATCTTGCGTCTCTGGGAAAGAACAGATCCCCACTGCTGTTGTGCCTGTAGATAGGGCACCAAGGGTAGGTGAAGAGCAGCAAGAGCTTTCAGGGCTGGGCCCTTCCTTGTGGGAGAAGGAGCCGGACGTTTGCCTTTTCGGCAAGAGGCTCTGCCGCGGCCGAGCGCCATGAGATGTTGCGTCTCTGGGAAAGCACAGATCCCCACTGCTGTTGTGCCTGTAGATAGGGCCCCAAGGCACTGTGAAAAGCAGCAACAGCTTTCAGGGCTGGGCCCTTCCTTGTGGGAGAAGGAGCCGGACGTTTGCCTTTTTGGCAAGAGGCTCTGCCGTGGCCGAGCGCCATGAGATCTTGCGTCTCTGGGAAAGAACAGATCCCCACTGCTGTTGTGCCTGTAGATAGGGCGGCAAGGCACTGTGAAGAGCAGCAACAGCTTTCAGGGCTGGGCCCTTCCTTGTGGGAGAAGGAGCCGGACGTTTGCCTTTTTCGGCAAGAGGCTCTGCCGCGGCCCCGAGCGCCATGAGATGTTGCGTCTCTGGGAAAGCACAGATCCCCACTGCTGTTGTGCCTGTAGATAGGGCGCCAAGGCACCGTGAAGAGCAGCAAGAGCTTTCAGGGCTGGGCCCTTCCTTGTGGGAGAAGGAGCCGGACGTTTGCCTTTTCGGCAAGAGGCTCTGCCGCGGCCGAGCGCCATGAGATGTTGCTTCTCTGGGAAAGCACAGATCCCCAGTGTTGTTGTGCCTCTAGTTAGGGCGCCAATGCACTGTGAAGAGCTAGCAAGAGCTTTCAGGCTGGGCCCTTCCTTGTGGGAGAAGGAGCCGGACGTTTGCCTTTTCGGCAAGAGGCTCTGCCGCGGCCGAGCGCCATGAGATGTTGCGTCTCTGGGAAAGCACAGATCCCCACTGCTGTTGTGCCTGTAGATAGGGCCCGAAAGGACCGTGAAGAGCAGCAAGAGCTTTCAGGGCTGGGCCCTTCCATGTGGGAGAAGGAGCCGGACGTTTGCCTTTTCAGCAAGAGGCTCTGCCGCGGCCGAGCGCCATGAGATCTTGCGTCTCTGGGAAAGCACAGATCCCCAGTGCTGTTGTGCCTGTACATAGGGTGCCAAGGGACCGTGAAGAGCAGCAAGAGCTTTCAGGGCTGGGCCCTTCCTTGTGGGAGAAGGAGCCGGACGTTTGCCTTTTCGGCAAGAGACACTGCCGCGGGCCGAGCGCCATGAGATCTTGCGTCTCTGGGAAAGAACAGATCCCCACTGCTGTTGTGCCTGTAGATAGGGCGCCAAGGGTAGGTGAAGAGCAGCAACAGCTTTCAGGGCTGGGCCCTTCCTTGTGGGAGAAGGAGCCGGATGTTTGCCTTTTCGGCAAGAGGCTCTGCCGCGGCCAAGCGCCATGAGATGTTGCGTCTCTGGGAAAGCACAGATCCCCACTCCTGTTGTGCCTGTAGATAGGGCCGAAAGGGACCGTGAAGAGCAGCAAGAGCTTTCAGGGCTGGGCCCTTCCTTGTGGGAGAAGGAGCCGGACGTTTGCCTTTTCGGCAAGAGGTTCTGCCGCGGCCGAGCTCCATGAGATGTTGTGTCTCTGGGAAAGCACAGATCCCCACTGCTGTTGTGCCTGTAGATAGGGCGCCAAGGCACTGTGAAAAGCAGCAAGAGCTTTCAGGGCTGGGCCCTTCCTTGTGGGAGAAGGAGCCGGACGTTTGCCTTTTCGGCAAGAGGCTCTGCCGCGGCCGAGCGCCATGAGATGTTGCGTCTCTGGGAAAGCACAGATCCCCACTGCTGTTGTGCCTGTAGATAGGGTGCCAAGGCACTGTGAAGAGCTGCAACAGCTTTCAGGGCTGGGCCCTTCCTTGTGGGAGAAGGAGCCGGATGTTTGCCTTTTCGGCAAGAGGCTCTGCCGCGGCCAAGCGCCATGAGATGTTGCGTCTCTGGGAAAGCACAGATCCCCACTCCTGTTGTGCCTGTAGATAGGGCCGAAAGGGACCGTGAAGAGCAGCAAGAGCTTTCAGGGCTGGGCCCTTCCTTGTGGGAGAAGGAGCCGGACGTTTGCCTTTTCGGCAAGAGGTTCTGCCGCGGCCGAGCTCCATGAGATGTTGTGTCTCTGGGAAAGCACAGATCCCCACTGCTGTTGTGCCTGTAGATAGGGCGCCAAGGCACTGTGAAGAGCAGCAAGAGCTTTCAGGGCTGGGCCCTTCCTTGTGGGAGAAGGAGCCGGACGTTTGCCTTTTCGACAAGAGGCCCTGCCGCGGCCGAGCGCCATGAGATGTTGCGTCTCTGGGAAAGCACAGATCCCCACTGCTGTTGTGCCTGTAGATAGGGTGCCAAGGCACTGTGAAGAGCTGCAAGAGCTTTCAGGGCTGGGCCCTTCCTTGTGGGAGAAGGAGCCGGATGTTTGCCTTTTCGGCAAGAGGTTCTGCTGCGGCCGAGCTCTATGAGATGTTGCGTCTCTGGGAAAGCACAGATCCCCACTGCTGTTGTTCCTGTAGATAGGGCCCCAAGGCACTGTGAAAAGCAGCAACAGCTTTCAGGGCTGGGCCCTTCCTTGTGGGAGAAGGAGCCGGACGTTTGCCTTTTCAGCAAGAGGCTCTGCCGCGGCCGAGCGCCATGAGATCTTGCGTCTCTGGGAAAGAGCAGATCCCAACTGCTGTTGTGCCTGTAGATAGGGCGGCAAGGCACTGTGAAGAGCAGCAACAGCTTTCAGGGCTGGGCCCTTCCTTGTGGGAGAAGGAGCCGGATGTTTGCCTTTTCGGCAAGAGGCTCTGCCGCGGCCGAGCGCCATGAGATGTTGCGTCTCTGGGAAAGCACAGATCCCCACTGCTGTTGTGCCTGTAGATAGGGCGCCAAGGCACCGTGAAGAGCAGCAACAGCTTTCAGGGCTTGGCCCTTCCTTGTGGGAGAAGGAGCTGGACGTTTGCCTTTTCGGGCAAGAGGCTCTGCCGCGGCCGAGCGCCATGAGATCTTGCGTCTCTGGGAAAGCACAGATCCCCACTGCTGTTGTGCCTGTAGATAGGGCGCCAAGGCACCGTGAAGAGCAGCAAGAGCTTTCAGGGCTGGGCCCTTCCTTGTGGGAGAAGGAGCCGGACGTTTGCCTTTTCGGCAAGAGGCTCTGCCGCGGCCGAGCGCCATGAGATGTTGCGTCTCTGGGAAAGCACAGATCCCCAGTGTTGTTGTGCCTCTAGTTAGGGCGCCAATGCACTGTGAAGAGCAGCAAGAGCTTTCAGGGCTGGGCCCTTCCTTGTGGGAGAAGGAGCTGGACGTTTGCCTTTTCGGCAAGAGGCTCTGCCGCGGCCGAGCACCATGAGATGTTGCGTCTCTGGGAAAGCACAGATCCCCACTGCTGTAGTGCCTGTAGATAGGGTGCCAAGGGCACTGTGAAGAGCAGCAAGAGCTTTCAGGGCTGGGCCCTTCCTTGTGGGAGAAGGAGCCGGACGTTTGCCTTTTCGGCAAGAGGCTCTGCCGCGGCCGAGCGCCATGAGATCTTGCGTCTCTGGGAAAGAACAGATCCCCACTGCTGTTGTGCCTGTAGATAGGGCCCGAATGGACCGTGAAGAGCAGCAAGAGCTTTCAGGGCTGGGCCCTTCCTTGTGGGAGAAGGAGCCGGACGTTTGCCTTTTCAGCAAGAGGCTCTGCCGCGGCCGAGCGCCATGAGTTGCGTCTCTGGGAAAGCACAGATCCCCACTGCTGTTGTTCCTGTAGATAGGGCCCCAAGGCACTGTGAAGAGCAGCAACAGCTTTCAGGGCTGGGCCCTTCCTTGTGGGAGAAGGAGCCGGACGTTTGCCTTTTCAGCAAGAGGCTCTGCCGCGGCCGAGCGCCATGAGATCTTGCGTCTCTGGGAAAGAACAGATCCCCACTGCTGTTGTTCCTGTAGATAGGGTGCCAAGGCACTGTGAAGAGCAGCAACAGCTTTCAGGGCTGGGCCCTTCCTTGTGGGAGAAGGAGCCGGACGTTTGCCTTTTCGGCAAGAGGCTCTGCCGCGGCCGAGCGCCATGAGATGTTGCGTCTCTGGGAAAGCACAGATCCCCACTGCTGTTGTGCCTGTAGATAGGGCGCCAAGGCACCGTGAAGAGCAGCAAGAGCTTTCAGGGCTGGGCCCTTCCTTGTGGGAGAAGGAGCTGGACGTTTGCCTTTTCGGCAAGAGGCTCTGCCGCGGCCGAGCACCATGAGATGTTGCGTCTCTGGGAAAGCACAGATCCCCACTGCTGTAGTGCCTGTAGATATGGTGCCAAGGCACTGTGAAGAGCAGCAAGAGCTTTCAGGGCTGGGCCCTTCCTTGTGGGAGAAGGAGCCGGACGTTTGCCTTTTCGGCATGAGGCTCTGCCGCGGCCGAGCGCCATGAGATGTTGCGTCTCTGGGAAAGCACAGATCCCCACTCCTGTTGTGCCTGTAGATAGGGTGCCAAGGCACTGTGAAAAGCAGCAAGAGCTTTCAGGGCTGGGCCCTTCCTTGTGGGAGAAGGAGCCGGACGTTTGCCTTTTCGGCAAGAGGCTCTGCCGAGGCCGAGCGCCATGAGATGTTGCGTCTCTGGGAAAGCACAGATCCCCACTGCTGTTGTGCCTGTAGATAGGGCCCGAATGGACCGTGAAGAGCAGCAAGAGCTTTCAGGGCTGGGCCCTTCCTTGTGGGAGAAGGAGTCGGACGTTTGCCTTTTCAGCAAGAGGCTCTGCCGCGGCCGAGCGCCATGAGATCTTGCGTCTCTGGGAAAGCACAGATCCCCAGTGCTGTTGTGCCTGTACATAGGGTGCCAAGGGACCGTGAAGAGCAGCAAGAGCTTTCAGGGCTGGGCCCTTCCTTGTGGGAGAAGGAGCCGGACGTTTGCCTTTTCGGCAAGAGGCTCTGCCGCGGCTGAGCGCCATGAGATCTTGCGTCTCTGGGAAAGAACAGATCCCCACTGCTGTTGTGCCTGTAGATAGGGCGCCAAGGGTAGGTGAAGAGCAGCAACAGCTTTCAGGGCTGGGCCCTTCCTTGTGGGAGAAGGAGCCGGATGTTTGCCTTTTCGGCAAGAGGCTCTGCCGCGGCCAAGCGCCATGAGATCTTGCGTCTCTGGGAAAGCACAGATCCCCACTGCTGTAGTGCCTGTAGATAGGGCCGAAAGGGACCGTGAAGAGCAGCAAGAGCTTTCAGGGCTGGGCCCTTCCTTGTGGGAGAAGGAGCCGGACGTTTGCCTTTTCGGCAAGAGGCTCTGCCGCGGCCGAGCGCCATGAGATGTTGCGTCTCTGGGAAAGCACAGATCCCCACTCCTGTTGTGCCTGTAGATAGGGTGCCAAGGCACTGTGAAAAGCAGCAACAGCTTTCAGGGCTGGGCCCTTCCTTGTGGGAGAAGGAGCCGGACGTTTGCCTTTTCGGCAAGAGGCTCTGCCGCGGCCGAGCGCCATGAGATCTTGCGTCTCTGGGAAAGAACAGATCCCCACTGCTGTTGTGCCTGTAGATAGGGCGCCAAGGGTAGGTGAAGAGCAGCAAGAGCTTTCAGGGCTGGGCCCTTCCTTGTGGGAGAAGGAGCCGGATGTTTGCCTTTTCGGCAAGAGGCTCTGCTGCGGGCCGAGCGCCATGAGATGTTGCGTCTCTGGGAAAGCACAGATCCCCACTCCTGTTGTGCCTGTAGATAGGGCCGAAAGGGACCGTAAAGAGCAGCAAGAGCTTTCAGGGCTGGGCCCTTCCTTGTGGGAGTAGGAGCCGGACGTTTGCCTTTTCGGCAAGAGTCTCTGCCGCGGCCGAGCGCCATGAGATCTTGCGTCTCTGGGAAAGAACAGATCCCCACTGCTGTTGTGCCTGTAGATAGGGCACCAAGGGTAGGTGAAGAGCAGCAAGAGCTTTCAGGGCTGGGCCCTTCCTTGTGGGAGAAGGAGCCGGACGTTTGCCTTTTCGGCAAGAGGCTCTGCCGCGGACCGAGCGCCATGAGATGTTGCGTCTCTGGGAAAGCACAGATCCCCACTGCTGTTGTGCCTGTAGATAGGGCCCCAAGGCACTGTGAAAAGCAGCAACAGCTTTCAGGGCTGGGCCCTTCCTTGTGGGAGAAGGAGCCGGACGTTTGCCTTTTTGGCAAGAGGCTCTGCCGCGGCCGAGCGCCATGAGATCTTGCGTCTCTGGGAAAGAACAGATCCCCACTGCTGTTGTGCCTGTAGATAGGGCGGCAAGGCACTGTGAAGAGCAGCAACAGCTTTCAGGGCTGGGCCCTTCCTTGTGGGAGAAGGAGCCGGACGTTTGCCTTTTCGGCAAGAGGCTCTGCCACGGGCCGAGCGCCATGAGATGTTGCGTCTCTGGGAAAGCACAGATCCCCACTGCTGTTGTGCCTGTAGATAGGGCGCCAAGGCACCGTGAAGAGCAGCAAGAGCTTTCAGGGCTGGGCCCTTCCTTGTGGGAGAAGGAGCCGGACGTTTGCCTTTTCGGCAAGAGGCTCTGCCGCGGCCGAGCGCCATGAGATGTTGCTTCTCTGGGAAAGCACAGATCCCCAGTGTTGTTGTGCCTCTAGTTAGGGCGCCAATGCACTGTGAAGAGCAGCAAGAGCTTTCAGGGCTGGGCCCTTCCTTGTGGGAGAAGGAGCCGGACGTTTGCCTTTTCGGCAAGAGGCTCTGCCGCGGCCGAGCGCCATGAGATGTTGCGTCTCTGGGAAAGCACAGATCCCACTGCTGTTGTGCCTGTAGATAGGGCGCCAAGGCACCGTGAAGAGCAGCAACAGCTTTCAGGGCTGGGCCCTTCCTTGTGGAGAAGGAGCTGGGACGTTTGCCTTTTAGGCAAGAGGCTCTGCCGCGGCCGAGCGCCATGAGATGTTGCGTCTCTGGGAAAGCACAGGTCCCCACTGCTGTTATGCCTGTAGATAGGGTGCCAAGGGTAGGAGAAGAGCAGCAAGAGCTTTCAGGGCTGGGCCCTTCCTTGTGGGAGAAGGAGCCGGACGTTTGCCTTTTCGGCAAGAGGCTCTGCCGCGGGCCGAGCGCCATGAGATGTTGCGTCTCTGGGAAAGCACAGATCCCCACTCCTGTTGTGCCTGTAGATAGGGTGCCAAGGCACTGTGAAAAGCAGCAACAGCTTTCAGGGCTGGGCCCTTCCTTGTGGGAGAAGGAGCCGGACGTTTGCCTTTTCGGCAAGAGGCTCTGCCGCGGCCGAGCGCCATGAGATGTTGCGTCCTCTGGAAAGCACAGATCCCCAGTGTTGTTGTGCCTCTAGTTACGGCGCCAATGCACTGTGAAGAGCAGCAAGAGCTTTCAGGGCTGGGCCCTTCCTTGTGGGAGAAGGAGCTGGACGTTTGCCTTTTCGGCAAGAGGCTCTGCCGCGGCCGAGCACCATGAGATGTTGCGTCTCTGGGAAAGAACAGATCCCCACTGCTGTAGTGCCTGTAGATAGGGTGCCAAGGCACTGTGAAGAGCAGCAAGAGCTTTCAGGGCTGGGCCCTTCCTTGTGGGAGAAGGAGCCGGACGTTTGCCTTTTCGGCAAGAGGCTCTGCCGCGGCCGAGCGCCATGAGATGTTGCGTCTCTGGGAAAGCACAGATCCCCACTCCTGTTGTGCTTGTAGATAGGGTGCCAAGGCACTGTGAAAAGCAGCAACAGCTTTCAGGGCTGGGCCCTTCCTTGTGGGAGAAGGAGCCGGACGTTTGCCTTTTCGGCAAGAGGCTCTGCTGCGGCCGAGCGCCATGAGATCTTGCGTCTCTGGGAAAGCACAGATCCCCACTGCTGTTGTGCCTGTAGATAGGGCCCCAAGGCACTGTGAAAAGCAGCAAACAGCTTTCAGGGCTGGGCCCTTCCTTGTGGGAGAAGGAGCCGGACGTTTGCCTTTTCGGCAAGAGGCTCTGCCGCGGCCGAGCGCCATGAGATGTTGCGTCTCTGGGAAAGCACAGATCCCCAGTGCTGTTGTGCCTGTACATAGGGTGCCAAGGGACCGTGAAGAGCAGCAACAGCTTTCAGGGCTGGGCCCTTCCTTGTGGGAGAAGGAGCCGGACGTTTGCCTTTTAGGCAAGAGGCTCTGCCGGCGGCCGAGCGCCATGAGATCTTGCGTCTCTGGGAAAGAACAGATCCCCACTGCTGTTGTGCCTGTAGATAGGGCGCCAAGGGTAGGTGAAGAGCAGCAAGAGCTTTCAGGGCTGGGCCCTTCCTTGTGGGAGAAGGAGCCGGATGTTTGCCTTTTCGGCAAGAGGCTCTGCTGCGGCCGAGCGCCATGAGATGTTGCGTCTCTGGGAAAGCACAGATCCCCACTGCTGTTGTGCCTGTAGATAGGGCGCCAAGGCACCGTGAAGAGCAGCAAGAGCTTTCAGGGCTGGGCCCTTCCTTGTGGGAGAAGGAGCCGGACGTTTGCCTTTTAGGCAAGAGGCTCTGCCGCGGCCGAGCGTCATGAGATCTTGCGTCTCTGGGAAAGAACAGATCCCCACTGCTGTTGTGCCTGTAGATAGGGCACCAAGGGTAGGTGAAGAGCAGCAAGAGCTTTCAGGGCTGGGCCCTTCCTTGTGGGAGAAGGAGCCGGACGTTTGCCTTTTCGGCAAGAGGCTCTGCCGCGGCCGAGCGCCATGAGATCTTGCGTCTCTGGGAAAGCACAGATCCCCACTCCTGTTGTGCCTGTAGATAGGGCCCCAAGGCACTGTGAAAAGCAGCAACAGCTTTCAGGGCTGGGCCCTTCCTTGTGGGAGAAGGAGCCGGACGTTTGCCTTTTTGGCAAGAGGCTCTGCCGCGGCCGAGCGCCATGAGATCTTGCGTCTCTGGGAAAGAACAGATCCCCACTGCTGTTGTGCCTGTAGATAGGGCGCCAAGGCACTGTGAAGAGCAGCAAGAGCTTTCAGGGCTGGGCCCTTCCTTGTGGGAGAAGGAGCCGGACGTTTGCCTTTTCGGCAAGAGGCTCTGCCGCGGCCGAGCGCCATGAGATGTTGCGTCTCTGGGAAAGCACAGATCCCCACTGCTGTTGTGCCTGTAGATAGGGTGCCAAGGCACCGTGAAGAGCAGCAACAGCTTTCAGGGCTTGGCCCTTCCTTGTGGGAGAAGGAGCTGGACGTTTGCCTTTTCGGCAAGAGGCTCTGCCGCGGCCGAGCGCCATGAGATGTTGCGTCTCTGGGAAAGCACAGATCCCCAGTGTTGTTGTGCCTCTACTTAGGGCGCCAATGCACTGTGAAGAGCAGCAAGAGCTTTCAGGGCTGGGCCCTTCCTTGTTGGAGAAGGAGCTGGACCTTTGACTTTTCGGCAAGAGGCTGTGCCGCGGCCGAGCACCATGAGATGTTGCGTCTCTGGGAAAGCACAGATCCCCACTGCTGTTGTGCCTGTAGATAGGGTGCCAAGGCACTGTGAAGAGCAGCAAGATCTTTCAGAGCTGGGCCCTTCCTTGTGGGAGAAGGAGCCGGACGTTTGCCTTTTCGGCAAGAGGCTCTTCTGCGGCCGAGCGCCATGAGATGTTGCGTCTCTGGGAAAGCACTGATCCCCAGTGCTGTTGTGCCTGTAGATAGGGTGCCAAGGGACCGTGAAGAGCAGCAACAGCTTTCAGGGCTGGGCCCTTCCTTGTGGGAGAAGGAGCTGGACGTTTGCCTTTCAGCAAGAGGCTCTGCTGCGGCCGAGCGCCATGAGATGTTGCGTCTGTGGGAAAGCACAGATCCCCACTGCTGTAGTGCCTGTAGATAGGGTGCCAAGGCACTGTGAAGAGCAGCAAGAGCTTTCAGGGCTGGGCCCTTCCTTGTGGGAGAAGGAGCCGGACGTTTGCCTTTTCGGCAAGAGGCTCTGCCGCGGCCGAGCGCCATGAGATGTTGCGTCTCTGGGAAAGCACAGATCCCCACTGCTGTAGTGCCTGTAGATAGGGTGCCAAGGCACTGTGAAAAGCAGCAACAGCTTTCAGGGCTGGGCCCTTCCTTGTGGGAGAAGGAGCCGGACGTTTGCCTTTTCGGCAAGAGGCTCTGCCGCGGCCGAGCGCCATGAGATGTTGCGTCTCTGGGAAAGCACAGATCCCCACTGCTTTTGTGCCTGTAGATAGGGCGCCAAGGCACCGTGAAGAGCAGCAAGAGCTTTCAGGGCTGGGCCCTTCCTTGTGGGAGAAGGAGCCGGACGTTTGCCTTTTCAGCAAGAGGCTCTGCCGCGGCCGAGCGCCATGAGATCTTGCGTCTCTGGGAAAGCACAGATCCCCACTGCTGTTGTGCCTGTACATAGGGTGCCAAGGGACCGTGAAGAGCAGCAACAGCTTTCAGGGCTGGGCCCTTCCTTGTGGGAGAAGGAGCCGGACGTTTGCCTTTTCGGCAAGAGGCTCTGCTGCGGCCGAGCGCCATGAGATCTTGCATCTCTGGGAAAGCACAGATCCCCACTGCTGTTGTGCCTGTAGATAGGGCGCCAAGGCACCGTGAAGAGCAGCAACAGCTTTCAGGGCTGGGCCCTTCCTTGTGGGAGAAGGAGCCGGACGTTTGCCTTTTCGGCAAGAGGCTCTCCCGCGGCCGAGCGCCATGAGATATTGCGTCTCTGGGAAAGAACAGATCCCCACTGCTGTTGTGCCTGTAGATAGGGCGCCAAGGCACCGTGAAGAGCAGCAAGAGCTTTCAGGGCTGGGCCCTTCCTTGTGGGAGAAGGAGCCGGACGTTTGCCTTTTCGGCAAGAGGCTCTGCCGCGGCCGAGCGCCATGAGATGTTGCGTTTCTGGGAAAGCACAGATCCCCACTGCTGTTGTGCCTGTAGATAGGGCGCCAAGGCACTGTGAAAAGCAGCAAGAGCTTTCAGGGCTGGGCCCTTCCTTGTGGGAGAAGGAGCCGGACGTTTGCCTTTTCGGCAAGGAGGCTCTGCCGCGGGTCCGAGCGCCATGAGATCTTGCGTCTCTGGGAAAGACAGATTTCCCGTGTTGTTGTGCCTGTAGATAGGGCGCCAAGGGACCGTGAAGAGCAGCAACAGCTTTCAGGGCTGGGCCCTTCCTTGTGGGAGAAGGAGCCGGACGTTTGCCTTTTAGGCAAGAGGCTCTGCCGCGGGCCGAACGCCATGAGATCTTGCGTCTCTGGGAAAGAACAGATCCCCACTGCTGTTGTGCCTGTAGATAGGGCGCCAAGGCACTGTGAAGAGCAGCAAGAGCTTTCAGGGCTGGGCCCTTCCTTGTGGGAGAAGGAGCCGGACGTTTGCCTTTTCGGCAAGAGGCTCTGCCGCGGCGAGCGCCATGAGATGTTGCGTCTCTGGGAAAGAACAGAATTCCAGTGTTGTTGTGCCTGTAGATAGGGCGCCAAGGGACCGTGAAGAGCAGCAACAGCTTTCAGAGCTTGGCCCTTCCTTGTGGGAGAAGGAGCCGGACGTTTGACTTTTAGGCAGAGGCTCTGCCGCGGCCGAACACCATGAGATCTTGCGTCTCTGGAAAGAACAGATCCCCACTGCTGTTGTTGCCTGTAGATAGGGCGCCAAGGCACTGTGAAGAGCAGCAAGAGCTTTCAGGGCTGGGCCCTTCCTTGTGGGAGAAGGAGCCGGATGTTTGCCTTTTCGGCAAGAGGCTCTGCCGTGGCCGAGCGCCATGAGATCTTGCGTCTCTGGGAAAGCACAGATCCCCACTGCTGTTGTGCCTGTAGATAGGGCGCAAGGCACTGTGAAGAGCAGCAAGAGCTTTCAGGGCTGGGCCCTTCCTTGTGGGTGAGAAGGAGCCGGATGTTTGGCCTTTTCGGCAAGAGGCTCTGCTGCGGCCGAGCGCCATGAGATCTTGCGTCTATGGGAAAGCACAGATCCCCACTGCTGTTGTGCCTGTAGATAGGGCCCCAAGGCACTGTGAAGAGCAACAACAGCTTTCAGGGCTGGGCCTTTCCTTGTGGGAGAAGGAGCCGGACGTTTGACTTTTCAGCAAGAGGCTCTGCGCGGCCGAGCGCCATGAGATGTTGCGTCTCTGGGAAAGCACAGATCCCCACTGCTGTTGTGCCTGTAGATAGGGTGCCAAGGGACCGTGAGAGCAGCAAGAGCTTTCAGGGCTGGGCCCTTCCTTGTGGCAGAAGGAGCCGGACGTTTGCCTTTTCGGCAAGAGGCTCTGCCGCGGCCGAGCGCCATGAGATCTTGCATCTCTGGGAAAGCACAGATCCCCACTGCTGTTGTGCCTGTAGATAGGGCGGCAAGGCACTGTGAAGAGCAGCAAGAGCTTTCAGGGCTGGGCCCTTCCTTGTGGGAGAAGGAGCCGGACGTTTGCCTTTTCGGCAAGAGGCTCTGCCGCGGCCGAGCGCCATGAGATCTTGCATCTCTGGGAAAGCACAGATCCCCACTGCTGTTGTGCCTGTAGATAGGGCGCCAAGGCACCGTGAAGAGCAGCAAGAGCTTTCAGGGCTGGGCCCTTCCTTGTGGGAGAAGGAGCTGGACGTTTGCCTTTTAGGCAAGAGGCTCTGCCGCGGGCTCCGAGCGCCATGAGATGTTTGCGTCTCTGGGAAAGAACAGATCCCCACTGCTGTTGTGCCTGTAGATAGGGCGCCAAGGCACCGTGAAGAGCAGCAGAGCTTTCAGGGCTGGGCCCTTCCTTGTGGGAGAAGGAGCTGGACGTTTGCCTTTTAGGCAAGAGGCTCTGCCGCGGCCGAGCGCCATGAGATGTTGCGTCTCTGGGAAAGAACAGATCCCCACTGCTGTTGTGCCTGTAGATAGGGCGGCAAGGCACCGTGAAGAGCAGCAAGAGCTTTCAGGGCTGGGCCCTTCCTTGTGGGAGAAGGAGCCGGACGTTTGCCTTTTCGGCAAGAGGCTCTGCCGCGGCCGAGCGCCATGAGATCTTGCGTCTCTGGGGAAAGCAGAGATCCCCACTCCTGTTGTGCCCTGTAGATAGGGCCCCAAGGGACGGTAAAGAGCAGCAACAGCTTTCAGGGCTGGGCCCTTCCTTGTGGGAGAAGGAGCCGGACGTTTGCCTTTTCGGCAAGAGGCTCTGCCGCGGACGGAGCGCCATGAGATCTTGCATCTCTGGGAAAGCACAGATCCCCACTTGCTGTTGTGCTGTAGATAGGGGCGCCAAGGCACCGTGAAGAGCAGCAAGAGCTTTCAGGGCTGGGCCCTTCCTTGTGGGAGAAGGAGCTGGACGTTTGCCTTTTAGGCAAGAGGCTCTGCCGCGGGCCGAGCGCCATGAGATGTTGCGTCTCTGGGAAAGAACAGATCCCCACTGCTGTTGTGCCTGTAGATAGGGCGCCAAGGCACCGTGAAGAGCAGCAACAGCTTTCAGGGCTGGGCCCTTCCTTGGTGGGAGAAGGAGCTGGACGTTTGCCCTTTTAGGCAAGAGGCTCTGCCGCGGCCGAGCGCCATGAGATGTTGCGTCTCTGGGAAAGCACAGATCTCCACTGCTGTTGTGCCTGTAGATAGGGCCACAAGGCACTGTGAAGAGCTACAACAGCTTTCAGGGCTGGGCCTTTCCTTGTGGGAGAAGGAGCCGGACGTTTGACTTTTCAGCAAGAGGTTATGCCGCGGTCCGAGCGCCATGAGATGTTGCGTCTCTGGAAAGAACAGATCCCCACTGCTGTTGTGCCTGTAGATATGGCGCCAAGACACTGTGAAGAGCAGCAAGAGCTTTCAGGGCTGGGCCCTTCCTTGTGGGAGAAGGAGCCGGACGTTTGCCTTTTCGGCAAGAGGCTCTGCCGCGGTCCGAGCGCCATGAGATCTTGCGTCTCTGGGAAAGAACAGATTTCCAGTGTTGTTGTGCCTGTAGATAGGGCGGCAAGGCACTGTGAAGAGCAGCAACAGATTTCAGGGCTGGGCCCTTCCTTGTGGGAGAAGGAGCCGGATGTTTGCCTTTTCGGCAAGAGGCTCTGCCGCGGCCGAGCGCCATGAGATCTTGCGTCTCTGGGAAAGAACAGATCCCCACTGCTTTAGTGCCTGTATATAGGGTGCCAAGGCACTGTGAAGAGCAGCAAGAGCTTTCACGGCTGGGCCCTTCCTTGTGGGAGAAGGAGCCGGACGTTTGCCTTTTCGGCAAGAGGCCCTGCCGCGGCCGAGCGCCATGAGATGTTGCGTCTCTGGGAAAGCACAGATCCCCACTGCTGTTTGTGCCTGTAGATAGGGTGCCAAGGCACTGTGAAGAGCTGCAAGAGCTTTCAGGGCTGGGCCCTTCCTTGTGGGAGAAGGAGCCGGACGTTTGCCTTTTCGGCAAGAGGTTCTGCCGCGGCCGAGCTCTATGAGATGTTGCGTCTCTGGGAAAGCACAGATCCCCACTGCTGTTGTTCCTGTAGATAGGCCCCAAGGCACTGTGAAAAGCAGCAACAGCTTTCAGGGCTGGGCCCTTCCTTGTGGGAGAAGGAGCCGGACGTTTGCCTTTTCAGCAAGAGGCTCTGCCGCGGCCGAGCGCCATGAGATCTTGCGTCTCTGGGAAAGAGCAGATCCCAACTGCTGTTGTGCCTGTAGATAGGGCGGCAAGGCACTGTGAAGAGCAGCAACAGCTTTCAGGGGCTGGGGCCCCTTCCTTGTGGGAGAAGGAGCCGATGTTTGCCTTTTCGGCAAGAGGCTCTGCCGCGGCCGAGCGCCATGAGATGTTGCGTCTCTGGGAAAGCACAGATCCCCACTGCTGTTGTGCCTGTAGATAGGGCGCCAAGGCACTGTGAAGAGCAGCTACAGGCTTTCAGGGCTGGGCCCTTCATTGTGGGAGAAGTAGGCGGACGTTTGCCTTTTCGGCAAGAGGCTCTGCCGCGGCGAGCGCCATGAGATGTTGCGTCTCTGGGAAAGAACAGATTTCCAGTGTTGTTGTGCCTGTAGATAGGGCGCCAAGGGACCGTGAAGAGCAGCAACAGCTTTCAGGGCTGGGCCCTTCCTTGTGGGAGAAGGAGCCGGACGTTTGCCTTTTTGGCAAGAGGCTCTGCCGCGGCCGAACGCCATGAGATCTTGCGTCTCTGGGAAAGAACAGATCCCCACTGCTGTTGTGCCTGTAGATAGGGCGCCAAGGCACTATGAAGAGCAGCAACAGCTTTCAGGGCTGGGCCCTTCCTTGTGGGAGAAGGAGGCCGATGTTTGCCTTTTCGGCAAGAGGCTCTGCCGCGGACCGAGCGCCATGAGATGTTGCGTCTCTGGGAAAGCACAGATCCCCACTGCTGTTGTGCCTGTAGATAGGGCGCCAAGGCACTGTGAGGAGCAGCAACAGATTTCAGGGCTGGGCCCTTCCTTGTGGGAGAAGGAGCCGGACGTTTGCCTTTTCGGCAAGAGGCTCTGCCGCGGCCGAGCTCCATGAGATGTTGCGTTTCTGGAAAGCACAGATCCCCACTGCTGTTGTGCCTGTAGATATGGTGCCAAGGCACTGTGAAAAGCATGCAAGAGCTTTCAGGGGCTGGGCTCTTCCTTGTGGGAGAAGGAGCCGGACGTTTGCCTTTTCGGCAAGAGGCTCTGCCGCGGCTGAGCGCCATGAGATCTTGCGTCTCTGGGAAAGCACAGATCCCCACTGCTGTTGTGCCTCTAGATAGGGCGCCAAGGCACCGTGAAGAGCAGCAACAGCTTTCAGGGCTGGGCCCTTCCTTGTGGGAGAAGGAGCTGGATGTTTGCCTTTTAGGCAGAGGCTCTGCCGGCGGCCGAGCGCCATGAGATGTTGCATCTCTGGGAAAGAACAGATCCCCACTGCTGTTGTGCCTGTAGATAGGGCGCCAAGGCACCGTGAAGAGCAGCAAGAGCTTTCAGGGCTGGGCCCTTCCTTGTGGGAGAAGTAGCCGGACGTTTGCCTTTTCGGCAAGAGGCTCTGCCGCGGCCGAGCGCCATGAGATGTTGCGTCTCTGGAAAGAACAGATTTCAGGTGTTGTTGTGCCTGTAGATAGGGCGCCAGGGATCGTGAAGAGCAGCAACAGCTTTCAGGGCTGGGCCCTTCCTTGTGGGAGAAGGAGCCGGACGTTTGCCTTTTAGGCAAGAGGCTCTGCCGCGGGGCCGAACGCCATGAGATCTTGCGTCTCTGGGAAAGAACAGATCCCCACTGCTGTTGTGCCTGTAGATAGGGCGCCAGGCACTGTGAAGAGCAGCAAGAGCTTTCAGGGCTGGGCCCTTCCTTGTGGGAGAAGAGCCGGACGTTTGCCTTTTCGGCAAGAGGCTCTGCCGCGGCCGAGCGCCATGAGATCTTGCGTCTCTGGGAAAGCACAGATCCCCACTGCTGTTGTGCCTGTAGATAGGGCGCCAAGGCACCGTGAAGAGCAGCAACAGCTTTCAGGGCTGGGCCCTTCCTTGTGGGAGAAGGAGCCGGATGTTTGCCTTTTTCGCAAGAGGCTCTGCCTCGGCCGAGCGCCATGAGATCTTGCGTCTCTGGGAAAGAACAGATCCCCACTGCTGTTGTGGCCTGTAGATAGGGCGCCAAGACACTGTGAAGAGAAGCAAGAGCTTTCAGGGCTGGGCCCTTCCTTGTGGGAGAAGGAGCCGGACGTTTGCCTTTTCGGCAAGAGACTCTGCCGCGGCCGAGCGCCATGAGATGTTGCGTCTCCGGGAAAGCACAGATCCCCACTGCTGTTGTGCCTGTAGATAGGGCCCCAAGGCACTGTGAAGAGCAACAACAGCTTTCAGGGCTGGGCCTTTCCTTGTGGGAGAAGGAGCCGGATGTTTGACTTTTCAGCAAGAGGTTATGCCGCGGCCGAGCGCCATGAGATCTTGCGTCTCTGGGAAAGCACAGATCCCCACTGCTCTTGTGCCTGTAGATAGGGCGCCAAGGCACTGTGAAGAGCAGCAACAGATTTCAGGGCTGGGCCCTTCCTTGTGGGAGAAGGAGCCGGATGTTTGCCTTTTCGGCAAGAGGCTCTGCCGCGGCCGAGCGCCATGAGATCTTGCGTCTCTGGGAAAGCACAGATCCCCACTGCTGTAGTGCCTGTAGATAGGGTGCCAAGGCACTGTGAAGAGCAGCAAGAGCTTTCAGGGCTGGGCCCTTCCTTGTGGGAGAAGGAGCCGGACGTTTGCCTTTTCGGCAAGAGGCTCTGCCGCGGCCGAGCGCCATGAGATGTTGCGTTTCTGGGAAAGCACAGATCCCCACTGCTGTTGTGCCTGTAGATAGGGCGCCAAGGCACTGTGAAAAGCAGCAAGAGCTTTCAGGGCTGGGCCCTTCCTTGTGGGAGAAGGAGCCGGACGTTTGCCTTTTCGGCAAGAGGCTCTGCCGCGGCCGAGCGCCATGAGATCTTGCGTCTCTGGGAAAGCACAGATCCCCACTGCTGTTGTGCCTGTAGATAAGGCGCCAAGGCACCGTGAAGAGCAGCAAGAGCTTTCAGGGCTGGGCCCTTCCTTGTGGGAGAAGGAGCTGGACGTTTGCCTTTTAGGCAAGAGGCTCTGCCGCGGCCGAACGCCATGAGATGTTGCGTCTCTGGGAAAGAACAGATCCCCACTGCTGTTGTGCCTGTAGATAGGGCGCCAAGGCACCGTGAAGAGCAGCAACAGCTTTCAGGGCTGGGCCCTTAATTGTGGGAGAAGTAGCCGGACGTTTGCCTTTTCGGCAAGAGGCTCTGCCGCGGCCGAGCGCCATGAGATGTTGCGTCTCTGGGAAAGAACAGATTTCCAGTGTTGTTGTGCCTGTAGATAGGGCGCCAAGGGACCGTGAAGAGCAGCAACAGCTTTCAGGGCTGGGCCCTTCCTTGTGGGAGAAGGAGCCGGACGTTTGCCTTTTAGGCAAGAGGCTCTGCCGCGGCCGAGCGCCATGAGATGTTGCGTCTCTGGGAAAGCACAGATCCCCACTGCTGTTGTGCCTGTAGATAGGGCGCCAAGGCACTGTGAAGAGCAGCAAGAGCTTTCAGGGCTGGGCCCTTCCTTGTGGGAGAAGGAGCCGGACGTTTGCCTTTTCGGCAAGAGGCTCTGCCGCGGCCAAGCGCCATGAGATCTTGCGTCTCTGGGAAAGCAGAGATCCCCACTGCTGTTGTGCCTGTAGATAGGGCGCCAAGGCACCGTGAAGAGCAGCAACAGATTTCAGGGCTGGGCCCTTCCTTGTGGGAGAAGGAGCCGGATGTTTGCCTTTTCGGCAAGAGGCTCTGCCGCGGCCGAGCGCCATGAGATCTTGCGTCTCTGGGAAAGAACAGATCCCCACTGCTGTTGTGCCTGTAGATAGGGTGCCAAGGGACCGTGAAGAGCAGCAAGAGCTTTCAGGGCTGGGCCCTTCCTTGTGGGAGAAGGAGCCGGACGTTTGCCTTTTCGGCAAGAGGCTCTGCCGTGGCCGAGCGCCATGAGATGTTGCGTCTCTGGGAAAGAACAGATTTCCAGTGTTGTTGTGCCTGTAGATAGGGCGCCAAGGGACCGTGAAGAGCAGCAACAGCTTTCAGAGCTTGGCCCTTCCTTGTGGGAGAAGGAGCCGGACGTTTGACTTTTAGGCAAGAGGCTCTGCCGCGGGCGAACGCCATGAGATCTTGCGTCTCTGGGAAAGAACAGATCCCCACTGCTGTTGTGCCTGTAGATAGGGCGCCAAGGCACTGTGAAGAGCAGCAAGAGCTTTCAGGGCTGGGCCCTTCCTTGTGGGAGAAGGAGCCGGATGTTTGCCTTTTCGGCAAGAGGCTCTGCCGCGGCCGAGCGCCATGAGATGTTGCGTCTCTGGGAAAGCACAGATCCCCACTGCTGTTGTGCCTGTAGATAGGGCGCCAAGGCACTGTGAAGAGCAGCAAGAGCTTTCAGGGCTGGGCCCTTCCTTGTGGGAGAAGGAGCCGGACGTTTGCCTTTTCGGCAAGAGGCTCTGCCGCGGCCAAGCGCCATGAGATCTTGCGTCTCTGGGAAAGCAGAGATCCCCACTGCTGTTGTGCCTGTAGATAGGGCGCCAAGGCACCGTGAAGAGCAGCAACAGATTTCAGGGCTGGGCCCTTCCTTGTGGGAGAAGGAGCCGGATGTTTGCCTTTTCGGCAAGAGGCTCTGCCGCGGCCGAGCGCCATGAGATCTTGCGTCTCTGGGAAAGAACAGATCCCCACTGCTGTTGTGCCTGTAGATAGGGTGCCAAGGGACCGTGAAGAGCAGCAAGAGCTTTCAGGGCTGGGCCCTTCCTTGTGGGAGAAGGAGCCGGACGTTTGCCTTTTCGGCAAGAGGCTCTGCCGTGGCCGAGCGCCATGAGATGTTGCGTCTCTGGGAAAGAACAGATTTCCAGTGTTGTTGTGCCTGTAGATAGGGCGCCAAGGGACCGTGAAGAGCAGCAAGAGCTTTCAGAGCTTGGCCCTTCCTTGTGGGAGAAGGAGCCGGACGTTTGACTTTTAGGCAAGAGGCTCTGCCGCGGGCGAACGCCATGAGATCTTGCGTCTCTGGGAAAGAACAGATCCCCACTGCTGTTGTGCCTGTAGATAGGGCGCCAAGGCACTGTGAAGAGCAGCAAGAGCTTTCAGGGCTGGGCCCTTCCTTGTGGGAGAAGGAGCCGGATGTTTGCCTTTTCGGCAAGAGGCTCTGCCGCGGCCGAGCGCCATGAGATGTTGCGTCTCTGGGAAAGCACAGATCCCCACTGCTGTTGTGCCTGTAGATAGGGCGCCAAGGCACTGTGAGGAGCAGCAACAGATTTCAGGGCTGGGCCCTTCCTTTTGGGAGAAGGAGCCGGATGTTTGCCTTTTCGGCAAGAGGCTCTGCCGCGACCGAGCGCCATGAGATCTTGCATCTCTGGGAAAGCACAGATCCCCACTGCTGTAGTGCCTGTAGATAGGGCACCAAGGCACTGTGAAAAGCAACAAGAGCTTTCAGGGCTGGGCCATTCCTTGTGGGAGAAGGAGCCGGACGTTTGCCTTTTCGGCAAGAGGCTCTGCCGCGGCCGAGCGCCATGAGATCTTGCATCTCTGGGAAAGCACAGATCCCCACTGCTGTTGTGCCTGTAGATAGGGCGCCAAGGCACCGTGAAGAGCAGCAAGAGCTTTCAGGGCTAGGCCCTTCCTTGTGGGAGAAGAAGCCGGACGTTTGCCTTTTAGGCAAGAGGCTCTGCCGCGGCCGAGCGCCATGAGATGTTGCGTCTCTGGGAAAGAACAGATCCCCACTGCTGTTGTGCCTGTAGATAGGGCGCCAAGGCACCGTGAAGAGCAGCAACAGCTTTCAGGGCTGGGCCCTTCCTTGTGGGAGAAGAAGCTGGACGTTTGCCTTTTAGGCAAGACGCTCTGCCGCGGCCGAGCGCCATGAGATGTTGCGTCTCTGGGAAAGAACAGATCCCCACTGCTGTTGTGCCTGTAGATAGGGCGCCAAGGCACCGTGAAGAGCAGCAAGAGCTTTCAGGGCTGGGCCCTTCCTTGTGGGAGAAGGAGGCGGACGTTTGCCTTTTCGGCAAGAGGCTCTGCCGCGGCCAAGCGCCATGAGATGTTGCGTCTCTGGGAAAGCACAGATCTCCACTGCTGTTGTGCCTGTAGATAGGGCCCCAAGGCACTGTGAAGAGCAACAACAGCTTTCAGGGCTGGGCCTTTCCTTGTGGGAGAAGGAGCCGGACGTTTGACTTTTCAGAAAGAGGTTATGCCGCGGCCGAGCGCCATGAGATCTTGCGTCTCTGGGAAAGCACAGATCCCCACTGCTGTTGTGCCTGTAGATAGGGTGCCAAGGGACCGTGAAGAGCAGCAAGATCTTTCAGGGCTGGGCCCTTCCTTGTGGGAGAAGGAGCCGGACGTTTGCCTTTTCGGCAAGAGGCTCTGCCGCGGCCGAGCTACATGAGATCTTGCATCTCTGGGAAAGCACAGATCCCCACTGCTGTTGTGCCTGTAGATAGGGCCCCAAGGCACCGTGAAGAGCAGCAACAGCTTTCAGGGCTGGGCCCTTCCTTGTGGGAGAAGGAGCTGGACGTTTGCCTTTTAGGCAAGAGGCTCTGCCACGGCCGAGCGCCATGAGATGTTGCGTCTCTGGGAAAGAACAGATCCCCACTGCTGTTGTGCCTGTAGATAGGGCGCCAAGGCACCGTGAAGAGCAGCAAGAGCTTTCAGTGCTGGGCCCTTCATTGTGGGAGAAGTAGGCGGACGTTTGCCTTTTCGGCAAGAGGCTCTGCCACGGCTGAGCGCCATGAGATGTTGCGTCTCTGGGAAAGAACAGATTTCCAGTGTTGTTGTGCCTGTAGATAGGGCGCCAAGGGACTGTGAAGAGCAGAAACAGCTTTCAGGGCTGGGCCCTTCCTTGTGGGAGAAGGAGCCGGACGTTTGCCTTTTAGGCAAGAGGCTCTGCCGCGGCTGAGCGCCATGAGATCTTGCGTCTCTGGGAAAGAACAGATCCCCACTGCTGTTGTGCCTGTAGATAGGGCGCCAAGGCACTGTGAAGAGCAGCAAGAGCTTTCAGGGCTGGGCCCTTCCTTGTGGGAGAAGGAGCCGGATGTTTGCCTTTTCGGCAAGAGGCTCTGCCGCGGCCGAGCTCCATGAGATGTTTCGTCTCTGGGAAAGCACAGATCCCCACTGCTGTTGTGCCTGTAGATGGGGCACCAAGGCACTGTGAAGAGCAGCAACAGCTTTCAGGGCTGGGCCCTTCCTTGTGGGAGAAGGAGCCGGACGTTTGCCTTTTCGGCAAGAGGCTCTGCCGCGGCCGAGCGCCATGAGATGTTGCGTCTCTGGGAAAGAACAGATTTCCAGTGTTGTTGTGCCTGTAGATAGGGCGCCAAGGGACCGTGAAGAGCAGCAACAGCTTTCAGAGCTTGGCCCTTCCTTGTGGGAGAAGGAGCCGGACGTTTGACTTTTAGGCAAGAGGCTCTGCCGCGGGCGAACGCCATGAGATCTTGCGTCTCTGGGAAAGAACAGATCCCCACTGCTGTTGTGCCTGTAGATAGGGCGCCAAGGCACTGTGAAGAGCAGCAAGAGCTTTCAGGGCTGGGCCCTTCCTTGTGGGAGAAGGAGCCGGATGTTTGCCTTTTCGGCAAGAGGCTCTGCCGCGGCCGAGCGCCATGAGATGTTGCGTCTCTGGGAAAGCACAGATCCCCACTGCTGTTGTGCCTGTAGATAGGGCGCCAAGGCACTGTGAGGAGCAGCAACAGATTTCAGGGCTGGGCCCTTCCTTTTGGGAGAAGGAGCCGGATGTTTGCCTTTTCGGCAAGAGGCTCTGCCGCGGCCGAGCGCCATGAGATCTTGCATCTCTGGGAAAGCACAGATCCCCACTGCTGTAGTGCCTGTAGATAGGGCACCAAGGCACTGTGAAAAGCAACAAGAGCTTTCAGGGCTGGGCCATTCCTTGTGGGAGAAGGAGCCGGACGTTTGCCTTTTCGGCAAGAGGCTCTGCCGCGGCCGAGCGCCATGAGATCTTGCATCTCTGGGAAAGCACAGATCCCCACTGCTGTTGTGCCTGTAGATAGGGCGCCAAGGCACCGTGAAGAGCAGCAAGAGCTTTCAGGGCTAGGCCCTTCCTTGTGGGAGAAGAAGCCGGACGTTTGCCTTTTAGGCAAGAGGCTCTGCCGCGGCCGAGCGCCATGAGATGTTGCGTCTCTGGGAAAGAACAGATCCCCACTGCTGTTGTGCCTGTAGATAGGGCGCCAAGGCACCGTGAAGAGCAGCAACAGCTTTCAGGGCTGGGCCCTTCCTTGTGGGAGAAGAAGCTGGACGTTTGCCTTTTAGGCAAGACGCTCTGCCGCGGCCGAGCGCCATGAGATGTTGCGTCTCTGGGAAAGAACAGATCCCCACTGCTGTTGTGCCTGTAGATAGGGCGCCAAGGCACCGTGAAGAGCAGCAAGAGCTTTCAGGGCTGGGCCCTTCCTTGTGGGAGAAGGAGGCGGACGTTTGCCTTTTCGGCAAGAGGCTCTGCCGCGGCCGAGCGCCATGAGATGTTGCGTCTCTGGGAAAGCACAGATCTCCACTGCTGTTGTGCCTGTAGATAGGGCCCCAAGGCACTGTGAAGAGCAACAACAGCTTTCAGGGCTGGGCCTTTCCTTGTGGGAGAAGGAGCCGGACGTTTGCCTTTTCGGCAAGAGGCTCTGCCGCGGCCGAGCTCCATGAGATCTTGCATCTCTGGGAAAGCACAGATCCCCACTGCTGTTGTGCCTGTAGATAGGGCCCCAAGGCACCGTGAAGAGCAGCAACAGCTTTCAGGGCTGGGCCCTTCCTTGTGGGAGAAGGAGCTGGACGTTTGCCTTTTAGGCAAGAGGCTCTGCCACGGCCGAGCGCCATGAGATGTTGCGTCTCTGGGAAAGAACAGATCCCCACTGCTGTTGTGCCTGTAGATAGGGCGCCAAGGCACCGTGAAGAGCAGCAAGAGCTTTCAGGGCTGGGCCCTTCATTGTGGGAGAAGTAGGCGGACGTTTGCCTTTTCGGCAAGAGGCTCTGCCACGGCTGAGCGCCATGAGATGTTGCGTCTCTGGGAAAGAACAGATTTCCAGTGTTGTTGTGCCTGTAGATAGGGCGCCAAGGGACCGTGAAGAGCAGAAACAGCTTTCAGGGCTGGGCCCTTCCTTGTGGGAGAAGGAGCCGGACGTTTGCCTTTTAGGCAAGAGGCTCTGCCGCGGCTGAGCGCCATGAGATCTTGCGTCTCTGGGAAAGAACAGATCCCCACTGCTGTTGTGCCTGTAGATAGGGCGCCAAGGCACTGTGAAGAGCAGCAAGAGCTTTCAGGGCTGGGCCCTTCCTTGTGGGAGAAGGAGCCGGATGTTTGCCTTTTCGGCAAGAGGCTCTGCCGCGGCCGAGCTCCATGAGATGTTTCGTCTCTGGGAAAGCACAGATCCCCACTGCTGTTGTGCCTGTAGATGGGGCACCAAGGCACTGTGAAGAGCAGCAACAGATTTCAGGGCTGGGCCCTTCCTTGTGGGAGAAGGAGCCGGATGTTTGCCTTTTCGGCAAGAGGCTCTGCCGCGGCCGAGCGCCATGAGATCTTGCGTCTCTGGGAAAGCACAGATCCCCACTGCTGTAGTGCCTGTAGATAGGGTGCCAAGGCACTGTGAAGAGCAGCAAGAGCTTTCAGGGCTGGGCCCTTCCTTGTGGGAGAAGGAGGCGGACGTTTGCCTTTTAGGCAAGAGGCTCTGCCGCGGCCGAGCGCCATGAGATCTTGCGTCTCTGGGAAAGCACAGATCCCCACTGCTGTTGTGCCTGTAGATAGGGTGCCAAGGGACCGTGAAGAGCAGCAAGAGCTTTCAGGGCTGGGCCCTTCCTTGTGGGAGAAGGAGCCGGACGTTTGCCTTTTCGGCAAGAGGCTCTGCCGCGGCCGAGCTACATGAGATCTTGCATCTCTGGGAAAGCACAGATCCCCACTGCTGTTGTGCCTGTAGATAGGGCCCCAAGGCACCGTGAAGAGCAGCAACAGCTTTCAGGGCTGGGCCCTTCCTTGTGGGAGAAGGAGCTGGACGTTTGCCTTTTAGGCAAGAGGCTCTGCCACGGCCGAGCGCCATGAGATGTTGCGTCTCTGGGAAAGAACAGATCCCCACTGCTGTTGTGCCTGTAGATAGGGCGCCAAGGCACCGTGAAGAGCAGCAAGAGCTTTCAGTGCTGGGCCCTTCATTGTGGGAGAAGTAGGCGGACGTTTGCCTTTTCGGCAAGAGGCTCTGCCACGGCTGAGCGCCATGAGATGTTGCGTCTCTGGGAAAGAACAGATTTCCAGTGTTGTTGTGCCTGTAGATAGGGCGCCAAGGGACCGTGAAGAGCAGAAACAGCTTTCAGGGCTGGGCCCTTCCTTGTGGGAGAAGGAGCCGGACGTTTGCCTTTTAGGCAAGAGGCTCTGCCGCGGCTGAGCGCCATGAGATCTTGCGTCTCTGGGAAAGAACAGATCCCCACTGCTGTTGTGCCTGTAGATAGGGCGCCAAGGCACTGTGAAGAGCAGCAAGAGCTTTCAGGGCTGGGCCCTTCCTTGTGGGAGAAGGAGCCGGATGTTTGCCTTTTCGGCAAGAGGCTCTGCCGCGGCCGAGCTCCATGAGATGTTTCGTCTCTGGGAAAGCACAGATCCCCACTGCTGTTGTGCCTGTAGATGGGGCACCAAGGCACTGTGAAGAGCAGCAACAGCTTTCAGGGCTGGGCCCTTCCTTGTGGGAGAAGGAGCCGGACGTTTGCCTTTTCGGCAAGAGGCTCTGCCGCGGCCGAGCGCCATGAGATGTTGCGTCTCTGGGAAAGAACAGATTTCCAGTGTTGTTGTGCCTGTAGATAGGGCGCCAAGGGACCGTGAAGAGCAGCAACAGCTTTCAGAGCTTGGCCCTTCCTTGTGGGAGAAGGAGCCGGACGTTTGACTTTTAGGCAAGAGGCTCTGCCGCGGGCGAACGCCATGAGATCTTGCGTCTCTGGGAAAGAACAGATCCCCACTGCTGTTGTGCCTGTAGATAGGGCGCCAAGGCACTGTGAAGAGCAGCAAGAGCTTTCAGGGCTGGGCCCTTCCTTGTGGGAGAAGGAGCCGGATGTTTGCCTTTTCGGCAAGAGGCTCTGCCGCGGCCGAGCGCCATGAGATGTTGCGTCTCTGGGAAAGCACAGATCCCCACTGCTGTTGTGCCTGTAGATAGGGCGCCAAGGCACTGTGAGGAGCAGCAACAGATTTCAGGGCTGGGCCCTTCCTTTTGGGAGAAGGAGCCGGATGTTTGCCTTTTCGGCAAGAGGCTCTGCCGCGGCCGAGCGCCATGAGATCTTGCATCTCTGGGAAAGCACAGATCCCCACTGCTGTAGTGCCTGTAGATAGGGCACCAAGGCACTGTGAAAAGCAACAAGAGCTTTCAGGGCTGGGCCATTCCTTGTGGGAGAAGGAGCCGGACGTTTGCCTTTTCGGCAAGAGGCTCTGCCGCGGCCGAGCGCCATGAGATCTTGCATCTCTGGGAAAGCACAGATCCCCACTGCTGTTGTGCCTGTAGATAGGGCGCCAAGGCACCGTGAAGAGCAGCAAGAGCTTTCAGGGCTAGGCCCTTCCTTGTGGGAGAAGAAGCCGGACGTTTGCCTTTTAGGCAAGAGGCTCTGCCGCGGCCGAGCGCCATGAGATGTTGCGTCTCTGGGAAAGAACAGATCCCCACTGCTGTTGTGCCTGTAGATAGGGCGCCAAGGCACCGTGAAGAGCAGCAACAGCTTTCAGGGCTGGGCCCTTCCTTGTGGGAGAAGAAGCTGGACGTTTGCCTTTTAGGCAAGACGCTCTGCCGCGGCCGAGCGCCATGAGATGTTGCGTCTCTGGGAAAGAACAGATCCCCACTGCTGTTGTGCCTGTAGATAGGGCGCCAAGGCACCGTGAAGAGCAGCAAGAGCTTTCAGGGCTGGGCCCTTCCTTGTGGGAGAAGGAGGCGGACGTTTGCCTTTTCGGCAAGAGGCTCTGCCGCGGCCGAGCGCCATGAGATGTTGCGTCTCTGGGAAAGCACAGATCTCCACTGCTGTTGTGCCTGTAGATAGGGCCCCAAGGCACTGTGAAGAGCAACAACAGCTTTCAGGGCTGGGCCTTTCCTTGTGGGAGAAGGAGCCGGACGTTTGCCTTTTCGGCAAGAGGCTCTGCCGCGGCCGAGCTCCATGAGATCTTGCATCTCTGGGAAAGCACAGATCCCCACTGCTGTTGTGCCTGTAGATAGGGCCCCAAGGCACCGTGAAGAGCAGCAACAGCTTTCAGGGCTGGGCCCTTCCTTGTGGGAGAAGGAGCTGGACGTTTGCCTTTTAGGCAAGAGGCTCTGCCACGGCCGAGCGCCATGAGATGTTGCGTCTCTGGGAAAGAACAGATCCCCACTGCTGTTGTGCCTGTAGATAGGGCGCCAAGGCACCGTGAAGAGCAGCAAGAGCTTTCAGGGCTGGGCCCTTCATTGTGGGAGAAGTAGGCGGACGTTTGCCTTTTCGGCAAGAGGCTCTGCCACGGCTGAGCGCCATGAGATGTTGCGTCTCTGGGAAAGAACAGATTTCCAGTGTTGTTGTGCCTGTAGATAGGGCGCCAAGGGACCGTGAAGAGCAGAAACAGCTTTCAGGGCTGGGCCCTTCCTTGTGGGAGAAGGAGCCGGACGTTTGCCTTTTAGGCAAGAGGCTCTGCCGCGGCTGAGCGCCATGAGATCTTGCGTCTCTGGGAAAGAACAGATCCCCACTGCTGTTGTGCCTGTAGATAGGGCGCCAAGGCACTGTGAAGAGCAGCAAGAGCTTTCAGGGCTGGGCCCTTCCTTGTGGGAGAAGGAGCCGGATGTTTGCCTTTTCGGCAAGAGGCTCTGCCGCGGCCGAGCTCCATGAGATGTTTCGTCTCTGGGAAAGCACAGATCCCCACTGCTGTTGTGCCTGTAGATGGGGCACCAAGGCACTGTGAAGAGCAGCAACAGATTTCAGGGCTGGGCCCTTCCTTGTGGGAGAAGGAGCCGGATGTTTGCCTTTTCGGCAAGAGGCTCTGCCGCGGCCGAGCGCCATGAGATCTTGCGTCTCTGGGAAAGCACAGATCCCCACTGCTGTAGTGCCTGTAGATAGGGTGCCAAGGCACTGTGAAGAGCAGCAAGAGCTTTCAGGGCTGGGCCCTTCCTTGTGGGAGAAGGAGGCGGACGTTTGCCTTTTAGGCAAGAGGCTCTGCCGCGGCCGAGCGCCATGAGATCTTGCGTCTCTGGGAAAGCACAGATCCCCACTGCTGTTGTGCCTGTAGATAGGGTGCCAAGGGACCGTGAAGAGCAGCAAGAGCTTTCAGGGCTGGGCCCTTCCTTGTGGGAGAAGGAGCCGGACGTTTGCCTTTTCGGCAAGAGGCTCTGCCGCGGCCGAGCGCCATGAGATCTTGCATCTCTGGGAAAGCACAGATCCCCACTGCTGTTGTGCCTGTAGATAGGGCGCCAAGGCACCGTGAAGAGCAGCAACAGCTTTCAGGGCTGGGCCCTTCCTTGTGGGAGAAGGAGCCGGACGTTTGCCTTTTAGGCAAGAGGCTCTGCCGCGGCCGAGCGCCATGAGATGTTGCGACTCTGGGAAAGCACAGATCCCCACTGCTGTTGTGCCTGTAGATAGGGCGCCAAGGCACCGTGAAGAGCAGCAACAGCTTTCAGGGCTGGGCCCTTTATTGTGGGAGAAGTAGCCGGACGTTTGCCTTTTCGGCAAGAGGCTCTGCCGCGGCCGAGCGCCATGAGATGTTGCGTCTCTGGGAAAGAACGGATTTCCAGTGTTGTTGTGCCTGTAGATAGGGCGCCAAGGGACCGTGAAGAGCAGCAACAGCTTTCAGAGCTTGGCCCTTCCTTGTGGGAGAAGGAGCCGGACGTTTGCCTTTTCGGCAAGAGGCTCTGCCGCGGCCGAGCGCCATGAGATGTTGCATCTCTGGGAAAGCACAGATCCCCACTGCTGTTGTGCCTGTAGATAGGGCGCCAAGGCACCGTGAAGAGCAGCAAGAGCTTTGAGGGCTGGGCCCTTCCTTGTGGGAGAAGGAGCTGGACGTTTGCCTTTTAGGCAAGAGGCTCTGCCGCGGCCGAGCGCCATGAGATGTTGCGTCTCTGGGAAAGAACAGATCCCCACTGCTGTTGTGCCTGTAGATAGGGCGCCAAGGCACCGTGAAGAGCAGCAACAGCTTTCAGGGCTGGGCCCTTCCTTGTGGGAGAAGGAGCTGGCTGTTTGCCGTTTTGGCAAGACGCTCTGCCGCGGCCGAGCGCCATGAGATGTTGCGTCTCTGGGAAAGCACAGATCCCCACTGCTGTTTTGCCTGTAGATAGGGTGCCAAGGGACCGTGAAGAGCAGCAAGATCTTTCAGGGCTGGGCCCTTCCTTGTGGGAGAAGGAGCCGGACGTTTGCCTTTTCGGCAAGAGGCTCTGCCGCGGCCGAGCGCCATGAGATCTTGCATCTCTGGGAAAGCACAGATCCCCACTGCTGTTGTGCCTGTAGATAGGGCCCCAAGGCACCGTGAAGAGCAGCAACAGCTTTCAGGGCTGGGCCCTTCCTTGTGGGAGAAGGAGCTGGACGTTTGCCTTTTTGGCAAGAGGCTCTGCCACGGCCGAGCGCCATAAGAAGTTGCGTCTCTGGGAAAGAACAGATCCCCACTGCTGTTGTGCCTGTAGATAGGGCGCCAAGGCACCGTGAAGAGCAGCAAGAGCTTTCAGGGCTGGGCCCTTCATTGTGGGAGAAGTAGGCGGACGTTTGCCTTTTCGGCAAGAGGCTCTGCCACGGCTGAGCGCCATTTGATGTTGCGTCTCTGGGAAAGAACAGATTTCCAGTGTTGTTGTGCCTGTAGATAGGGCGCCAAGGGACCGTGAAGAGCAGCAACAGCTTTCAGGGCTGGGCCCTTCCTTGTGGGAGAAGGAGCCGGACGTTTGCCTTTTAGGCAAGAGGCTCTGCCGCGGCCGAGCGCCATGAGATGTTGCGTCTCTGGGAAAGAACAGATCCCCACTGCTGTTGTGCCTGTAGATAGGGCGCCAAGGCACCGTGAAGAGCAGCAACAGCTTTCAGGGCTGGGCCCTTCCTTGTGGGAGAAGGAGCTGGACGTTTGCCTTTTAGGCAAAAGGCTCTGCCGCGGCCGAGCGCCATGAGATGTTGCGTCTCTGGGAAAGAACAGATCCCCACTGCTGTTGTGCCTGTAGATAGGGCGCCAAGGCACCGTGAAGAGCAGCAAGAGCTTTCAGGGCTGGGCCCTTCCTTGTGGGAGAAGGAGGCGGACGTTTGCCTTTTCGGCAAGAGGCTCTGCCGCGGCCAAGCGCCATGAGATGTTGCGTCTCTGGGAAAGCACAGATCTCCACTGTTGTTGTGCCTGTAGATAGGGCCCCAAGGCACTGTGAAGAGCAACAACAGCTTTCAGGGCTGGGCCTTTCCTTGTGGGAGAAGGAGCCGGACGTTTGACTTTTCAGCAAGAGGTTATGCCGCGGCCGAGCGCCATGAGATGTTGCGTCTCTGGGAAAGCACAGATCCCCACTGCTGTTGTGCCTGTAGATAGGGTGCCAAGGGACCGTGAAGAGCAGCAAGATCTTTCAGGGCTGGGCCCTTCCTTGTGGGAGAAGGAGCCGGACGTTTGCCTTTTCGGCAAGAGGCTCTGCCGCGGCCGAGCGCCATGAGATCTTGCATCTCTGGGAAAGCACAGATCCCCACTGCTGTTGTGCCTGTAGATAGGGCGCCAAGGCACCGTGAAGAGCAGCAACAGCTTTCAGGGCTGGGCCCTTCCTTGTGGGAGAAGGAGCTGGACGTTTGCCTTTTAGGCAAGAGGCTCTGCCGCGGCCGAGCGCCATGAGATGTTGCGTCTCTGGGAAAGCACAGATCCCCACTGCTGTTGTGCCTGTAGATAGGGCGCCAAGGCACCGTGAAGAGCAGCAACAGCTTTCAGGGCTGGGCCCTTCATTGTGGGAGAAGTAGGCGGACGTTTGCCTTTTCGGCAAGAGGCTCTGCCGCGGCCGAGCGCCATGAGATGTTGCGTCTCTGGGAAAGAACAGATTTCCAGTGTTGTTGTGCCTGTAGATAGGGCGCCAAGGGACCGTGAAGAGCAGCAACAGCTTTCAGGGCTGGGCCCTTCCTTGTGGGAGAAGGAGCCGGACGTTTGCCTTTTAGGCAAGAGGCTCTGCCGCGGCCTAGCGCCATGAGATGTTGCGTCTCTGGGAAAGAACAGATCCCCACTGCTGTTGTGCCTGTAGATAGGTCGCCAAGGCACTGTGAAGAGCAGCAAGAGCTTTCAGGGCTGGGCCCTTCCTTGTGGGAGAAGTAGCCGGACGTTTGCCTTTTCGGCAAGAGGCTCTGCCGCGGCCGAGCGCCATGAGATCTTGCGTCTCTGGGAAAGCACAGATCCCCACTGCTGTTGTGCCTGTAGATAGGGCGCCAAGGCACTGTGAAGAGCAGCAACAGATTTCAGGGCTGGGCCCTTCCTTGTGGGAGAAGGAGCCGGATGTTTGCCTTTTCGGCAAGAGGCTCTGCCGCGGCCGAGCGCCATGAGATCTTGCGTCTCTGGGAAAGCACAGATCCCCACTGTTGTTGTGCCTGTAGATAGGGTGCCAAGGGTAGGTGAAGAGCAGCAAGAGCTTTCAGGGCTGGGCCCTTCCTTGTGGGAGAAGGAGCCGGACGTTTGCCTTTTCAGCAAGAGGCTCTGCCGCGGCCGAGCTCCATGAGATGTTGCGTCTCTGGGAAAGCACAGATCCCCACTGCTGTTGTGCCTGTAGATAGGGCGCCAAGGCACTGTGAAAAGCAGCAAGAGCTTTCATGGCTGGGCCCTTCCTTGTGGGAGAAGGAGCCGGACGTTTGCCTTTTCGGCAAGAGGCTCTGCCGCGGCCGAGCGCCATGAGATCTTGCGTCTCTGGGAAAGCACAGATCCCCACTGCTGTTGTGCCTGTAGATAGGGCACCAAGGCAATGTGAAGAGCAGCAAGAGCTTTCAGGGCTGGGCCCTTCCTTGTGGGAGAAGGAGCCGGACGTTTGCCTTTTCGGCAAGAGGCTCTGCCGCGGCCGAGCGCCATGAGATGTTGCGTCTCTGGGAAAGAACAGATCCCCACTGCTGTTGTGCCTGTAGATAGGGCGCCAAGGCACCGTGAAGAGCAGCAACAGCTTTCAGGGCTGGGCCCTTCCTTGTGGGAGAAGGAGCTGGACGTTTGCCTTTTTGGCAAGAGGCTCTGCCGCGGCCGAGCGCCATGAGATGTTGCGTCTCTGGGAAAGAACAGATCCCCACTGCTGTTGTGCCTGCAGATAGGGCGCCAAGGCACCGTGAAGAGCAGCAAGAGCTTTCAGGGCTGGGCCCTTCCTTGTGGGAGAAGGAGCCGGACGTTTGCCTTTTCAGCAAGAGGTTATGCCGCGGCCGAGCGCCATGAGATGTTGCGTCTCTGGGAAAGCACAGATCCCCACTGCTGTTGTGCCTGTAGATAGGGTGCCAAGGGACCGTGAAGAGCAGCAAGAGCTTTCAGGGCTGGGCCCTTCCTTGTGGGAGAAGGAGCCGGACGTTTGCCTTTTCGGCAAGAGGCTCTGCCGCGGCCGAGCGCCATGAGATCTTGCATCTCTGGGAAAGCAGATATCCCCACTGCTGTTGTGCCTGTAGATAGGGCGCCAAGGCACCGTGAAGAGCAGCAAGAGATTTCAGGGCTGGGCCCTTCCTTGTGGGAGAAGAAGCCGGATGTTTGCCTTTTTGGCAAGAGGCTCTGCCGCGGCCGAGCGCCATGAGATCTTGCGTCTCTGGGAAAGCACAGATCCCCACTGCTGTTGTGCCTGTAGATATGGCGCCCAGACACTGTGAAGAGCAGCAAGAGCTTTCAGGGCTGGGCCCTTCCTTGTGGGAGAAGGAGCCGGACGTTTGCCTTTTCGGCAAGAGGCTCTGCCGCGGCCGAGCGCCATGAGATGTTGCGTCTCTGGGAAAGCACAGATCCCCACTGCTGTTGTGCCTGTAGATAGGGTGCCAAGGGACCGTGAAGAGCAGCAAGAGCTTTGAGGGCTGGGCCCTTCCTTGTGGGAGAAGGAGCCGGACGTTTGCCTTTTCGGCAAGAGGCTCTGCCGCGGCCGAGCGCCATGAGATCTTGCATCTCTGGGAAAGCAGATATCCCCACTGCTGTTGTGCCTGTAGATAGGGCGCCAAGGCACCGTGAAGAGCAGCAACAGCTTTCAGGGCTGGGCCCTTCCTTGTGGGAGAAGGAGCTGGACGTTTGCCTTTTAGGCAAGAGGCTCTGCCGCGGCCGAGCGCCATGAGATGTTGCGTCTCTGGGAAAGAACAGATCCCCACTGCTGTTGTGCCTGTAGATAGGGCGCCAAGGCACCGTGAAGAGCAGCAAGAGCTTTCAGGGCTGGGCCCTTCCTTGTGGGAGAAGGAGCCGGACGTTTGCCTTTTCGGCAAGAGGCTCTGCCGCGGCCAAGCGCCATGAGATGTTGCGTCTCTGGGAAAGCACAGATCTCCACTGTTGTTGTGCCTGTAGATAGGGCCCCAAGGCACTGTGAAGAGCAACAACAGCTTTCAGGGCTGGGCCTTTCCTTGTGGGAGAAGGAGCCGGACGTTTGACTTTTCAGCAAGAGGTTATGCCGCGGCCGAGCGCCATGAGATGTTGCGTCTCTGGGAAAGCACAGATCCCCACTGCTGTTGTGCCTGTAGATAGGGTGCCAAGGGACCGTGAAGAGCAGCAAGATCTTTCAGGGCTGGGCCCTTCCTTGTGGGAGAAGGAGCCGGACGTTTGCCTTTTCGGCAAGAGGCTCTGCCGCGGCCGAGCGCCATGAGATCTTGCATCTCTGGGAAAGCACAGATCCCCACTGCTGTTGTGCCTGTAGATAGGGCGCCAAGGCACCGTGAAGAGCAGCAACAGCTTTCAGGGCTGGGCCCTTCCTTGTGGGAGAAGGAGCTGGACGTTTGCCTTTTAGGCAAGAGGCTCTGCCGCGGCCGAGCGCCATGAGATGTTGCGTCTCTGGGAAAGAACAGATCCCCACTGCTGTTGTGCCTGTAGATAGGGCGCCAAGGCACCGTGAAGAGCAGCAACAGCTTTCAGGGCTGGGCCCTTCATTGTGGGAGAAGTAGGCGGACGTTTGCCTTTTCGGCAAGAGGCTCTGCCGCGGCCGAGCGCCATGAGATGTTGCGTCTCTGGGAAAGAACAGATTTCCAGTGTTGTTGTGCCTGTAGATAGGGCGCCAAGGGACCGTGAAGAGCAGCAACAGCTTTCAGGGCTGGGCCCTTCCTTGTGGGAGAAGGAGCCGGACGTTTGCCTTTTAGGCAAGAGGCTCTGCCGCGGCCTAGCGCCATGAGATGTTGCGTCTCTGGGAAAGAACAGATCCCCACTGCTGTTGTGCCTGTAGATAGGGCGCCAAGGCACTGTGAAGAGCAGCAAGAGCTTTCAGGGCTGGGCCCTTCCTTGTGGGAGAAGGAGCCGGATGTTTGCCTTTTCGGCAAGAGGCTCTGCCGCGGCCGAGCGCCATGAGATCTTGCGTCTCTGGGAAAGCACAGATCCCCACTGCTGTTGTGCCTGTAGATAGGGCGCCAAGGCACTGTGAAGAGCAGCAACAGATTTCAGGGCTGGGCCCTTCCTTGTGGGAGAAGGAGCCGGATGTTTGCCTTTTCGGCAAGAGGCTCTGCCGCGGCCGAGCGCCATGAGATCTTGCGTCTCTGGGAAAGCACAGATCCCCACTGCTGTTGTGCCTGTAGATAGGGTGCAAGGGTAGGTGAAGAGCAGCAAGAGCTTTCAGGGCTGGGCCCTTCCTTGTGGGAGAAGGAGCCGGACGTTTGCCTTTTCAGCAAGAGGCTCTGCCGCGGCCGAGCTCCATGAGATGTTGCGTCTCTGGGAAAGCACAGATCCCCACTGCTGTTGTGCCTGTAGATAGGGCGCCAAGGCACTGTGAAAAGCAGCAAGAGCTTTCATGGCTGGGCCCTTCCTTGTGGGAGAAGGAGCCGGACATTTGCCTTTTCGGCAAGAGGCTCTGCCGCGGCCGAGCGCCATGAGATCTTGCGTCTCTGGGAAAGCACAGATCCCCACTGCTGTTGTGCCTGTAGATAGGGCACCAAGGCAATGTGAAGAGCAGCAAGAGCTTTCAGGGCTGGGCCCTTCCTTGTGGGAGAAGGAGCCGGACGTTTGCCTTTTCGGCAAGAGGCTCTGCCGCGGCCGAGCGCCATGAGATGTTGCGTCTCTGGGAAAGAACAGATCCCCACTGCTGTTGTGCCTGTAGATAGGGCGCCAAGGCACCGTGAAGAGCAGCAACAGCTTTCAGGGCTGGGCCCTTCCTTGTGGGAGAAGGAGCTGGACGTTTGCCTTTTTGGCAAGAGGCTCTGCCGCGGCCGAGCGCCATGAGATGTTGCGTCTCTGGGAAAGAACAGATCCCCACTGCTGTTGTGCCTGCAGATAGGGCGCCAAGGCACCGTGAAGAGCAGCAAGAGCTTTCAGGGCTGGGCCCTTCCTTGTGGGAGAAGGAGCCGGACGTTTGCCTTTTCAGCAAGAGGTTATGCCGCGGCCGAGCGCCATGAGATCTTGCATCTCTGGGAAAGCAGATATCCCCACTGCTGTTGTGCCTGTAGATAGGGCGCCAAGGCACCGTGAAGAGCAGCAAGAGATTTCAGGGCTGGGCCCTTCCTTGTGGGAGAAGAAGCCGGATGTTTGCCTTTTTGGCAAGAGGCTCTGCCGCGGCCGAGCGCCATGAGATCTTGCGTCTCTGGGAAAGAACAGATCCCCACTGCTGTTGTGCCTGTAGATATGGCGCCCAGACACTGTGAAGAGCAGCAAGAGCTTTCAGGGCTGGGCCCTTCCTTGTGGGAGAAGGAGCCGGACGTTTGCCTTTTCGGCAAGAGGCTCTGCCGCGGCCGAGCGCCATGAGATGTTGCGTCCCTGGGAAAGAACAGATTTCCACTGTTGTTGTGCCTGTAGATAGGGCGCCAAGGGACCGTGAAGAGCAGCAACAGCTTTCAGGGCTGGGCCCTTCCTTGTGGGAGAAGGAGCCGGACGTTTGACTTTTAGGCAAGAGGCTCAGCCGCGGCCGAACGCCATGAGTTCTTGCGTCTCTGGGAAAGAACAGATCCCCACTGCTGTTGTGCCTGCAGATAGGGCGCCAAGGCACTGTGAAGAGCAGCAAGAGCTTTCAGGGCTGGGCCCTTCCTTGTGGGAGAAGGAGCCGGATGTTTGCCTTTTCGGCAAGAGGCTCTGCCGCGGCCGAGCGCCATGAGATCTTGCGTCTCTGGGAAAGCACAGATCCCCACTGCTGTTGTGCCTGTAGATAGGGCGCCAAGGCACTGTGAAGAGCAGCAACAGATTTCAGGGCTGGGCCCTTCCTTGTGGGAGAAGGAGCCGGATGTTTGCCTTTTCGGCAAGAGGCTCTGCCGCGGCCGAGCGCCATGAGATCTTGCGTCTCTGGGAAAGCACAGATCCCCACTCCTGTTGTGCCTGTAGATAGGGCGCCAAGGCACCGTGAAGAGCAGCAAGAGCTTTCAGGGCTTGGCCCTTCCTTGTGGGAGAAGGAGCCGGACGTTTGCCTTTTCGGCAAGAGGCTCTGCCGCAGCCGAGCGCCATGAGATGTTGCGTCTCTGGGAAAGCACAGATCCCCACTCCTGTTGTGCCTGTAGATAGGGCGCCAAGGCACCGTGAAGAGCAGCAACAGCTTTCAGGGCTGGGCCCTTCCTTGTGGGAGAAGGAGCCGGACGTTTGCCTTTTTGGCAAGAGGCTCTGCCGCGGCCGAGCGCCATGAGACGTTGCGACTCTGGGAAAGCACAGATCTCCACTGCTGTTGTGCCTGTAGATAGGGAGCCAAGGCACCGTGAAGAGCCGCAAGAGCTTTCAGGGCTGGGCCCTTCCTTGTGGGAGAAGGAGCCGGACGTTTGCCTTTTCGTCAAGAGGCTCTGCCGCAGCCGAGCGCCATGAGATGTTGCGTCTCTGGGAAAGCACAGATCCCCACTGCTGTTGTGCCTGTAGATAGGGCACCAAGGGACCGTGAAGAGGAGCATCAGCTTTCAGGGCTGGGCCCTTCCTTGTGGGAGAATGAGCCGGACGTTTGCCTTTTTGGCAAGAGGATCTGCGGCGGCCGAGCGCCATGAGATGTTGCGACTCTGGGAAAAAACAGATTTCCAGTGTTGTTGTGCCTGTAGATAGGGCGCCAAGGGACCGTGAAGAGCAGCAAGAGCTTTCAGGGCTGGGCCCTTCCTTGTGGGAGAAGGAGCCGGACGTTTGCCTTTTCGGCCTGAGGCTCTGCCGCGGCCGAGCGCCATGAGATGTTGCATCTCTGGGAAAGCACAGATCGCCAGTGTTGTTGTGCCTGTAGATAGGGTGCCAAGGAACCGTGAAGAGCAGCAAGAGCTTTCAGGGCTGGGCCCTTCCTTGTGGGAGAAGGAGCCGGACGTTTGCCTATTCGGCAAGAAGCTCTGCCGCGGCCGAGCGCCATGAGATGTTGCGTCTCTGGGAAAGCACAGATCCCCACTGCTGTTGTGCCTGTAGATAGGGCGCCAAGGCACCGTGAAGAGCAGCAACAGCTTTCAGGGCTGGGCCCTTCATTGTGGGAGAAGTAGGCGGACGTTTGCCTTTTCGGCAAGAGGCTCTGCCGCGGCCGAGCGCCATGAGATGTTGCGTCTCTGGGAAAGAACAGATTTCCAGTGTTGTTGTGCCTGTAGATAGGGCGCCAAGGGACCGTGAAGAGCAGCAACAGCTTTCAGGGCTGGGCCCTTCCTTGTGGGAGAAGGAGCCGGACGTTTGCCTTTTAGGCAAGAGGCTCTGCCGCGGCCTAGCGCCATGAGATGTTGCGTCTCTGGGAAAGAACAGATCCCCACTGCTGTTGTGCCTGTAGATAGGGCGCCAAGGCACTGTGAAGAGCAGCAAGAGCTTTCAGGGCTGGGCCCTTCCTTGTGGGAGAAGGAGCCGGATGTTTGCCTTTTCGGCAAGAGGCTCTGCCGCGGCCGAGCGCCATGAGATCTTGCGTCTCTGGGAAAGCACAGATCCCCACTGCTGTTGTGCCTGTAGATAGGGCGCCAAGGCACTGTGAAGAGCAGCAACAGATTTCAGGGCTGGGCCCTTCCTTGTGGGAGAAGGAGCCGGATGTTTGCCTTTTCGGCAAGAGGCTCTGCCGCGGCCGAGCGCCATGAGATCTTGCGTCTCTGGGAAAGCACAGATCCCCACTGCTGTTGTGCCTGTAGATAGGGTGCCAAGGGTAGGTGAAGAGCAGCAAGAGCTTTCAGGGCTGGGCCCTTCCTTGTGGGAGAAGGAGCCGGACGTTTGCCTTTTCAGCAAGAGGCTCTGCCGCGGCCGAGCTCCATGAGATGTTGCGTCTCTGGGAAAGCACAGATCCCCACTGCTGTTGTGCCTGTAGATAGGGCGCCAAGGCACTGTGAAAAGCAGCAAGAGCTTTCATGGCTGGGCCCTTCCTTGTGGGAGAAGGAGCCGGACGTTTGCCTTTTCGGCAAGAGGCTCTGCCGCGGCCGAGCGCCATGAGATCTTGCGTCTCTGGGAAAGCACAGATCCCCACTGCTGTTGTGCCTGTAGATAGGGCGCCAAGGCACCGTGAAGAGCAGCAAGAGCTTTCAGGGCTGGGCCCTTCCTTGTGGGAGAAGGAGCCGGACGTTTGCCTTTTCGGCAAGAGGCTCTGCCGCGGCCAAGCGCCATGAGATGTTGCGTCTCTGGGAAAGAACAGATCCCCACTGCTGTTGTGCCTGTAGATAGGGCGCCAAGGCACCGTGAAGAGCAGCAACAGCTTTCAGGGCTGGGCCCTTCCTTGTGGGAGAAGGAGCTGGACGTTTGCCTTTTTGGCAAGAGGCTCTGCCGCGGCCGAGCGCCATGAGATGTTGCGTCTCTGGGAAAGAACAGATCCCCACTGCTGTTGTGCCTGCAGATAGGGCGCCAAGGCACCGTGAAGAGCAGCAAGGGCTTTCAGGGCTGGGCCCTTCCTTGTGGGAGAAGGAGCCGGACGTTTGCCTTTTCAGCAAGAGGTTATGCCGCGGCCGAGCGCCATGAGATGTTGCGTCTCTGGGAAAGCACAGATCCCCACTGCTGTTGTGCCTGTAGATAGGGTGCCAAGGGACCGTGAAGAGCAGCAAGAGCTTTCAGGGCTGGGCCCTTCCTTGTGGGAGAAGGAGCCGGACGTTTGCCTTTTCGGCAAGAGGCTCTGCCGCGGCCGAGCGCCATGAGATCTTGCATCTCTGGGAAAGCAGATATCCCCACTGCTGTTGTGCCTGTAGATAGGGCGCCAAGGCACCGTGAAGAGCAGCAAGAGATTTCAGGGCTGGGCCCTTCCTTGTGGGAGAAGAAGCCGGATGTTTGCCTTTTTGGCAAGAGGCTCTGCCGCGGCCGAGCGCCATGAGATCTTGCGTCTCTGGGAAAGAACAGATCCCCACTGCTGTTGTGCCTGTAGATATGGCGCCCAGACACTGTGAAGAGCAGCAAGAGCTTTCAGGGCTGGGCCCTTCCTTGTGGGAGAAGGAGCCGGACGTTTGGCTTTTCGGCAAGAGGCTCTGCCGCGGCCGAGCGCCATGAGATGTTGCGACTCTGGGAAAGAACAGATTTCCACTGTTGTTGTGCCTGTAGATAGGGCGCCAAGGGACCGTGAAGAGCAGCAACAGCTTTCAGGGCTGGGCCCTTCCTTGTGGGAGAAGGAGCCGGACGTTTGACTTTTAGGCAAGAGGCTCAGCCGCGGCCGAACGCCATGAGTTCTTGCGTCTCTGGGAAAGAACAGATCCCCACTGCTGTTGTGCCTGCAGATAGGGCGCCAAGGCACTGTGAAGAGCAGCAAGAGCTTTCAGGGCTGGGCCCTTCCTTGTGGGAGAAGGAGCCGGATGTTTGCCTTTTCGGCAAGAGGCTCTGCCGCGGCCGAGCGCCATGAGATCTTGCGTCTCTGGGAAAGCACAGATCCCCACTGCTGTTGTGCCTGTAGATAGGGCGCCAAGGCACTGTGAAGAGCAGCAACAGATTTCAGGGCTGGGCCCTTCCTTGTGGGAGAAGGAGCCGGATGTTTGCCTTTTCGGCAAGAGGCTCTGCCGCGGCCGAGCGCCATGAGATCTTGCGTCTCTGGGAAAGCACAGATCCCCACTCCTGTTGTGCCTGTAGATAGGGCGCCAAGGCACCGTGAAGAGCAGCAAGAGCTTTCAGGGCTTGGCCCTTCCTTGTGGGAGAAGGAGCCGGACGTTTGCCTTTTCGGCAAGAGGCTCTGCCGCAGCCGAGCGCCATGAGATGTTGCGTCTCTGGGAAAGCACAGATCCCCACTCCTGTTGTGCCTGTAGATAGGGCGCCAAGGCACCGTAAAGAGCAGCAACAGCTTTCAGGGCTGGGCCCTTCCTTGTGGGAGAAGGAGCCGGACGTTTGCCTTTTTGGCAAGAGGCTCTGCCGCGGCCGAGCGCCATGAGACGTTGCGACTCTGGGAAAGCACAGATCTCCACTGCTGTTGTGCCTGTAGATAGGGAGCCAAGGCACCGTGAAGAGCCGCAAGAGCTTTCAGGGCTGGGCCCTTCCTTGTGGGAGAAGGAGCCGGACGTTTGCCTTTTCGGCAAGAGGCTCTGCCGCAGCCGAGCGCCATGAGATGTTGCGTCTCTGGGAAAGCACAGATCCCCACTGCTGTTGTGCCTGTAGATAGGGCACCAAGGGACCGTGAAGAGGAGCATCAGCTTTCAGGGCTGGGCCCTTCCTTGTGGGAGAATGAGCCGGACGTTTGCCTTTTTGGCAAGAGGATCTGCGGCGGCCGAGCGCCATGAGATGTTGCGACTCTGGGAAAAAACAGATTTCCAGTGTTGTGCCTGTAGATAGGGCGCCAAGGGACCGTGAAGAGCAGCAAGAGCTTTCAGGGCTGGGCCCTTCCTTGTGGGAGAAGGAGCCGGACGTTTGCCTTTTCGGCCTGAGGCTCTGCCGCGGCCGAGCGCCATGAGATGTTGCATCTCTGGGAAAGCACAGATCGCCAGTGTTGTTGTGCCTGTAGATAGGGTGCCAAGGAACCGTGAAGAGCAGCAAGAGCTTTCAGGGCTGGGCCCTTCCTTGTGGGAGAAGGAGCCAGACGTTTGCCTATTCGGCAAGAAGCTCTGCCGCGGCCGAGCGCCATGAGATGTTGCGTCTCTGGGAAAGCACAGATCCCCACTGCTGTTGTGCCTGTAGATAGGGCGCCAAGGCACAGTGAAGAGCAGCAAGAGCTTTCAGGGCTGGGCCCTTCCTTGTGGGAGAAGGAGCCGGACGTTTGCCTTTTCGGCAAGAGGCTCTGCCGCGGCCGAGCGCCATGAGATGTTGCGACTCTGGGAAAGCAGAGATCCCCAGTGCTGTTGTGCCTGTAGATAGGGCGCCAAGGCACCGTGAAGAGCAGCAACAGCTTTCAGGGCTGGGCCCTTCCTTGTGGGAGAAGGAGCCGGACGTTTGCCTTTTTGGCAAGAGGCTCTGCCGCGGCCGAGCGCCATGAGATGTTGCGTCTCTGGGAAAGCAGAGATCCCCACTGGTGTTGTGCCTGTAGATAGGGCGCCAAGGGTAGGTGAAGAGCAGCAACATCTTTCAGGGCTGGGCCCTTCCTTGTGGGAGAAGGAGCCGGACGTTTGCCTTTTCGGCAAGAGGCTCTGCCGCGGCCGAGCGCCATGAGATGTTGCGTCTCTGGGAAAGCACAGATCTCCACTGCTGTTGTGCCTGTAGATAGGGCACCAAGGGTAGGTGAAGAGCAGCAAGAGCTTTCAGGGCTGGGCCCTTCCTGTGGGAGAAGGAGCCGGACGTTTGCCTTTTCGGCAAGAGGCTCTGCCGCAGCCGAGCGCCATGAGATGTTGCGTCTCTGGGAAAGCACAGATCCCCACTCCTGTTGTGCCTGTAGATAGGGCGCCAAGGCACCGTGAAGAGCAGCAAGAGCTTTCAGGGCTGGGCCCTTCCTTGTGGGAGAAGGAGCCGGACGTTTGCCTTTTTGGCAAGAGGCTCTGCCGCGGCCGAGCGCCATGAGATCTTGCGTCTCTGGGAAAGCACAGATCCCCACTGCTGTTGTGCCTGTAGATAGGGTGCCAAGGGACCGTGAAGAGCAGCAAGAGCTTTCAGGGCTGGGCCCTTCCTTGTGGGAGAAGGAGCCAGACGTTTGCCTTTTCGGCAAGAGGCTCTGCCGCGGCCGAGCGCCATGAGATCTTGCGTCTCTGGGAAAGCACAGATCCCCACTGCTGTTGTGCCTGTAGATAGGGCGCCAAGGCACCGTGAAGAGCAGCAAGAGCTTTCAGGGCTGGGCCCTTCCTTGTGGGAGAAGGAGCCGGACGTTTGCCTTTTAGGCAAGAGGCTCTGCCGCGGCCGAGCGCCATGAGATGTTGCGTCTCTGGGAAAGAACAGATCCCCACTGCTGTTGTGCCTGTAGATAGGGCGCCAAGGCACCGTGAAGAGCAGCAAGAGCTTTCAGGGCTGGGCCCTTCCTTGTGGGAGAAGGAGCTGGACGTTTGCCTTTTAGGCAAGAGGCTCTGCCGCGGCCGAGCGCCATGAGATGTTGCGTCTCTGGGAAAGAACAGATCCCCACTGCTGTTGTGCCTGTAGATAGGGCGCCAAGGCACCGTGAAGAGCAGCAAGAGCTTTCAGGGCTGGGCCCTTCCTTGTGGGAGAAGGAGCCGGACGTTTGCCTTTTCGGCAAGAGGCTCTGCCGCGGCCAAGCGCCATGAGATGTTGCGTCTCTGGGAAAGCACAGATCTCCACTGTTGTTGTGCCTGTAGATAGGGCCCCAAGGCACTGTGAAGAGCAGCAAGAGCTTTCAGGGCTGGGCCTTTCCTTGTGGGAGAAGGAGCCGGACGTTTGACTTTTCAGCAAGAGGTTATGCCGCGGCCGAGCGCCATGAGATGTTGCGTCTCTGGGAAAGCACAGATCCCCACTGCTGTTGTGCCTGTAGATAGGGTGCCAAGGGACCGTGAAGAGCAGCAAGATCTTTCAGGGCTGGGCCCTTCCTTGTGGGAGAAGGAGCCGGACGTTTGCCTTTTCGGCAAGAGGCTCTGCCGCGGCCGAGCGCCATGAGATCTTGCATCTCTGGGAAAGCACAGATCCCCACTGCTGTTGTGCCTGTAGATAGGGCGCCAAGGCACCGTGAAGAGCAGCAACAGCTTTCAGGGCTGGGCCCTTCCTTGTGGGAGAAGAAGCCGGACGTTTGCCTTTTAGGCAAGAGGCTCTGCCGCGGCCGAGCGCCATGAGATGTTGCGTCTCTGGGAAAGAACAGATCCCCACTGCTGTTGTGCCTGTAGATAGGGCGCCAAGGCACCGTGAAGAGCAGCAACAGCTTTCAGGGCTGGGCCCTTCATTGTGGGAGAAGTAGGCGGACGTTTGCCTTTTCGGCAAGAGGCTCTGCCGCGGCCGAGCGCCATGAGATGTTGCGTCTCTGGGAAAGAACAGATTTCCAGTGTTGTTGTGCCTGTAGATAGGGCGCCAAGGGACCGTGAAGAGCAGCAACAGCTTTCAGGGCTGGGCCCTTCCTTGTGGGAGAAGGAGCCGGACGTTTGCCTTTTCGGCAAGAGGCTCTGCCGCGGCCGAGCGCCATGAGATCTTGCGTCTCTGGGAAAGCACAGATCCCCACTGCTGTAGTGCCTGTAGATAGGGTGCCAAGGCACTGTGAAGAGCAGCAAGAGCTTTCAGGGCTGGGCCCTTCCTTGTGGGAGAAGGAGCCGGACGTTTGCCTTTTCGGCAAGAGGCTCTGCCGCGGCCGAGCGCCATGAGATCTTGCGTCTCTGGGAAAGCACAGGTCCCCACTGCTGTTGTGCCTGTAGATAGGGTGCCAAGGGACCGTGAAGAGCAGCAAGAGCTTTCAGGGCTGGGCCCTTCCTTGTGGGAGAAGGAGGCGGACGTTTGCCTTTTCGGCAAGAGGCTCTGCCGCGGCCGAGCGCCATGAGATCTTGCATCTCTGGGAAAGCACAGATCCCCACTGCTGTTGTGCCTGTAGATAGGGCGCCAAGGCACCGTGAAGAGCAGCAACAGCTTTCAGGGCTGGGCCCTTCCTTGTGGGAGAAGGAGGCGGACGTTTGCCTTTTAGGCAAGAGGCTCTGCCGCAGCCGAGCGCCATGAGATGTTGCGTCTCTGGGAAAGAACAGATCCCCACTGCTGTTGTGCCTGTAGATAGGGCGCCAAGGCACCGTGAAGAGCAGCAACAGCTTTCAGGGCTGGGCCCTTCCTTGTGGGAGAAGTAGGCGGACGGTTGCCTTTTCGGCAAGAGGCTCTGCCGCGGCCGAGCGCCATGAGATCTTGCGTCTCTGGGAAAGCACAGATCCCCACTGCTGTTGTGCCTGTAGATAGGGCCCCAAGGGACCGTGAAGAGCAGCAAGATCTTTCAGGGCTGGGCCCTTCCTTGTGGGAGAAGGAGCCGGACGTTTGCCTTTTCGGCAAGAGGCTCTGCCGCGGCCGAGCGCCATGAGATCTTGCATCTCTGGGAAAGCACAGATCCCCACTGCTGTTGTGCCTGTAGATAGGGCGCCAAGGCACCGTGAAGAGCAGCAACAGCTTTCAGGGCTGGGCCCTTCCTTGTGGGAGAAGAAGCCGGACGTTTGCCTTTTAGGCAAGAGGCTCTGCCGCGGCCGAGCGCCATGAGATGTTGCGTCTCTGGGAAAGAACAGATCCCCACTGCTGTTGTGCCTGTAGATAGGGCGCCAAGGCACCGTGAAGAGCAGCAACAGCTTTCAGGGCTGGGCCCTTCATTGTGGGAGAAGTAGGCGGACGTTTGCCTTTTCGGCAAGAGGCTCTGCCGCGGCCGAGCGCCATGAGATGTTGCGTCTCTGGGAAAGAACAGATTTCCAGTGTTGTTGTGCCTGTAGATAGGGCGCCAAGGGACCGTGAAGAGCAGCAACAGCTTTCAGGGCTGGGCCCTTCCTTGTGGGAGAAGGAGCCGGACGTTTGCCTTTTCGGCAAGAGGCTCTGCCGCGGCCGAGCGCCATGAGATCTTGCGTCTCTGGGAAAGCACAGATCCCCACTGCTGTAGTGCCTGTAGATAGGGTGCCAAGGCACTGTGAAGAGCAGCAAGAGCTTTCAGGGCTGGGCCCTTCCTTGTGGGAGAAGGAGCCGGACGTTTGCCTTTTCGGCAAGAGGCTCTGCCGCGGCCGAGCGCCATGAGATCTTGCGTCTCTGGGAAAGCACAGATCCCCACTGCTGTTGTGCCTGTAGATAGGGTGCCAAGGGACCGTGAAGAGCAGCAAGAGCTTTCAGGGCTGGGCCCTTCCTTGTGGGAGAAGGAGGCGGACGTTTGCCTTTTCGGCAAGAGGCTCTGCCGCGGCCGAGCGCCATGAGATCTTGCATCTCTGGGAAAGCACAGATCCCCACTGCTGTTGTGCCTGTAGATAGGGCGCCAAGGCACCGTGAAGAGCAGCAACAGCTTTCAGGGCTGGGCCCTTCCTTGTGGGAGAAGGAGGCGGACGTTTGCCTTTTAGGCAAGAGGCTCTGCCGCGGCCGAGCGCCATGAGATGTTGCGTCTCTGGGAAAGAACAGATCCCCACTGCTGTTGTGCCTGTAGATAGGGCGCCAAGGCACCGTGAAGAGCAGCAACAGCTTTCAGGGCTGGGCCCTTCATTGTGGGAGAAGTAGGCGGACGGTTGCCTTTTCGGCAAGAGGCTCTGCCGCGGCCGAGCGCCATGAGATCTTGCGTCTCTGGGAAAGCACAGATCCCCACTGCTGTTGTGCCTGTAGATAGGGTGCCAAGGGACCGTGAAGAGCAGCAACAGCTTTCAGGGCTGGGCCCTTCCTTGTGGGAGAAGGAGGCGGACGTTTGCCTTTTCGGCAAGAGGCTCTGCCGCGGCCGAGCGCCATGAGATGTTGCGTCTCTGGGAAAGAACAGATCCCCACTGCTGTTGTGCCTGTAGATAGGGCGCCAAGGCACCGTGAAGAGCAGCAACAGCTTTCAGGGCTGGGCCCTTCATTGTGGGAGAAGTAGGCGGACGTTTGCCTTTTCGGCAAGAGGCTCTGCCGCGGCCGAGCGCCATGAGATGTTGCGTCTCTGGGAAAGAACAGATTTCCAGTGTTGTTGTGCCTGTAGATAGGGCGCCAAGGGACCGTGAAGAGCAGCAAGAGCTTTCAGGGCTGGGCCCTTCCTTGTGGGAGAAGGAGCCGGACGTTTGCCTTTTGGGCAAGAGGCTCTGCCGCGGCCGAGCGCCATGATATGTTGCGTCTCTGGGAAAGCACAGATCCCCACTGCTGTTGTGCCTGTAGACAGGGCGCCAAGGCACCTTGAAGAGCAGCAAGAGCTTTCAGGGCTGGGCCCTTCCTTGTGGGAGAAGGAGCCAGATGTTTGCCTTTTCGGCAAGAGGCTCTGCCGCGGCCGAGCGCCATGAGATCTTGCGCCTCTGGGAAAGCACAGATCCCCACTGTTGTTGTGCCTGTAGATTGGGCGCCAAGGCACTGTGAAGAGCAGCAACAGATTTCAGGGCTGGGCCCTTCCTTGTGGGAGAAGGAGCCGGATGTTTGCCTTTTCGGCAAGAGGCTCTGCCGCGGCCGAGCGCCACGAGATCTTGCGTCTCTGGGAAAGCACAGATCCCCACTGCTGTAGTGCCTGTAGATAGGGCCCCAAGGCACTGTGAAGAGCAGCAAGAGCTTTCAGGGCTGGGCCCTTCCTTGTGGGAGAAGGAGCCGGACGTTTGCCTTTTCGGCAAGAGGCTCTGCCGCGGCCGAGCGCCATGAGATCTTGCATCTCTGGGAAAGCACAGATCCCCACTGCTGTTGTGCCTGTAGATAGGGCGCCAAGGCACTGTGAAAAGCAGCAAGAGCTTTCAGAGCTGGGCCCTTCCTTGTGGGAGAAGGAGCCGGACGTTTGCCTTTTAGGCAAGAGGCTCTGCCGCGGCCGAGCGCCATGAGATGTTGCGTCTCTGGGAAAGAACAGATCCCCACTGCTGTTGTGCCTGTAGATAGGGCGCCAAGGCACCGTGAAGAGCAGCAACAGCTTTCATGGCTGGGCCCTTCCTTGTGGGAGAAGGAGCTGGACGTTTGCCTTTTAGGCAAGAGGCTCTGCCGCGGCCGAGCGCCATGAGATGTTGCGTCTCTGGGAAAGCACAGATCCCCACTGCTGTTGTGCCTGTAGATAGGGCGCCAAGGCACCGTGAAGAGCAGCAAGAGCTTTCAGGGCTGGGCCCTTCCTTGTGGGAGAAGGAGCCGGACGTTTGCCTTTTCGGCAAGAGGCTCTGCCGCGGCCAAGCGCCATGAGATGTTGCGTCTCTGGGAAAGCACAGATCTCCACTGTTGTTGTGCCTGTAGATAGGGCCCCAAGGCACTGTGAAGAGCAACAACAGCTTTCAGGGCTGGGCCTTTCCTTGTGGGAGAAGGAGCCGGACGTTTGACTTTTCAGCAAGAGGTTATGCCGCGGCCGAGCGCCATGAGATGTTGCGTCTCTGGGAAAGCACAGATCCCCACTGCTGTTGTGCCTGTAGATAGGGTGCCAAGGGACCGTGAAGAGCAGCAAGATCTTTCAGGGCTGGGCCCTTCCTTGTGGAGAAGGAGCCGGACGTTTGCCTTTTCGGCAAGAGGCTCTGCCGCGGCCCGAGCGCCATGAGATCTTGCATCTCTGGGAAAGCACAGATCCCCACTGCTGTTGTGCCTGTAGATAGGGCGCCAAGGCACAGTGAAGAGCAGCAACAGCTTTCAGGGCTGGGCCCTTCCTTGTGGGAGAAGGAGCTGGACGTTTGCCTTTTAGGCAAGAGGCTCTGCCGCGGGCCAGAGCGCCATGAGATGTTGCGTCTCTGGGAAAGAACAGATCCCCAGTGCTGTTGTGCCTGTAGATAGGGCCCCAAGGCACCGTGAAGAGCAGCAACAGCTTTCAGGGCTGGGGCCCTTCATTGTGGGAGAAGTAGGCGGACTTTTGCCTTTTCGGCAAGAGGCTCTGCCGCGGCCGAGCGCCATGAGATGTTGCGTCTCTGGGAAAGAACAGATTTCCAGTGTTGTTGTGCCTGTAGATAGGGCGCCAAGGGACCGTGAAGAGCAGCAACAGCTTTCAGGGCTGGGCCCTTCCTTGTGGGAGAAGGAGCCGGACGTTTGCCTTTTTAGGCAAGAGGCTCTGCCGCGGCCGAGCGCCATGAGGATGTTGCGTCTCTGGGAAAGAACAGATCCCCACTGCTGTTGTGCCTGTAGATAGGGCGCCAAGGCACTGTGAAGAGCAGCAAGAGCTTTCAGGGCTGGGCCCTTCCTTGTGGGAGAAGGAGCCGGAACGTTTGCCTTTTCGGCAAGAGGCTCTGCCGCGGCCGAGCGCCATGAGATCTTGCATCTCTGGAAAGCACAGATCCCCACTGCTGTTGTGCCTGTAGATAGGGCGCCAAGGCACCGTGAAGAGCAGCAACAGCTTTCAGGGCTGGGCCCTTCCTTGTGGGAGAAGAAGCCGGACGTTTGCCTTTTAGGCAAGAGGCTCTGCCGCGGCCGAGCGCCATGAGATGTTGCGTCTCTGGGAAAGAACAGATCCCCACTGCTGTTGTGCCTGTAGATAGGGCGCCAAGGCACCGTGAAGAGCAGCAACAGCTTTCAGGGCTGGGCCCTTCATTGTGGGAGAAGTAGGCGGACGTTTGCCTTTTCGGCAAGAGGCTCTGCCGCGGCCCGAGCGCCATGAGATGTTGCGTCTCTGGGAAGAACAGATTTCCAGTGTTGTTGTGCCTGTAGATAGGGCGCCAAGGGACCGTGAAGAGCAGCAACAGCTTTCAGGGCTGGGCCCTTCCTTGTGGGAGAAGGAGCCGGACGTTTGCCTTTTCGGCAAGAGGCTCTGCCGCGGCCGAGCGCCATGAGATCTTGCGTCTCTGGGAAAGCACAGATCCCCACTGCTGTAGTGCCTGTAGATAGGGCCCCAAGGCACTGTGAAGAGCAGCAAGAGCTTTCAGGGCTGGGCCCTTCCTTGTGGGAGAAGGAGCCGGACGTTTGCCTTTTCGGCAAGAGGCTCTGCCGCGGCCGAGCGCCATGAGATCTTGCGTCTCTGGGAAAGCACAGATCCCCACTGCTGTTGTGCCTGTAGATAGGGTGCCAAGGGACCGTGAAGAGCAGCAAGAGCTTTCAGGGCTGGGCCCTTCCTTGTGGGAGAAGGAGGCGGACGTTTGCCTTTTCGGCAAGAGGCTCTGCCGCGGCCGAGCGCCATGAGATCTTGCATCTCTGGGAAAGAACAGATCCCCACTGCTGTTGTGCCTGTAGATAGGGCGCCAAGGCACCGTGAAGAGCAGCAACAGCTTTCAGGGCTGGGCCCTTCCTTGTGGGAGAAGGAGGCGGACGTTTGCCTTTTAGGCAAGAGGCTCTGCCGCGGCCGAGCGCCATGAGATGTTGCGTCTCTGGGAAAGAACAGATCCCCACTGCTGTTGTGCCTGTAGATAGGGCACCAAGGCACCGTGAAGAGCAGCAACAGCTTTCAGGGCTGGGCCCTTCATTGTGGGAGAAGTAGGCGGACGGTTGCCTTTTCGGCAAGAGGCTCTGCCGCGGCCTGAGCGCCATGAGATCTTGCATCTCTGGGAAAGAACAGATCCCCACTGCTGTTGTGCCTGTAGACAGGGCGCCAAGGCACTGTGAAGAGCAGCAAGAGCTTTCAGGGCTGGGCCCTTCCTTGTGGGAGAAGGAGCCGGATGTTTGCCTTTTCGGCAAGAGGCTCTGCCGCGGCCGAGCGCCATGAGATCTTGCGCCTCTGGGAAAACACAGATCCCCACTGTTGTTGTGCCTGTAGATTGGGCGCCAAGGCACTGTGAAGAGCAGCAACAGATTTCAGGGCTGGGCCCTTCCTTGTGGGAGAAGGAGCCGGACGTTGCCTTTTCGGCAAGAGGCTCTGCCGCGGCCGAGCGCCATGAGATCTTGCGTCTCTGGAAAGCACAGATCCCCACTGCTGTAGTGCCTGTAGATAGGGCCCCAAGGCACTGTGAAGAGCAGCAAGAGCTTTCAGGGCTGGGCCCTTCCTTGTGGGAGAAGGAGCCGGACGTTTGCCTTTTCGGCAAGAGGCTCTGCCGCGGCCGAGCGCCATGAGATGTTGCGTCTCTGGGAAAGCACAGATCCCCACTGCTGTTGTGCCTGTAGATAGGGCGCCAAGGCACTGTGAAAAAGCAGCAAGAGCTTTCAGAGCTGGGCCCTTCCTTGTGGGAGAAGGAGCCGGACGGTTTTGCCTTTTAGGCAAGAGGCTCTGCCAGCGGCGAGCGCCATGAGATGTTGCGTCTCTGGGAAAGAACAGATCCCCACTGCTGTTGTGCCTGTAGATAGGGCGCCAAGGCACCGTGAAGAGCAGCAACAGCTTTCAGGGCTGGGCCCTTCCTTGTGGGAGAAGGAGCTGGACGTTTGCCTTTTCGGCAAGAGGCTCTGCCGCGGCCGAGCGCCATGAGATGTTGCGTCTCTGGGAAAGAACAGATCCCCACTGCTGTTGTGCCTGTAGATAGGGCGCCAAGGCACCGTGAAGAGCAGCAAGAGCTTTCAGGGCTGGGCCCTTCCTTGTGGGAGAAGGAGCCGGACGTTTGCCTTTTCGGCAAGAGGCTCTGCCGCGGCCAAGCGCCATGAGATGTTGCGTCTCTGGGAAAGCACAGATCTCCACTGTTGTTGTGCCTGTAGATAGGGCCCCAAGGCACTGTGAAGAGCAACAACAGCTTTCAGGGCTGGGCCTTTCCTTGTGGGAGAAGGAGCCGGACGTTTGACTTTTCAGCAAGAGGTTATGCCGCGGCCGAGCGCCATGAGATGTTGCGTCTCTGGGAAAGCACAGATCCCCACTGCTGTTGTGCCTGTAGATAGGGTGCCAAGGGACCGTGAAGAGCAGCAAGATCTTTCAGGGCTGGGCCCTTCCTTGTGGGAGAAGGAGCCGGACGTTTGCCTTTTCGGCAAGAGGCTCTGCCGCGGCCGAGCGCCATGAGATCTTGCATCTCTGGGAAAGCACAGATCCCCACTGCTGTTGTGCCTGTAGATAGGGCGCCAAGGGACCGTGAAGAGCAGCAAGAGCTTTCAGGGCTGGGCCCTTCCTTGTGGGAGAAGGAGCCGGACGTTTGCCTTTTCGGCAAGAGGCTCTGCCGCGGCCGAGCGCCATGAGATCTTGCGTCTCTGGGAAAGCCACAGATCCCCACTGCTGTAGTGCCTGTAGATAGGGTGCCAAGGCACTGTGAAGAGCAGCAAGAGCTTTCAGGGCTGGGCCCTTCCTTGTGGGAGAAGGAGCCGGACGTTTGCCTTTTCGGCAAGAGGCTCTGCCGCGGGCCGAGCGCCATGAGATCTTGCGTCTCTGGGAAAGCACAGGTCCCCACTGCTGTTGTGCCTGTAGATAGGGTGCCAAGGGACCGTGAAGAGCAGCAAGAGCTTTCAGGGCTGGGCCCTTCCTTGTGGGAGAAGGAGGCGGACGTTTGCCTTTTCGGCAAGAGGCTCTGCCGCGGCCGAGCGCCATGAGATCTTGCATCTCTGGGAAAGCACAGATCCCCACTGCTGTTGTGCCTGTAGATAGGGCGCCAAGGCACCGTGAAGAGCAGCAAGAGCTTTCAGGGCTGGGCCCTTCCTTGTGGGAGAAGGAGGCGGACGTTTGCCTTTTAGGCAAGAGGCTCTGCCGCGGCCGAGCGCCATGAGATCTTGCGTCTCTGGGAAAGCACAGATCCCCACTGCTGTTGTGCCTGTAGAGTAGGGTGCCAAGGGACCGTGAAGAGCAGCAAGATCTTTCAGGGCTGGGCCCTTCCTTGTGGGAGAAGGAGCCGTACGTTTGCCTTTTCGGCAAGAGGCTCTGCCGCGGCCGAGCGCCATGAGATCTTGCATCTCTGGGAAAGCACAGATCCCCACTGCTGTTGTGCCTGTAGATAGGGGCGCCAAGGCACCGTGAAGAGCAGCAACAGCTTTCAGGGCTGGGCCCTTCCTTGTGGGAGAAGAAGCCGGACGTTTGCCTTTTAGGCAAGAGGCTCTGCCGCGGCCGAGCGCCATGAGATGTTGCGTCTCTGGGAAAGAACAGATCCCCACTGCTGTTGTGCCTGTAGATAGGGCGCCAAGGCACCGTGAAGAGCAGCAACAGCTTTCAGGGCTGGGCCCTTCATTGTGGGAGAAGTAGGCGGACGTTTGCCTTTTCGGCAAGAGGCTCTGCCGCGGCCGAGCGCCATGAGATGTTGCGTCTCTGGGAAAGAACAGATTTCCAGTGTTGTTGTGCCTGTAGATAGGGCGCCAAGGGACCGTGAAGGAGCAGCAACAGCTTTCAGGGCTGGGCCCTTCCTTGTGGGAGAAGGAGCCGGACGTTTGCCTTTTCGGCAAGAGGCTCTGCCGCGGCCGAGCGCCATGAGATCTTGCGTCTCTGGGAAAGCACAGATCCCCACTGCTGTAGTGCCTGTAGATAGGGTGCCAAGGCACTGTGAAGAGCAGCAAGAGCTTTCAGGGCTGGGCCCTTCCTTGTGGGAGAAGGAGCCGGACGTTTGCCTTTTCGGCAAGAGGCTCTGCCGCGGCCGAGCGCCATGAGATCTTGCGTCTCTGGGAAAGCACAGATCCCCACTGCTGTTGTGCCTGTAGATAGGGTGCCAAGGGACCGTGAAGAGCAGCAAGAGCTTTCAGGGCTGGGCCCTTCCTTGTGGGAGAAGGAGGCGGACGTTTGCCTTTTCGGCAAGAGGCTCTGCCCGCGGCCGAGCGCCATGAGATCTTGCATCTCTGGGAAAGCACAGATCCCCACTGCTGTTGTGCCTGTAGATAGGGCGCCAAGGCACCGTGAAGAGCAGCAACAGCTTTCAGGGCTGGGCCCTTCCTTGTGGGAGAAGGAGGCGGACGTTTGCCTTTTTGGCAAGAGGCTCTGCCGCGGCCGAGCGCCATGAGATGTTGCGTCTCTGGGAAAGAACAGATCCCCACTGCTGTTGTGCCTGTAGATAGGGCGCCAAGGCACCGTGAAGAGCAGCAACAGCTTTCAGGGCTGGGCCCTTCATTGTGGGAGAAGTAGGGCGGACGGTTGCCTTTTCGGCAAGAGGCTCTGCCGCGGCCGAGCGCCATGAGATCTTGCGTCTCTGGGAAAGCACAGATCCCCACTGCTGTTGTGCCTGTAGATAGGGTGCCAAGGGACCGTGAAGAGCAGCAACAGCTTTCAGGGCTGGGCCCTTCCTTGTGGGAGAAGGAGGCGGACGTTTGCCTTTTCGGCAAGAGGCTCTGCCGCGGCCGAGCGCCATGAGATCTTGCATCTCTGGGAAAGCACAGATCCCCACTGCTGTTGTGCCTGTAGATAGGGCGCCAAGGGACCGTGAAGAGCAGCAAGAGCTTTCAGGGCTGGGCCCTTCCTTGTGGGAGAAGGAGGCGGACGTTTGCCTTTTAGGCAAGAGGCTCTGCCGCGGCCGAGCGCCATGAGATGTTGCGTCTCTGGGAAAGAACAGATCCCCACTGCTGTTGTGCCTGTAGATAGGGCGCCAAGGCACCGTGAAGAGCAGCAACAGCTTTCAGGGCTGGGCCCTTCATTGTGGGAGAAGTAGGCGGACGTTTGCCTTTTCGGCAAGAGGCTCTGCCGCGGCCGAGCGGCCATGAGATGTTGCGTCTCTGGGAAAGAACAGATTTCCAGTGTTGTTGTGCCTGTAGATAGGGCGCCAAGGGACCGTGAAGAGCAGCAAGAGCTTTCAGGGCTGGGCCCTTCCTTGTGGGAGAAGGAGCCGGACGTTTGCCTTTTGGGCAAGAGGCTCTGCCGCGGGACCGAGCGCCATGAGATGTTGCGTCTCTGGGAAAGAACAGATCCCCACTGCTGTTGTGCCTGTAGACAGGGCGCCAAGGCACTGTGAAGAGCAGCAAGAGCTTTCAGGGCTGGGCCCTTCCTTGTGGGAGAAGGAGCCGGATGTTTGCCTTTTCGGCAAGAGGCCTCTGCCGCGGCCGAGCGCCATGAGATCTTGCGCCTCTGGGAAAGCACAGATCCCCACTGTTGTTGTGCCTGTAGATTGGGCGCCAAGGCACTGTGAGAGCAGCAACAGATTTCAGGGCTGGGCCCTTCCTTGTGGGAGAAGGAGCCGGATGTTTGCCTTTTCGGCAAGAGGCTCTGCCGCGGCCGAGCGCCATGAGATCTTGCGTCTCTGGGAAAGCACAGATCCCCACTGCTGTAGTGCCTGTAGATAGGGCCCCAAGGCACTGTGAAGAGCAGCAAGAGCTTTCAGGGCTGGGCCCTTCCTTGTGGGAGAAGGAGCCGGACGTTTGCCTTTTCGGCAAGAGGCTCTGCCGCGGCCGAGCGCCATGAGATGTTGCGTCTCTGGGAAAGCACAGATCCCCACTGCTGTTGTGCCTGTAGATAGGGCGCCAAGGCACTGTGAAAAGCAGCAAGAGCTTTCAGAGCTGGGCCCTTCCTTGTGGGAGAAGGAGCCGGACGTTTGCCTTTTAGGCAAGAGGCTCTGCCGCGGCCGAGCGCCATGAGATGTTGCGTCTCTGGGAAAGAACAGATCCCCACTGCTGTTGTGCCTGTAGATAGGGCGCCAAGGCACCGTGAAGAGCAGCAACAGCTTTCAGGGCTGGGCCCTTCCTTGTGGGAGAAGGAGCTGGACGTTTGCCTTTTAGGCAAGAGGCTCTGCCGCGGCCGAGCGCCATGAGATGTTGCGTCTCTGGGAAAGCACAGATCCCCACTGCTGTTGTGCCTGTAGATAGGGCGCCAAGGCACTGTGAAGAGCAGCAAGAGCTTTCAGGGCTGGGCCCTTCCTTGTGGGAGAAGGAGGCGGACGTTTGCCTTTTCGGCAAGAGGCTCTGCCGCGGCCAAGCGCCATGAGATGTTGCGTCTCTGGAAAGCACAGACCTCCACTGTTGTTGTGCCTGTAGATAGGGCCCCAAGGCACTGTGAAGAGCAACAACAGCTTTCAGGGCTGGGCCTTTCCTTGTGGGAGAAGGAGCCGGACGTTTGACTTTTCAGCAAGAGGTTATGCCGCTGGCCGAGCGCCATGAGATGTTGCGTCTCTGGGAAAGCACAGATACCCACTGCTGTTGTGCCTGTAGATAGGGTGCCAAGGGACCGTGAAGAGCAGCAAGATCTTTCAGGGCTGGGCCCTTCCTTGTGGGAGAAGGAGCCGGACGTTTGCCTTTTCGGCAAGAGGCTCTGCCGCGGCCGAGCGCCATGAGATCTTGCATCTCTGGGAAAGCACAGATCCCCACTGCTGTTGTGCCTGTAGATAGGGCGCCAAGGCACAGTGAAGAGCAGCAACAGCTTTCAGGGCTGGGCCCTTCCTTGTGGGAGAAGGAGCCGGACGTTTGCCTTTTCGGCAAGAGGCTCTGCCGCGGCCGAGCGCCATGAGATGTTGCGTCTCTGGGAAAGCACAGATCCCCACTGCTGTTGTGCCTGTAGATAGGGCGCCAAGGCACTGTGAAAAGCAGCAAGAGCTTTCAGAGCTGGGCCCTTCATTGTGGGAGAAGTAGGCGGACTTTTGCCTTTTCGGCAAGAGGCTCTGCCGCGGCCCGAGCGCCATGAGATGTTGCGTCTCTGGGAAAGAACAGATTTCCAGTGTTGTTGTGCCTGTAGATAGGGCGCCAAGGGACCGTGAAGAGCAGCAACAGCTTTCAGGGCTGGGCCCTTCCTTGTGGGGAGAAGGAGCCGGACGTTTGCCTTTTAGGCAAGAGGCTCTGCCGCGGCCTAGCGCCATGAGATGTTGCGTCTCTGGGAAAGAACAGATCCCCACTGCTGTTGTGCCTGTAGATAGGGCGCCAAGGCACTGTGAAGAGCAGCAAGAGCTTTCAGGGCTGGGCCCTTCCTTGTGGGAGAAGGAGCCGGACGTTTGCCTTTTCGGCAAGAGGCTCTGCCGCGGCCGAGCGCCATGAGATCTTGCATCTCTGGGAAAGCACAGATCCCCACTGCTGTTGTGCCTGTAGATAGGGCGCCAAGGCACCGTGAAGAGCAGCAACAGCTTTCAGGGCTGGGCCCTTCCTTGTGGGAGAAGAAGCCGGACGTTTGCCTTTTAGGCAAGAGGCTCTGCCGCGGCCGAGCGCCATGAGATGTTGCGTCTCTGGGAAAGAACAGATCCCCACTGCTGTTGTGCCTGTAGATAGGGTGCCAAGGCACCGTGAAGAGCAGTAACAGCTTTCAGGGCTGGGCCCTTCATTGTGGGAGAAGTAGGCGGACGTTTGCCTTTTCGGCAAGAGGCTCTGCCGCGGCCGAGCGCCATGAGATGTTGCGTCTCTGGGAAAGAACAGATTTCCAGTGTTGTTGTGCCTGTAGATAGGGCGCCAAGGGACCGTGAAGAGCAGCAACAGCTTTCAGGGCTGGGCCCTTCCTTGTGGGAGAAGGAGCCGGACGTTTGCCTTTTCGGCAAGAGGCTCTGCCGCGGCCGAGCGCCATGAGATCTTGCGTCTCTGGGAAAGCACAGATCCCCACTGCTGTAGTGCCTGTAGATAGGGTGCCAAGGCACTGTGAAGAGCAGCAAGAGCTTTCAGGGCTGGGCCCTTCCTTGTGGGAGAAGGAGCCGGACGTTTGCCTTTTCGGCAAGAGGCTCTGCCGCGGCCCGAGCGCCATGAGATCTTGCGTCTCTGGAAAGCACAGATCCCCACTGCTGTTGTGCCTGTAGATAGGGTGCCAAGGGACCGTGAAGAGCAGCAAGAGCTTTCAGGGCTGGGGCCCTTCCTTGTGGGAGAAGGAGGCGGACGTTTGCCTTTTAGGCAAGAGGCTCTGCCGCGGCCGAGCGCCATGAGATGTTGCGTCTCTGGGAAAGAACAGATCCCCACTGCTGTTGTGCCTGTAGATAGGGCGCCAAGGCACCGTGAAGAGCAGCAACAGCTTTCAGGGCTGGGCCCTTCATTGTGGGAGAAGTAGGCGGACGGTTGCCTTTTCGGCAAGAGGCTCTGCCGCGGCCGAGCGCCATGAGATCTTGCGTCTCTGGGAAAGCACAGATCCCCACTTGCTGTTGTGCCTGTAGATAGGGTGCCAAGGGACCGTGAAGAGCAGCAACAGCTTTCAGGGCTGGGCCCTTCATTGTGGGAGAAGGAGGCGGACGTTTGCCTTTTCGGCAAGAGGCTCTGCCGCGGCCGAGCGCCATGAGATCTTGCATCTCTGGGAAAGCACAGATCCCCACTGCTGTTGTGCCTGTAGATAGGGCGCCAAGGGACCGTGAAGAGCAGCAAGAGCTTTCAGGGCTGGGCCCTTCCTTGTGGGAGAAGGAGGCGGACGTTTGCCTTTTAGGCAAGAGGCTCTGCCGCGGCCGAGCGCCATGAGATGTTTGCGTCTCTGGGAAAGAACAGATCCCCACTGCTGTTGTGCCTGTAGATAGGGCGCCAAGGCACCGTGAAGAGCAGCAACAGCTTTCAGGGCTGGGCCCCTTCATTGTGGGAGAAGTAGGCGGACGTTTGCCTTTTCGGCAAGAGGCTCTGCCGCGGCCGAGCGCCATGAGATGTTGCGTCTCTGGGAAAGAACAGATTTCCAGTGTTGTTGTGCCTGTAGATAGGGCGCCAAGGGACCGTGAAGAGCAGCAAGAGCTTTCAGGGCTGGGCCCTTCCTTGTGGGAGAAGGAGCCGGACGTTTGCCTTTTGGGCAAGAGGCTCTGCCGCGGCCGAGCGCCATGAGATGTTGCGTCTCTGGGAAAGAACAGATCCCCACTGCTGTTGTGCCTGTAGACAGGGCGCCAAGGCACTGTGAAGAGCAGCAAGAGCTTTCAGGGCTGGGCCCTTCCTTGTGGGAGAAGGAGCCGGATGTTTGCCTTTTCGGCAAGAGGCTCTGCCGCGGCCCGAGCGCCATGAGATCTTGCGCCTCTGGGAAAGCACAGATCCCCACTGTTGTTGTGCCTGTAGATTGGGCGCCAAGGCACTGTGAAGAGCAGCAACAGATTCAGGGCTGGGCCCTTCCTTGTGGGAGAAGGAGCCGGATGTTTGCCTTTTCGGCAAGAGGCTCTGCCCGCGGCCGAGCGCCATGAGATCTTGCGTCTCTGGGAAAGCACAGATCCCCACTGCTGTAGTGCCTGTAGATAGGGCCCCAAGGCACTGTGAAGAGCAGCAAGAGCTTTCAGGGCTGGGCCCTTCCTTGTGGGAGAAGGAGCCGGACGTTTGCCTTTTCGGCAAGAGGCTCTGCCGCGGCCGAGCGCCATGAGATGTTGCGTCTCTGGGAAAGCACAGATCCCCACTGCTGTTGTGCCTGTAGATAGGGCGCCAAGGCACTGTGAAAAGCAGCAAGAGCTTTCAGAGCTGGGCCCTTCCTTGTGGGAGAAGGAGCCGGACGTTTGCCTTTTCGGCAAGAGGCTCTGCCGCGGCCGAGCGCCATGAGATGTTGCGTCTCTGGGAAAGAACAGATCCCCACTGCTGTTGTGCCTGTAGATAGGGCGCCAAGGCACCGTGAAGAGCAGCAACAGCTTTCAGGGCTGGGCCCTTCCTTGTGGGAGAAGGAGCTGGACGTTTGCCTTTTAGGCAAGAGGCTCTGCCGCGGCCGAGCGCCATGAGATGTTGCGTCTCTGGGAAAGAACAGATCCCCACTGCTGTTGTGCCTGTAGATAGGGCGCCAAGGCACCGTGAAGAGCAGCAAGAGCTTTCAGGGCTGGGCCCTTCCTTGTGGGAGAAGGAGCCGGACGTTTGCCTTTTCGGCAAGAGGCTCTGCCGCGGCCAAGCGCCATGAGATGTTGCGTCTCTGGGAAAGAACAGATCCCCACTGCTGTTGTGCCTGTAGATAGGGCGCCAAGGCACCGTGAAGAGCAGCAACAGCTTTCAGGGCTGGGCCCTTCATTGTGGGAGAAGTAGGCGGACGGTTGCCTTTTCGGCAAGAGGCTCTGCCGCGGCCGAGCGCCATGAGATCTTGCGTCTCTGGGAAAGCACAGATCCCCACTGCTGTTGTGCCTGTAGATAGGGTGCCAAGGGACCGTGAAGAGCAGCAACAGCTTTCAGGGCTGGGCCCTTCATTGTGGGAGAAGGAGGCGGACGTTTGCCTTTTCGGCAAGAGGCTCTGCCGCGGCCGAGCGCCATGAGATCTTGCATCTCTGGGAAAGCACAGATCCCCACTGCTGTTGTGCCTGTAGATAGGGCGCCAAGGGACCGTGAAGAGCAGCAAGAGCTTTCAGGGCTGGGCCCTTCCTTGTGGGAGAAGGAGGCGGACGTTTGCCTTTTAGGCAAGAGGCTCTGCCGCGGCCGAGCGCCATGAGATTGTTGCGTCTCTGGGAAAGAACAGATCCCCACTGCTGTTGTGCCTGTAGATAGGGCGCCAAGGCACCGTGAAGAGCAGCAACAGCTTTCAGGGCTGGGCCCTTCATTGTGGGAGAAGTAGGCGGACGTTTGCCTTTTCGGCAAGAGGCTCTGCCGCGGCCGAGCGCCATGAGATGTTGCGTCTCTGGGAAAGAACAGATTTCCAGTGTTGTTGTGCCTGTAGATAGGGCGCCAAGGGGACCGTGAAGAGCAGCAAGAGCTTTCAGGGCTGGGCCCTTCCTTGTGGGAGAAGGAGCCGGACGTTTGCCTTTTGGGCAAGAGGCTCTGCCGCGGTCCGAGCGCCATGAGATGTTGCGTCTCTGGGAAAGAACAGATCCCCACTGCTGTTGTGCCTGTAGACAGGGCGCCAAGGCACTGTGAAGAGCAGCAAGAGCTTTCAGGGCTGGGCCCTTCCTTGTGGGAGAAGGAGCCGGATGTTTGCCTTTTCGGCAAGAGGGCTCTGCCGCGGCCGAGCGCCATGAGATCTTGCGCCTCTGGGAAAGCACAGATCCCCCACTGTTGTTGTGCCTGTAGATTGGGCGCCAAGGCACTGTGAAGAGCAGCAACAGATTTCAGGGCTGGGCCCTTCCTTGTGGGAGAAGGAGCCGGATGTTTGGCCTTTTCGGCAAGAGGCTCTGCCGCGGCCGAGCGCCATGAGATCTTGCGTCTCTGGGAAAGCACAGATCCCCACTGCTGTAGTGCCTGTAGATAGGGCCCCAAGGCACTGTGAAGAGCAGCAAGAGCTTTCAGGGCTGGGCCCTTCCTTGTGGGAGAAGGAGCCGGACGTTTGCCTTTTCGGGCAAGAGGCTCTGCCGCGCCGAGCGCCATGAGATGTTGCGTCTCTGGGAAAGCACAGATCCCCACTGCTGTTGTGCCTGTAGATAGGGCGCCAAGGCACTGTGAAAAGCAGCAAGAGCTTTCAGAGCTGGGCCCTTCCTTGTGGGAGAAGGAGCCGGACGTTTGCCTTTTCGGCAAGAGGCTCTGCCGCGGTCCGAGCGCCATGAGATGTTGCGTCTCTGGGAAAGAACAGATCCCCACTGCTGTTGTGCCTGTAGATAGGGCGCCAAGGCACCGTGAAGAGCAGCAACAGCTTTCAGGGCTGGGCCCCTTCCTTGTGGGAGAAGGAGCTGGACGTTTGCCTTTTAGGCAAGAGGCTCTGCCGCGGCCGAGCGCCATGAGATGTTGCGTCTCTGGGAAAGAACAGATCCCCACTGCTGTTGTGCCTGTAGATAGGGCGCCAAGGCACCGTGAAGAGCAGCAAGAGCTTTCAGGGCTGGGCCCTTCCTTGTGGGGAGAAGGAGCCGGACGTTTGCCTTTTCGGCAAGAGGCTCTGCCGCGGCCAAGCGCCATGAGATGTTGCGTCTCTGGGAAAGCACAGATCTCCACTGTTGTTGTGCCTGTAGATAGGGCCCCAAGGCACTGTGAAGAGCAACAACAGCTTTCAGGGCTGGGCCTTTCCTTGTGGGGAGAAGGAGCCGGACGTTTGACTTTTCAGCAAGAGGTTATGCCGCGGGCCGAGCGCCATGAGATGTTGCGTCTCTGGGAAAGCACAGATCCCCACTGCTGTTGTGCCTGTAGATAGGGCGCCAAGGCACCGTGAAGAGCAGCAACAGCTTTCAGGGCTGGGCCCTTCATTGTGGGAGAAGTAGGCGGACGTTTGCCTTTTCGGCAAGAGGCTCTGCCGCGGGCCGAGCGCCATGAGATGTTGCGTCTCTGGGAAAGAACAGATTTCCAGTGTTGTTGTGCCTGTAGATAGGGCGCCAAGGGACCGTGAAGAGCAGCAACAGCTTTCAGGGCTGGGCCCTTCCTTGTGGGAGAAGGAGCCGGACGTTTGCCTTTTAGGCAAGAGGCTCTGCCAGCGGCCTAGCGCCATGAGATGTTGCGTCTCTGGGAAAGAAACAGATCCCCACTGCTGTTGTGCCTGTAGATAGGGCGCCAAGGCACTGTGAAGAGCAGCAAGAGCTTTCAGGGCTGGGCCCTTCCTTGTGGGAGAAGGAGCCGGACGTTTGCCTTTTCGGCAAGAGGCTCTGCCGCGGGCCGAGCGCCATGAGATCTTGCGTCTCTGGGGAAAGCACAGATCCCCACTGCTCTAGTGCCTGTAGATAGGGTGCCAAGGCACTGTGAAGAGCAGCAAGAGCTTTCAGGGCTGGGCCCCTTCCTTGTGGGAGAAGGAGCCGGACGTTTGCCTTTTCAGCAAGAGGCTCTGCCGCGGCCGAGCTCCATGAGATGTTGCGTCTCTGGGAAAGCACAGATCCCCACTGCTGTTGTGCCTGTAGATAGGGCGCCAAGGCACTGTGAAAAGCAGCAAGAGCTTTCATGGCTGGGCCCTTTTTTGTGGGGAGAAGGAGCCGGACGTTTGCCTTTTCGGCAAGAGGCTCTGCCGCGGGCCGAGCGCCATGAGATCTTGCGTCTCTGGGAAAGCACAGATCCCCACTGCTGTTGTGCCTGTAGATAGGGCGCCAAGGCACCGTGAAGAGCAGCAACAGCTTTCAGGGCTGGGCCCTTCATTGTGGGAGAAGGAGCTGGACGTTTGCCTTTTAGGCAAGAGGCTCTGCCGCGGCCGAGCGCCATGAGATGTTGCGTCTCTGGGAAAGAACAGATCCCCACTGCTGTTGTGCCTGTAGATAGGGCGCCAAGGCACCGTGAAGAGCAGCAACAGCTTTCAGGGCTGGGCCCTTCCTTGTGGGAGAAGGAGCTGGACGTTTGCCTTTTTGGCAAGAGGCTCTGCCGCGGGCCGAGCGCCATGAGATGTTGCGTCTCTGGAAAGAACAGATCCCCACTGCTGTTGTGCCTGCAGATAGGGCGCCAAGGCACCGTGAAGAGCAGCAAGAGCTTTCAGGGCTGGGCCCTTCCTTGTGGGAGAAGGAGCCGGACGTTTGACTTTTCAGCAAGAGGTTATGCCGCGGTCCCGAGCGCCATGAGATGTTGCGTCTCTGGGAAAGCACAGATCCCCACTGCTGTTGTGCCTGTAGATAGGGTGCCAAGGGACCGTGAAGAGCAGCAAGAGCTTTCAGGGCTGGGCCCTTCCTTGTGGGAGAAGGAGCCGGACGTTTGCCTTTTCGGCAAGAGGCTCTGCCGCGGCCGAGCGCCATGAGATCTTGCATCTCTGGGAAAGCAGATATCCCCACTGCTGTTGTGCCTGTAGATAGGGCGCCAAGGCACCGTGAAGAGCAGCAAGAGATTTCAGGGCTGGGCCCTTCCTTGTGGGAGAAGAAGCCGGATGTTTGCCTTTTTGGCAAGAGGCTCTGCCGCGGCCGAGCGCCATGAGATCTTGCGTCTCTGGGAAAGAACAGATCCCCACTGCTGTTGTGCCTGTAGATAGGGCGGCAAGGCACTGTGAAGAGCAGCAACAGATTTCAGGGCTGGGCCCTTCCTTGTGGGAGAAGGAGCCGGATGTTTGCCTTTTCGGCAAGAGGCTCTGCCGCGGCCGAGCGCCATGAGATCTTGCGTCTCTGGGAAAGCACAGATCCCCACTGCTGTTGTGCCTGTAGATAGGGCGCCAAGGCACCGTGAAGAGCAGCAAGAGCTTTCAGGGCTGGGCCCTTCCTTGTGGGAGAAGGAGCCGGACGTTTGCCTTTTCGGCAAGAGGCTCTGCCGCGGCCGAGCGCCATGAGATGTTGCGTCTCTGGGAAAGCACAGATCCCCACTGCTGTTGTGCCTGTAGATAGGGTGCCAAGGGACCGTGAAGAGCAGCAAGAGCTTTCAGGGCTGGGCCCTTCCTTGTGGGAGAAGGAGCCGGACGTTTGCCTTTTAGGCAAGAGGCTCTGCCGCGGGCCGAGCGCCATGAGATGTTGCGTCTCTGGGAAAGCACAGATCCCCACTGCTGTTGTGCCTGTAGATAGGGCGCCAAGGCACCGTGAAGAGCAGCAACAGCTTTCAGGGCTGGGCCCTTCCTTGTGGGAGAAGGAGCCGGACGTTTGCCTTTTAGGCAAGAGGCTCTGCCGCGGCCGAGCGCCATGAGATGTTGCGTCTCTGGGAAAGAACAGATCCCCACTGCTGTTGTGCCTGTAGATAGGGCGCCAAGGCACCGTGAAGAGCAGCAACAGCTTTCAGGGCTGGGCCCTTCCTTGTGGGAGAAGGAGCCGGACGTTTTGCCTTTTCGGCAAGAGGCTCTGCCGCGGGCCCGAGCGCCATGAGATCTTGCGTCTCTGGGAAAGAACAGATTTCCAGTGTTGTTGCGCCTGTAGATAGGGCGCCAAGGGACCGTGAAGAGCAGCAACAGCTTTCAGAGCTGGGCCCTTCCTTGTGGGAGAAGGAGCCGGACGTTTGCCTTTTCGGCAAGAGGCTCTGCCACGGCCGAGCGCCATGAGATCTTGCATCTCTGGGAAAGCACAGATCCCCACTGCTGTTGTGCCTGTAGATAGGGCGGCAAGGCACTGTGAAGAGCAGCAAGAGCTTTCAGGGCTGGGCCCTTCCTTGTGGGAGAAGGAGACAGAGGTTTGCCTTTTCGGAAAGAGGCTCTGCCGCGGCCGAGCGCCATGAGATCTTGCGTCTCTGGGAAAGCACACATCCCCACTGCTCTTGTGCCTAGTAGATAGGGCGCCAAGGCACTGTGAAGAGCAGCAACAGCTTTCAGGGCTGGGCCCTTCCTTGTGGGAGAAGGAGCCGGATGTTTGCCTTTTCGGCAAGAGGCTCTGCCGCGGCCGAGCTCCATGGGATGTTGCGTCTCTGGGAAAGCACAGATCCCCACTGCTGTTGTGCCTGTAGATAGGGCGGCAAGGCACTGTGAAGAGCAGCAAGAGCTTTCAGGCTGGGCCCTTCCTTGTGGGAGAAGGAGCCGGACGTTTGCCTTTTCGGCAAGAGGCTCTGCCGCGGCTGAGCGCCATGAGATGTTGTATCTGTGGGAAAGCAGAGATCCCCACTGCTGTTGTGCCTGTAGATAGGGCGCCAAGGCACCGTGAAGAGCAGCAAGAGCTTTCAGGGCTGGGCCCTTCCTTGTGGGAGAAGGAGCCGGACGTTTGCCTTTTCGGCAAGAGGCTCTGCCGCGGCCGAGCGCCATGAGATCTTGCGTCTCTGGGAAAGCACAGATCCCCACTGCTGTTGTGCCTGTAGATAGGGCGCCAAGGCACCGTGAAGAGCAGCAACAGCTTTCAGGGCTGAGCCCTTCCTTGTGGGAGAAGGAGACGGACGTTTGCCTTTTCGGCAAGAGGCTCTGCCGCGGCCGAGCGCCATGAGATCTTGCGTTTCTGGGAAAGCACACATCCCCACTGCTCTTGTGCCTAGTATATAGGGCGCCAAGACACCGTGAAGAGCAGCAAGAGCTTTCAGGCTGGGCCCTTCCCTATGGGAGAAGGAGCCGGACGTTTGCCTTTTCGGCAAGAGGCTCTGCCGCGGCCGAGCGCCATGAGATGTTGCGTCTCTGGGAAAGCACAGATCCCCACTGCTGTTTTACCTGTAGATAGGGCGCCAAGGCACCTTGAAGAGCAGCAAGAGCTTTCAGGGCTGGGCCCTTCCTTGTGGGAGAAGGAGCCGGACGTTTGCCTTTTCGGCAAGAGGCTCTGCCGCGGCCGAGCGCCATGAGATGTTGCGTCTCTGGGAAAGCACAGATCCCCACTGCTGTTGTGCCTGCAGATAGGGCGCCAAGGCACTGTGAAGAGCCAGCAACAGCTTTCAGGGCTGGGCCCTTCCTTGTGGGAGAAGGAGCCGGACGTTTGCCTTTTCGGCAAGAGGCTCAGCCGCGGCCGAGCGCCATGAGATGTTGCGTCTCTGGGAAAGCACAGATCCCCACTGCTGTTGTGCCTGTAGATAGGGCGCCAAGGCACCGTGAAGAGCAGCAAGAGCTTTCAGGGCTGGGCCCTTCCTTGTGGGAGAAGGAGCCGGACGTTTGCCTTTTCGGCAAGAGGCTCTGCCACGGCCGAGCGCCATGAGATCTTGCGTCTCTGGGAAAGCACACATCCCCACTGCTCTTGTGCCTAGTAGATAGGGCGCCAAGACACCGTGAAGAGCAGCAAGAGCTTTCAGGCTGGGCCCTTCCCTGTGGGAGAAGGAGCCGGACGTTTGCCTTTTCGGCAAGAGGCTCTGCCGCGGCCGAGCGCCATGAGATGTTGCGTCTCTGGGAAAGCACAGATCCCCACTGCTGTTTTACCTGTAGATAGGGCGCCAAGGCACCTTGAAGAGCAGCAAGAGCTTTCAGGGCTGGGCCCTTCCTTGTGGGAGAAGGAGCCGGACGTTTGCCTTTTCGGCAAGAGGCTCTGCCGCGGCCGAGCGCCATGAGATGTTGCGTCTCTGGGAAAGCACAGATCCCCACTGCTGTTGTGCCTGCAGATAGGGCGCCAAGGCACTGTGAAGAGCCAGCAACAGCTTTCAGGGCTGGGCCCTTCCTTGTGGGAGAAGGAGCCGGACGTTTGCCTTTTCGGCAAGAGGCTCAGCCGCGGCCGAGCGCCATGAGATGTTGCGTCTCTGGGAAAGCACAGATCCCCACTGCTGTTGTGCCTGTAGATAGGGCGCCAAGGCACCGTGAAGAGCAGCAAGAGCTTTCAGGGCTGGGCCCTTCCTTGTGGGAGAAGGAGCCGGACGTTTGCCTTTTCGGCAAGAGGCTCTGCCGCGGCCGAGCGCCATGAGATCTTGCGTCTCTGGGAAAGCACACATCCCCACTGCTCTTGTGCCTAGTAGATAGGGCGCCAAGACACCGTGAAGAGCAGCAAGAGCTTTCAGGCTGGGCCCTTCCCTGTGGGAGAAGGAGCCGGACGTTTGCCTTTTCAGCAAGAGGTTATGCCGCGGCCGAGCGCCATGAGATTTTGCGTCTCTGGGAAAGCACAGATCCCCACTGCTGTTGTGCCTGTAGATAGGGTGCCAAGGCACCGTGAAGAGCAGCAACAGATTTCAGGGCTGGGCCCTTCCTTGTGGGAGTAGGAGCCGGACGTTTGACTTTTCGGCAAGAGGTTCTGCCGCGGCCGAGCGCCATGAGATGTTGCGTCTCTGGGAAAGAACAGATCCCCACTGCTGTTGTGCCTGTAGATAGGGCGGCAAGGCACTGTGAAGAGCAGCTAGAGCTTTCAGGGCTGGGCCCTTCCTTGTGGGAGAAGGAGCCGGACGTTTGCCTTTTCGGCAAGAGGCTCTGCCGCGGCCGAGCGCCATGAGATCTTGCGTCTCTGGGAAAGAAAAGATCCCCAGTGCTGTTGTGCGTGTAGATAGGGCGCCAAGGCACCGTGAAGAGCAGCAACAGCTTTCAGGGCTGGGCCCTTCCTTGTGGGAGAAGGAGCCGGACGTTTGCCTTTTAGGCAAGAGGCTCTGCCGCGGCCGAGCGCCATGAGATGTTGCGTCTCTGGGAAAGAACAGATCCCCACTGCTGTTGTGCCTGTAGATAGGGCGCCAAGGCACCGTGAAGAGCAGCAACAGCTTTCAGGGCTGGGCCCTTCATTGTGGGAGAAGTAGGCGGACGTTTGCCTTTTCGGCAAGAGGCTCTGCCGCGGCCGAGCGCCATGAGATCTTGCGTCTCTGGGAAAGCAGAGATCCCCACTGCTGTTGTGCCTGTAGATAGGGCGCCAAGGCACTGTGAAGAGCAGCAAGAGCTTTCAGGGCTGGGCCCTTCCTTGTGGGAGAAGGAGCCGGACGTTTGCCTTTTCGGCAAGAGGCTCTGCCGCGGCCGAGCGCCATGAGATGTTGCGTCTCTGGGAAAGCACAGATCCCCACTGCTGTTGTGCCTGTAGATAGGGCGCCAAGGCACCGTGAAGAGCAGCAACAGATTTCAGGGCTGGGCCCTTCCTTGTGGGAGAAGGAGCCGGATGTTTGCCTTTTTGGCAAGAGGCTCTGCCGCGGCCGAGCGCCATGAGATCTTGCGTCTGTGGGAAAGAACAGATCCCCACTGCTGTTGTGCCTGTAGATACGGCGCCAAGACACTGTGAAGAGCAGCAAGAGCTTTCAGGGCTGGGCCCTTCCTTGTGGGAGAAGGAGCCGGACGTTTGCCTTTTCGGCAAGAGGCTCTGCCGCGGCCGAGCGCCATGAGATCTTGCGTCTCTGGGAAAGAACAGATTTCCAGTGTTGTTGCGCCTGTAGATAGGGCGCCAAGGGACCGTGAAGAGCAGCAACAGCTTTCAGAGCTGGGCCCTTCCTTGTGGGAGAAGGAGCCGGACGTTTGCCTTTTCGGCAAGAGGCTCTGCCACGGCCGAGCGCCATGAGATCTTGCATCTCTGGGAAAGCACAGATCCCCACTGCTGTTGTGCCTGTAGATAGGGCGGCAAGGCACTGTGAAGAGCAGCAAGAGCTTTCAGGCTGGGCCCTTCCTTGTGGGAGAAGGAGCCGGACGTTTGCCTTTTCGGCAAGAGGCTCTGCCGCGGCTGAGCGCCATGAGATGTTGTATCTGTGGGAAAGCAGAGATCCCCACTGCTGTTGTGCCTGTAGATAGGGCGCCAAGGCACCGTGAAGAGCAGCAAGAGCTTTCAGGGCTGGGCCCTTCCTTGTGGGAGAAGGAGCCGGACGTTTGCCTTTTCGGCAAGAGGCTCTGCCGCGGCCGAGCGCCATGAGATCTTGCGTCTCTGGGAAAGCACAGATCCCCACTGCTGTTGTGCCTGTAGATAGGGCGCCAAGGCACCGTGAAGAGCAGCAACAGCTTTCAGGGCTGAGCCCTTCCTTGTGGGAGAAGGAGCCGGACGTTTGCCTTTTCGGCAAGAGGCTCTGCCGCGGCCGAGCGCCATGAGATCTTGCGTCTCTGGGAAAGCACACATCCCCACTGCTCTTGTGCCTAGTATATAGGGCGCCAAGACACCGTGAAGAGCAGCAAGAGCTTTCAGGCTGGGCCCTTCCCTGTGGGAGAAGGAGCCGGACGTTTGCCTTTTCGGCAAGAGGCTCTGCCGCGGGCCGAGCGCCATGAGATGTTGCGTCTCTGGGAAAGCACAGATCCCCACTGCTGTTTTACCTGTAGATAGGGCGCCAAGGCACCTTGAAGAGCAGCAAGAGCTTTCAGGGCTGGGCCCTTCCTTGTGGGAGAAGGAGCCGGACGTTTGCCTTTTCGGCAAGAGGCTCTGCCGCGGGCCGAGCGCCATGAGATGTTGCGTCTCTGGGAAAGCACAGATCCCCACTGCTGTTGTGCCTGCAGATAGGGCGCCAAGGCACTGTGAAGAGCCAGCAACAGCTTTCAGGGCTGGGCCCTTCCTTGTGGGAGAAGGAGCCGGACGTTTGCCTTTTCGGCAAGAGGCTCAGCCGCGGCCGAGCGCCATGAGATGTTGCGTCTCTGGGAAAGCACAGATCCCCACTGCTGTTGTGCCTGTAGATAGGGCGCCAAGGCACCGTGAAGAGCAGCAAGAGCTTTCAGGGCTGGGCCCTTCCTTGTGGGAGAAGGAGCCGGACGTTTGCCTTTTCGGCAAGAGGCTCTGCCGCGGCCGAGCGCCATGAGATCTTGCGTCTCTGGGAAAGCACACATCCCCACTGCTCTTGTGCCTAGTAGATAGGGCGCCAAGACACCGTGAAGAGCAGCAAGAGCTTTCAGGCTGGGCCCTTCCCTGTGGGAGAAGGAGCCGGACGTTTGCCTTTTCAGCAAGAGGTTATGCCGCGGCCGAGCGCCATGAGATTTTGCGTCTCTGGGAAAGCACAGATCCCCACTGCTGTTGTGCCTGTAGATAGGGTGCCAAGGCACCGTGAAGAGCAGCAACAGATTTCAGGGCTGGGCCCTTCCTTGTGGGAGTAGGAGCCGGACGTTTGACTTTTCGGCAAGAGGTTCTGCCGCGGCCGAGCGCCATGAGATGTTGCGTCTCTGGGAAAGAACAGATCCCCACTGCTGTTGTGCCTGTAGATAGGGCGGCAAGGCACTGTGAAGAGCAGCTAGAGCTTTCAGGGCTGGGCCCTTCCTTGTGGGAGAAGGAGCCGGACGTTTGCCTTTTCGGCAAGAGGCTCTGCCGCGGCCGAGCGCCATGAGATCTTGCGTCTCTGGGAAAGAAAAGATCCCCAGTGCTGTTGTGCGTGTAGATAGGGCGCCAAGGCACCGTGAAGAGCAGCAACAGCTTTCAGGGCTGGGCCCTTCCTTGTGGGAGAAGGAGCCGGACGTTTGCCTTTTCGGCAAGAGGCTCTGCCGCGGCCGAGCGCCATGAGATGTTGCGTCTCTGGGAAAGCACAGATCCCTACTGCTGTTGTACCTGTAGATACGGCCCCAAGGCACCGTGAAGAGCAGCAACAGCTTTCAGGGCTGGGCCCTTCCCTGTGGGAGAAGGAGCCGGACGTTTGCCTTTTCGGCAAGAGGCTCTGCCGCGGCCGAGCGCCATGAGATGTTGCGTCTCTGGGAAAGCACAGATCCCCACTGCTGTTTTACCTGTAGATAGGGCGCCAAGGCACCTTGAAGAGCAGCAAGAGCTTTCAGGGCTGGGCCCTTCCTTGTGGGAGAAGGAGCCAGAGGTTTGCCTTTTCGGAAAGAGGCTCTGCCGCGGCCAAGCGCCATGAGATGTTGCATCTCTGGGAAAGCACAGATCCCCACTGCTGTTGTGCCTGCAGATAGGGCGCCAAGGCACTGTGAAGAGCAGCAAGAGCTTTCAGGGCTGGGCCCTTCCTTGTGGGAGAAGGAGCCGGACGTTTGCCTTTTCGGCAAGAGGCTCTGCCGCGCGCGAGCGCCATGAGATGTTGCGTCTCTGGGAAAGCACAGATCCCCACTGCTGTTGTGCCTGTACATAAGGCAGCAAGGCACTGTGAAGAGCAGCAAGAGCTTTCAGGGCTGGGCCCTTCCTTGTGGGAGAAGGAGCCGGACGTTTGCCTTTTCGTCAAGAGGCTCTGCCGCGGCCGAGCGCCATGAGATGTTGTATCTCTGGGAAAGCAGAGATCCCCACTGCTGTTGTGCCTGTAGATAGGGCGCCAAGGCACCGTGAAGAGCAACAACAGCTTTCAGGGCTGGGCCCTTCCTTGTGGGAGAATGAGCCGGACGTTTGCCTTTTCGGCAAGAGGCTCTGCCGCGGCCGAGCGCCATGAGATGTTGCGTCTCTGGGAAAGCACAGATCCCCACTGCTGTTGTGCCTGTAGACAGGGCGCCAAGGCACCGTGAAGAGCAGCAAGAGCTTTCAGGGCTGGGCCCTTCCTTGTGGGAGAAGGAGCCGGACGTTTGCCTTTTCGGCAAGAGGCTCTGCCGCGGCCGAGCGCCATGAGATCTTGCGTCTCTGGGAAAGCACACATCCCCACTGCTCTTGTGCCTAGTAGATAGGGCGCCAAGACACCGTGAAGAGCAGCAAGAGCTTTCAGGCTGGGCCCTTCCCTGTGGGAGAAGGAGCCGGACGTTTGCCTTTTCAGCAAGAGGTTATGCCGCGGCCGAGCGCCATGAGATGTTGCGTCTCTGGGAAAGCACAGATCCCCACTGCTGTTGTGCCTGTAGATAGGGCGCCAAGGCACCGTGAAGAGCAGCAAGGGCTTTCAGGGCTGGGCCCTTCCTTGTGGGAGAAGGAGCCGGACGTTTGCCTTTTCGGCAAGAGGTTATGCCGCGGCCGAGCGCCATGAGATGTTGCGTCTCTGGGAAAGCACAGATCCCCACTGCTGTTATGCCTGTAGATAGGGCGCCAAGGCACTGTGAAGAGCAGCAACAGCTTTCAGGGCTGGGCCCTTCCTTGTGGGAGAAGGAGCCAGAGGTTTGCCTTTTCGGCAAGAGGCTCTGCCGCGGCCGAGCGCCATGAGATGTTGCGTCTCTGGGAAAGCACAGATCCCCACTGCTGTTGTGCCTGCAGATAGGGCGCCAAGGCACCGTGAAGAGCAGCAAGAGCTTTCAGGGCTGGGCCCTTCCTTGTGGGAGAAGGAGCCGGACGTTTTCCTTTTCGGCAAGAGGCTCTGCCGCGGCCGAGCGCCATGAGATGTTGCGTCTCTGGGAAAGCACAGATCCCCAGTGCTGTTGTGCCTGTACATAAGGCGGCAAGGCACTGTGAAGAGCAGCAAGATCTTTCAGGGCTGGGCCCTTCCTTGTGGGAGAAGGAGAGCCGGACGTTTGCCTTTTCGTCAAGAGGCTCTGCCGCGGCCGAGCGCCATGAGATGTTGTATCTCTGGGAAAGCAGAGATCCCCACTGCTGTTGTGCCTGTAGATAGGGCGCCAAGGCACCGTGAAGAGCAGCAACAGCTTTCAGGGCTGGGCCCTTCCTTGTGGGAGAAGGAGCCGGACGTTTGCCTTTTCGGCAAGAGGCTCTGCCGCGGCCGAGCGCCATGAGATCTTGCGTCTCTGGGAAAGCACAGATCCCCACTGCTGTTGTGCCTGTAGACAGGGCGCCAAGGCACCGTGAAGAGCAGCAAGAGCTTTCAGGGCTGGGCCCTTCCTTGTGGGAGAAGGAGCCGGACGTTTGCCTTTTCGGCAAGAGGCTCTGCCTGCGGCCGAGCGCCATGAGATCTTGCGTCTCTGGGAAAGCACACATCCCCACTGCTCTTGTGCCTAGTAGATAGGGCGCCAAGACACCGTGAAGAGCAGCAAGAGCTTTCAGGCTGGGCCCTTCCCTGTGGGAGAAGGAGCCGGACGTTTGCCTTTTCGGCAAGAGGCTCTGCCGCGGGCCGAGCGCCATGGGATGTTGCGTCTCTGGGAAAGCACAGATCCCCACTGCTGTTGTGCCTGTAGATAGGGCGGCAAGGCACTGTGAAGAGCAGCAAGATCTTTCAGGGCTGGGCCCTTCCTTGTGGGAGAAGGAGCCGGACGTTTGCCTTTTCGGCAAGAGGCTCTGCCGCGGCCGAGCACCATGAGATGTTGTATCTCTGGGAAAGCAGAAATCCCCACTGCTGTTGTGCCTGTAGATAGGGCGCCAAGGCACCGTGAAGAGCAGCAAGAGCTTTCAGGGCTGGGCCCTTCCTTGTGGGAGAAGGAGCCGGACGTTTGCCTTTTCGGCAAGAGGCTCTGCCGCGGCCTAGCGCCATGAGATCTTGCGTCTCTGGGAAAGCACACATCCCCACTGCTCTTGTGCCTAGTAGATAGGGCGCCAAGACACCGTGAAGAGCAGCAAGAGCTTTCAGGCTGGGCCCTTCCCTGTGGGAGAAGGAGCCGGACGTTTGCCTTTTCAGCAAGAGGGTTATGCCGCGGGCCGAGCGCCATGAGATTTTGCGTCTCCGGGAAAGCACAGATCCCCACTGCTGTTGTGCCTGTAGATAGGGCGCCAAGGCACCGTGAAGAGCAGCAACAGCTTTCAGGGCTGGGCCCTTCCTTGTGGGAGAAGGAGCCGGACGTTTGCCTTTTCGGCAAGAGGTTATGCCGCGGCCGAGCGCCATGAGATCTTGCATCTCTGGGAAAGCACAGATCCCCACTGCTGTTATGCCTGTAGATAGGGCACCAAGGCACTGTGAAGAGCAGCAACAGCTTTCAGGGCTGGGCCCTTCCTTGTGGGAGAAGGAGCCGGACGTTTGCCTTTTCGGCAAGAGGCTCTGCCGCGGCCGAGCGCCATGAGATGTTGCGTCTCTGGGAAAGCACAGATCCCCACTGCTGTTGTGCCTGTAGATAGGGCGCCAAGGCACCGTGAAGAGCAGCAAGAGCTTTCAGGGCTGGGCCCTTCCTTGTGGGAGAAGGAGCCGGACGTTTGCCTTTTCGGCAAGAGGCTCTGCCGCGGCCGAGCGCCATGAGATGTTGCGTCTCTGGGAAAGCACAGATCCCCACTGCTGTTGTGCCTGTAGATAGGGCGCCAAGGCACCGTGAAGAGCAGCAAGAGCTTTCAGGGCTGGGCCCTTCCTTGTGGGAGAAGGAGCCGGACGTTTGCCTTTTCGGCAAGAGGCTCTGCCGCGGCCAAGCGCCATGAGATGTTGCGTCTCTGGGAAAGCACAGATCCCCACTGCTGTTGTGCCTGTAGATAGGGTGCCAAGGCACCGTGAAGAGCAGCAACAGATTTCAGGGCTGGGCCCTTCCTTGTGGGAGTAGGAGCCAGACGTTTGCCTTTTCGGCAAGAGGTTCTGCCGCGGCCGAGCGCCATGAGATCTTGCGTCTCTGGGAAAGCACAGATCCCCACTGCTGTTGTGCCTGTAGATAGGGCGGCAAGGCACTGTGAAGAGCAGCTAGAGCTTTCAGGGCTGGGCCCTTCCTTGTGGGAGAAGGAGCCGGACGTTTGCCTTTTCGGCAAGAGGCTCTGCCGCGGCCGAGCGCCATGAGATCTTGCGTCTCTGGGAAAGCACAGATCCCCACTGCTGTTGTGCCTGTAGATAGGGCGCCAAGGCAATGTGAAGAGCAGCAAGAGCTTTCAGGGCTGGGCCCTTCCTTGTGGGAGAAGGAGCCGGACGTTTGCCTTTTCGGCAAGAGGCTCTGCCGCGGCCGAGCGCCATGAGATGTTGCGTCTCTGGGAAAGCAAAGATCCCCAGTGCTGTTGTGCCTGTAGATAGGGCCCCAAGGGACCGTGAAGAGCAGCAAGAGCTTTCAGGGCTGGGCCCTTCCTTGTGGGAGAAGGAGCCGGACGTTTGCCTTTTCGGCAAGAGGCTCTGCCGCGGCCGAGCGCCATGAGATATTGCGTCTCTGGGAAAGCACAGATCCCTACTGCTGTTGTACCTGTAGATACGGCCCCAAGGCACCGTGAAGAGCAGCAACAGCTTTCAGGGCTGGGCCCTTCCCTGTGGGAGAAGGAGCCGGACGTTTGCCTTTTCGGCAAGAGGCTCTGCCGCGGCCGAGCGCCATGAGATGTTGCGTCTATGGGAAAGCACAGATCCCCACTGCTGTTTTACCTGTAGATAGGGCACCAAGGCACCTTGAAGAGCAGCAAGAGCTTTCAGGGCTGGGCCCTTCCTTGTGGGAGAAGGAGCCGGACGTTTGCCTTTTCGGCAAGAGGTTATGCCGCGGCCGAGCGCCATGAGATCTTGCATCTCTGGGAAAGCACAGATCCCCACTGCTGTTATGCCTGTAGATAGGGCACCAAGGCACTGTGAAGAGCAGCAACAGCTTTCAGGGCTGGGCCCTTCCTTGAGAAGGAGCCGGACGTTTGCCTTTTCGGCAAGAGGCTCTGCCGCGGCCGAGCGCCATGAGATGTTGCGTCTCTGGGAAAGCACAGATCCCCACTGCTGTTGTGCCTGTAGATAGGGCGGCAAGGCACTGTGAAGAGCCAGCAACAGCTTTCAGGGCTGGGCCCTTCCTTGTGGGAGAAGGAGCCGGACGTTTGCCTTTTCGGCAAGAGGCTCTGCCGCGGCCGAGCGCCATGAGATGTTGTATCTCTGGGAAAGCAGAGATCCCCACTGCTGTTGTGCCTGTAGATAGGGCGCCAAGGCACCGTGAAGAGCAGCAACAGCTTTCAGGGCTGGGCCCTTCCTTGTGGGAGAAGGAGCCGGACGTTTGCCTTTTCGGCAAGAGGCTCTGCCGCGGCCGAGCGCCATGAGATCTTGCGTCTCTGGGAAAGCACAGATCCCCACTGCTCTTGTGCCTAGTAGATAGGGCGCCAAGACACCGTGAAGAGCAGCAAGAGCTTTCAGGCTGGGCCCTTCCCTGTGGGAGAAGGAGCCGGACGTTTGCCTTTTCGGCAAGAGGCTCTGCCGCGGCCGAGCGCCATGAGATGTTGCGTCTCTGGGAAAGCACAGATCCCCACTGCTGTTGTGCCTGTACATAAGGCGGCAAGGCACTGTGAAGAGCAGCAAGATCTTTCAGGGCTGGGCCCTTCCTTGTGGGAGAAGGAGCCGGACGTTTGCCTTTTCGTCAAGAGGCTCTGCCGCGGCCGAGCGCCATGAGATGTTGTATCTCTGGGAAAGCAGAGATCCCCACTGCTGTTGTGCCTGTAGATAGGGCGCCAAGGCACCGTGAAGAGCAGCAACAGCTTTCAGGGCTGGGCCCTTCCTTGTGGGAGAAGGAGCCGGACGTTTGCCTTTTCGGCAAGAGGCTCTGCCGCGGCCGAGCGCCATGAGATCTTGCGTCTCTGGGAAAGCACAGATCCCCACAGCTGTTGTGCCTGTAGACAGGGCGCCAAGGCACCGTGAAGAGCAGCAAGAGCTTTCAGGGCTGGGCCCTTCCTTGTGGGAGAAGGAGCCGGACGTTTGCCTTTTCGGCAAGAGGCTCTGCCGCGGCCGAGCGCCATGAGATCTTGCGTCTCTGGGAAAGCACACATCCCCACTGCTCTTGTGCCTAGTAGATAGGGCGCCAAGACACCGTGAAGAGCAGCAAGAGCTTTCAGGCTGGGCCCTTCCCTGTGGGAGAAGGAGCCGGACGTTTGCCTTTTCGGCAAGAGGCTCTGCCGCGGCCGAGCGCCATGGGATGTTGCGTCTCTGGGAAAGCACAGATCCCCACTGCTGTTGTGCCTGTAGATAGGGCGGCAAGGCACTGTGAAGAGCAGCAAGATCTTTCAGGGCTGGGCCCTTCCTTGTGGGAGAAGGAGCCGGACGTTTGCCTTTTCGGCAAGAGGCTCTGCCGCGGCCGAGCACCATGAGATGTTGTATCTCTGGGAAAGCAGAAATCCCCACTGCTGTTGTGCCTGTAGATAGGGCGCCAAGGCACCGTGAAGAGCAGCAAGAGCTTTCAGGGCTGGGCCCTTCCTTGTGGGAGAAGGAGCCGGACGTTTGCCTTTTCGGCAAGAGGCTCTGCCGCGGCCGAGCGCCATGAGATCTTGCGTCTCTGGGAAAGCACACATCCCCACTGCTCTTGTGCCTAGTAGATAGGGCGCCAAGACACCGTGAAGAGCAGCAAGAGCTTTCAGGCTGGGCCCTTCCCTGTGGGAGAAGGAGCCGGACGTTTGCCTTTTCAGCAAGAGGTTATGCCGCGGCCGAGCGCCATGAGATTTTGCGTCTCCGGGAAAGCACAGATCCCCACTGCTGTTGTGCCTGTAGATAGGGCGCCAAGGCACCGTGAAGAGCAGCAACAGCTTTCAGTGCTGGGCCCTTCCTTGTGGGAGAAGGAGCCGGACGTTTGCCTTTTCGGCAAGAGGTTATGCCGCGGCCGAGCGCCATGAGATCTTGCATCTCTGGGAAAGCACAGATCCCCACTGCTGTTATGCCTGTAGATAGGGCACCAAGGCACTGTGAAGAGCAGCAACAGCTTTCAGGGCTGGGCCCTTCCTTGTGGGAGAAGGAGCCGGACGTTTGCCTTTTCGGCAAGAGGCTCTGCCGCGGCCGAGCGCCATGAGATGTTGCGTCTCTGGGAAAGCAAAGATCCCCAGTGCTGTTGTGCCTGTAGATAGGGCCCCAAGGGACCGTGAAGAGCAGCAAGAGCTTTCAGGGCTGGGCCCTTCCTTGTGGGAGAAGGAGCCGGACGTTTGCCTTTTCGGCAAGAGGCTCTGCCGCGGCCGAGCGCCATGAGATATTGCGTCTCTGGGAAAGCACAGATCCCTACTGCTGTTGTACCTGTAGATACGGCCCCAAGGCACCGTGAAGAGCAGCAAGAGCTTTGAGGGCTGGGCCCTTCCCTGTGGGAGAAGGAGCCGGACGTTTGCCTTTTCGGCAAGAGGCTCTGCCGCGGCCGAGCGCCATGAGATGTTGCGTCTATGGGAAAGCACAGATCCCCACTGCTGTTTTACCTGTAGATAGGGCACCAAGGCACCTTGAAGAGCAGCAAGAGCTTTCAGGGCTGGGCCCTTCCTTGTGGGAGAAGGAGCCGGACGTTTGCCTTTTCGGCAAGAGGTTATGCCGCGGCCGAGCGCCATGAGATCTTGCATCTCTGGGAAAGCACAGATCCCCACTGCTGTTATGCCTGTAGATAGGGCACCAAGGCACTGTGAAGAGCAGCAACAGCTTTCAGGGCTGGGCCCTTCCTTGTGGGAGAAGGAGCCGGACGTTTGCCTTTTCGGCAAGAGGCTCTGCCGCGGCCGAGCGCCATGAGATGTTGCGTCTCTGGGAAAGCACAGATCCCCACTGCTGTTGTGCCTGTAGATAGGGCAGCAAGGCACTGTGAAGAGCCAGCAACAGCTTTCAGGGCTGGGCCCTTCCTTGTGGGAGAAGGAGCCGGACGTTTGCCTTTTCGGCAAGAGGCTCTGCCGCGGCCGAGCGCCATGAGATGTTGTATCTCTGGGAAAGCAGAGATCCCCACTGCTGTTGTGCCTGTAGATAGGGCGCCAAGGCACCGTGAAGAGCAGCAAGAGCTTTCAGGGCTGGGCCCTTCCTTGTGGGAGAAGGAGCCGGACGTTTGCCTTTTCGGCAAGAGGCTCTGCCGCGGCCGAGCGCCATGAGATCTTGCGTCTCTGGGAAAGCACAGATCCCCACTGCTGTTGTGCCTGTAGATAGGGCGCCAAGGCACCGTGAAGAGCAGCAAGAGCTTTCAGGGCTGGGCCCTTCCCTGTGGGAGAAGGAGCCGGACGTTTGCCTTTTCAGCAAGAGGTTATGCCGCGGCCGACCGCCATGAGATTTTGCGTCTCTGGGAAAGCACAGATCCCCACTGCTGTTGTGCCTGTAGATAGGGTGCCAAGGCACCGTGAAGAGCAGCAACAGATTTCAGGGCTGGGCCCTTCCTTGTGGGAGTAGGAGCCAGACGTTTGCCTTTTCGGCAAGAGGTTCTGCCGCGGCCGAGCACCATGAGATCTTGCGTCTCTGGGAAAGCACAGATCCCCACTGCTGTTGTGCCTGTAGATAGGGCGGCAAGGCACTGTGAAGAGCAGCTAGAGCTTTCAGGGCTGGGCCCTTCCTTGTGGGAGAAGGAGCCGGACGTTTGCCTTTTCGGCAAGAGGCTCTGCCGCGGCCGAGCGCCATGAGATCTTGCGTCTCTGGGAAAGCACAGATCCCCACTGCTGTTGTGCCTGTAGATAGGGCGCCAAGGCAATGTGAAGAGCAGCAAGAGCTTTCAGGGCTGGGCCCTTCCTTGTGGGAGAAGGAGCCGGACGTTTGCCTTTTCGTCAAGAGGCTCTGCCGCGGCCGAGCGCCATGAGATGTTGCGTCTCTGGGAAAGCAAAGATCCCCAGTGCTGTTGTGCCTGTAGATAGGGCCCCCAAGGGACCGTGAAGAGCAGCAACAGCTTTCAGGGCTGGGCCCTTCCTTGTGGGAGAAGGAGCCGGACGTTTGCCTTTTCGGCAAGAGGCTCTGCCGCGGCCGAGCGCCATGAGATATTGCGTCTCTGGGAAAGCACAGATCCCCACTGCTGTTTTACCTGTAGATAGGGCACCAAGGCACCTTGAAGAGCAGCAAGATCTTTCAGGGCTGGGCCCTTCCTTGTGGGAGAAGGAGCCGGACGTTTGCCTTTTCGGCAAGAGGCTCTGCCGCGGCCGAGCGCCATGAGATGTTGCATCTCTGGGAAAGCAGAGATCCCCACTGCTGTTGTGCCTGCAGATAGGGCGCCAAGGCACTGTGAAGAGCAGCAAGAGCTTTCAGGGCTGGGCCCTTCCTTGTGGGAGAAGGAGCCGGACGTTTGCCTTTTCGGCAAGAGGCTCTGCCGCGGCCGAGCGCCATGAGATCTTGCGTTTGTGGGAAAGAACAGATCCCCACTGCTGTTGTGCCTGTAGATAAGGCGGCAAGGCACTGTGAAGAGCAGCAAGATCTTTCAGGGCTGGGCCCTTCCTTGTGGGAGAAGGAGCCGGACGTTTGCGTTTTCGGCAAGAGGCTCTGCCGCGGCCGAGCGCCATGAGGTGCTGCATCTCTGGGAAAGCAGAGATCCCCACTGCTGTTGTGCCTGTAGATAGGGCGCCAAGGCACCTTGAAGAGCAGCAACAGCTTTCAGGGCTGAGCCCTTACTTGTGGGAGAAGGAGCCGGACGTTTGCCTTTTCGGCAAGAGGCTCTGCCGCGGCCGAGCGCCATGAGATGTTGCGTCTCTGGGAAAGCACAGATCCCCACTGCTGTTGTGCCTGTAGATAGGGCGCCAAGGCACCGTGAAGAGCAGCAAGAGCTTTCAGGGCTGGGCCCTTCCTTGTGGGAGAAGGAGCCGGACGTTTGCCTTTTCGGCAAGAGGCTCTGCCGCGGCCGAGCGCCATGAGATCTTGCGTCTCTGGGAAAGCACAGATCCCCACTGCTGTTGTGCCTGTAGATAGGGCGCCAAGGCACCGTGAAGAGCAGCAACAGCTTTCAGGGCTGGGCCCTTCCCTGTGGGAGAAGGAGCCGGACGTTTGCCTTTTCAGCAAGAGGTTATGCCGCGGCCGACCGCCATGAGATTTTGCGTCTCTGGGAAAGCACAGATCCCCACTGCTGTTGTGCCTGTAGATAGGGTGCCAAGGCACCGTGAAGAGCAGCAACAGATTTCAGGGCTGGGCCCTTCCTTGTGGGAGTAGGAGCCAGACTTTTGCCTTTTCGGCAAGAGGTTCTGCCGCGGCCGAGCGCCATGAGATCTTGCGTCTCTGGGAAAGCACAGATCCCCACTGCTGTTATGCCTGTAGATAGGGCACCAAGGCACTGTGAAGAGCAGCAACAGCTTTCAGGGCTGGGCCCTTCCTTGTGGGAGAAGGAGCCGGACGTTTGCCTTTTCGTCAAGAGGCTCTGCCGCGGCCGAGCGCCATGAGATGTTGCGTCTCTGGGAAAGCAAAGATCCCCAGTGCTGTTGTGCCTGTAGATAGGGCCCCAAGGGACCGTGAAGAGCAGCAACAGCTTTCAGGGCTGGGCCCTTCCTTGTGGGAGAAGGAGCCGGACGTTTGCCTTTTCGGCAAGAGGCTCTGCCGCGGCCGAGCGCCATGAGATATTGCGTCTCTGGGAAAGCACAGATCCCCACTGCTGTTTTACCTGTAGATAGGGCACCAAGGCACCTTGAAGAGCAGCAAGATCTTTCAGGGCTGGGCCCTTCCTTGTGGGAGAAGGAGCCGGACGTTTGCCTTTTCGGCAAGAGGCTCTGCCGCGGCCGAGCGCCATGAGATGTTGCATCTCTGGGAAAGCAGAGATCCCCACTGCTGTTGTGCCTGCAGATAGGGCGCCAAGGCACTGTGAAGAGCAGCAAGAGCTTTCAGGGCTGGGCCCTTCCTTGTGGGAGAAGGAGCCGGACGTTTGCCTTTTCGGCAAGAGGCTCTGCCGCGGCCGAGCGCCATGAGATCTTGCGTTTGTGGGAAAGAACAGATCCCCACTGCTGTTGTGCCTGTAGATAAGGCGGCAAGGCACTGTGAAGAGCAGCAAGATCTTTCAGGGCTGGGCCCTTCCTTGTGGGAGAAGGAGCCGGACGTTTGCGTTTTCGGCAAGAGGCTCTGCCGCGGCCGAGCGCCATGAGGTGCTGCATCTCTGGGAAAGCAGAGATCCCCACTGCTGTTGTGCCTGTAGATAGGGCGCCAAGGCACCTTGAAGAGCAGCAACAGCTTTCAGGGCTGAGCCCTTACTTGTGGGAGAAGGAGCCGGACGTTTGCCTTTTCGGCAAGAGGCTCTGCCGCGGCCGAGCGCCATGAGATGTTGCGTCTCTGGGAAAGCACAGATCCCCACTGCTGTTGTGCCTGTAGATAGGGCGCCAAGGCACCGTGAAGAGCAGCAAGAGCTTTCAGGGCTGGGCCCTTCCTTGTGGGAGAAGGAGCCGGACGTTTGCCTTTTCGGCAAGAGGCTCTGCCGCGGCCGAGCGCCATGAGATCTTGCGTCTCTGGGAAAGCACAGATCCCCACTGCTGTTGTGCCTGTAGATAGGGCGCCAAGGCACCGTGAAGAGCAGCAACAGCTTTCAGGGCTGGGCCCTTCCCTGTGGGAGAAGGAGCCGGACGTTTGCCTTTTCAGTAAGAGGTTATGCCGCGGCCGACCGCCATGAGATTTTGCGTCTCTGGGAAAGCACAGATCCCCACTGCTGTTGTGCCTGTAGATAGGGTGCCAAGGCACCGTGAAGAGCAGCAACAGATTTCAGGGCTGGGCCCTTCCTTGTGGGAGTAGGAGCCAGACTTTTGCCTTTTCGGCAAGAGGTTCTGCCGCGGCCGAGCGCCATGAGATCTTGCGTCTCTGGGAAAGCACAGATCCCCACTGCTGTTATGCCTGTAGATAGGGCACCAAGGCACTGTGAAGAGCAGCAACAGCTTTCAGGGCTGGGCCCTTCCTTGTGGGAGAAGGAGCCGGACGTTTGCCTTTTCGTCAAGAGGCTCTGCCGCGGCCGAGCGCCATGAGATGTTGTGTCTCTGGGAAAGCAGAGATCCCCACTGCTGTTGTGCCTGTAGATAGGGCGCCAAGGCACCGTGAAGAGCAGCAACAGCTTTCAGGGCTGGGCCCTTCCTTGTGGGAGAAGGAGCCGGACGTTTGCCTTTTCGGCAAGAGGCTCTGCCGCGGCCGAGCGCCATGAGATGTTGCGTCTCTGGGAAAGCACAGATCCCCACTGCTGTTGTGCCTGTAGATAGGGCGCCAAGGCACCGTGAAGAGCAGCAAGAGCTTTCAGGGCTGGGCCCTTCCTTGTGGGAGAAGGAGCCGGACGTTTGCCTTTTCGGCAAGAGGCTCTGCCGCGGCCGAGCGCCATGAGATGTTGTATCTCTGGGAAAGCACAGATCCCCACTGCTGTTGTGCCTGTAGATAGGGGGCCAAGGCACCGTGAAGAGCAGCAACAGCTTTCAGGGCTGGGCCCTTCCCTGTGGGAGAAGGAGCCGGACGTTTGCCTTTTCAGCAAGAGGTTATGCCGCGGCCGACCGCCATGAGATTTTGCGTCTCTGGGAAAGCACAGATCCCCACTGCTGTTGTGCCTGTAGATAGGGTGCCAAGGCACCGTGAAGAGCAGCAACAGATTTCAGGGCTGGGCCCTTCCTTGTGGGAGTAGGAGCCAGACGTTTGCCTTTTCGGCAAGAGGTTCTGCCGCGGCCGAGCGCCATGAGATCTCTCGTCTCTGGGAAAGCACAGATCCCCACTGCTGTTGTGCCTGTAGATAGGGCGGCAAGGCACTGTGAAGAGCAGCTAGAGCTTTCAGGGCTGGGCCCTTCCTTGTGGGAGAAGGAGCCGGACGTTTGCCTTTTCGGCAAGAGGCTCTGCCGCGGCCGAGCGCCATGAGATGTTGCGTCTCTGGGAAAGCACAGATCCCCACTGCTGTTGTGCCTGTAGATAGGGCGCCAAGGCAATGTGAAGAGCAGCAAGAGCTTTCAGGGCTGGGCCCTTCCTTGTGGGAGAAGGAGCCGGACGTTTGCCTTTTCGGCAAGAGGCTCTGCCGCGGCCGAGCGCCATGAGATATTGCGTCTCTGGGAAAGCACAGATCCCCACTGCTGTTTTACGTGTAGATAGGGCACCAAGGCACCTTGAAGAGCAGCAAGAGCTTTCAGGGCTGGGCCCTTCCTTGTGGGAGAAGGAGCCAGAGGTTTGCCTTTTCGGCAAGAGGCTCTGCCGCGGCCAAGCGCCATGAGATGTTGCATCTCTGGGAAAGCACAGATCCCCACTGCTGTTGTGCCTGCAGATAGGGCGCCAAGGCACTGTGAAGAGCAGCAAGATCTTTCAGGGCTGGGCCCTTACTTGTGGGAGAAGGAGCCGGACGTTTGCCTTTTCGGCAAGAGGCTGTGCCGCGGCCGAGCGCCATGAGGTGCTGCATCTCTGGGAAAGCAGAGATCCCCACTGCTGTTGTGCCTGTAGATAGGGCGCCAAGGCACCGTGAAGAGCAGCAACAGCTTTCAGGGCTGGGCCCTTCCTTGTGGGAGAAGGAGCCGGACGTTTGCCTTTTCGGCAAGAGGCTCTGCCGCGGCCGAGCGCCATGAGATGTTGCGTCTCTGGGAAAGCACAGATCCCCACTGCTGTTGTGCCTGTAGATAGGGCGCCAAGGCACCGTGAAGAGCAGCAAGAGCTTTCAGGGCTGGGCCCTTCCTTGTGGGAGAAGGAGCCGGACGTTTGCCTTTTCGGCAAGAGGCTCTGCCGCGGCCGAGCGCCATGAGATCTTGCGTCTCTGGGAAAGCACAGATCCCCACTGCTGTTGTGCCTGTAGATAGGGCGCCAAGGCACCGTGAAGAGCAGCAAGAGCTTTCAGGGCTGGGCCCTTCCCTGTGGGATAAGGAGCCGGACGTTTGCCTTTTCAGCAAGAGGTTATGCCGCGGCCGACCGCCATGAGATTTTGCGTCTCTGGGAAAGCACAGATCCCCACTGCTGTTGTGCCTGTAGATAGGGTGCCAAGGCACCGTGAAGAGCAGCAACAGATTTCAGGGCTGGGCCCTTCCTTGTGGGAGTAGGAGCCAGACGTTTGCCTTTTCGGCAAGAGGTTCTGCCGCGGCCGAGCGCCATGAGATGTTGCGTCTCTGGGAAAGCACAGATCCCCACTGCTGTTGTGCCTGTAGATAGGGCGGCAAGGCACTGTGAAGAGCAGCTAGAGCTTTCAGGGCTGGGCCCTTCCTTGTGGGAGAAGGAGCCGGACGTTTGCCTTTTCGGCAAGAGGCTCTGCCGCGGCCGAGCGCCATGAGATCTTGCGTCTCTGGGAAAGCACAGATCCCCACTGCTGTTGTGCCTGTAGATAGGGCGTCAAGGCAATGTGAAGAGCAGCAAGAGCTTTCAGGGCTGGGCCCTTAGTTGTGGGAGAAGGAGCCGGACGTTTGCCTTTTCGGCAAGAGGCTCTGCCGCGGCCGAGCGCCATGAGATCTTGCGTCTCTGGGAAAGCACAGATCCCCACTGCTGTTGTACCTGTAGATACGGCCCCAAGGCACCGTGAAGAGCAGCAACAGCTTTCAGGGCTGGGCCCTTCCTTGTGGGAGAAGGAGCCGGACGTTTGCCTTTTCGGCAAGAGGATCTGCCGCGGCCGAGCGCCATGAGATGTTGCGTCTCTGGGAAAGCACAGATCCCCACTGCTGTTGTGCCTGTAGATAGGGCGCCAAGGCACCTTGAAGAGCAGCAACAGCTTTCAGGGCTGGGCCCTTCCTTGTGGGAGAAGGAGCCGGACGTTTGCCTTTTCGGCAAGAGGCTCTGCCGCGGCCGAGCGCCATGAGATGTTGCGTCTCTGGGAAAGCACAGATCCCCACTGCTGTTGTGCCTGTGGATAGGGCGGCAAGGCACCGTGAAGAGCCAGCAACAGCTTTCAGGGCTGGGCCCTTCCTTGTGGGAGAAGGAGCCGGACGTTTGCCTTTTCGGCAAGAGGCTCTGCCGCGGCCGAGCGCCATGAGATGTTGTATCTCTGGGAAAGCACAGATCCCCACTGCTGTTTTACCTGCAGATAGGGTGCCAAGGCACTGTGAAGAGCAGCAAGAGCTTTCAGGGCTGGGCCCTTCCTTGTGGGAGAAGGAGCCGGACGTTTGCCTTTTCGTCAAGAGGCTCTGCCGCGGCCGAGCGCCATGAGATGTTGTATCTCTGGGAAAGAACAGATCCCCACTGCTATTGTGCCTGTAGATAGGGCGCCAAGGCACCGTGAAGAGCAGCAAGAGCTTTCAGGGCTGGGCCCTTCCTTGTGGGAGAAGAAGCCGGACGTTTGCCTTTTCGGCAAGAGGCTCTGCCGCGGCCGAGCGCCATGAGATCTTGCGTCTCTGGGAAAGCACAGATCCCCACTGCTGTTGTGCCTGTAGATAGGGCGCCAAGGCACCGTGAAGAGCAGCAAGAGCTTTCAGGCTGGGCCCTTCCTTGTGGGAGAAGGAGCCGGACGTTTGCCTTTTCGGCAAGAGGCTCTGCCGCGGCCGAGCGCCATGAGATTTTGCGTCTCTGGGAAAGCACAGATCCCCACTGCTGTTGTGCCTGTAGATAGGGCGCCAAGGCACCGTGAAGAGCAGCAAGAGCTTTCAGGGCTGGGCCCTTCCTTGTGGGAGAAGGAGCCGGACGTTTGCCTTTTCGGCAAGAGGCTCTGCCGCGGCCGAGCGCCATGAGATGTTGCGTCTCTGGGAAAGCACAGATCCCCACTGCTGTTGTGCCTGTAGATAGGGCGCCAAGGCACCGTGAAGAGCAGCAAGAGCTTTCACGGCTGGGCCCTTCCTTGTGGGAGAAGGAGCCGGACGTTTGCCTTTTCGGCAAGAGGCTCTGCCGCGGCCGAGCGCCATGAGATGTTGCGTCTCTGGGAAAGCACAGATCCCCACTGCTGTTTTACCTGTAGATAGGGCGCCAAGGCACCTTGAAGAGCAGCAACAGCTTTCAGGGCTGGGCCCTTCCTTGTGGGAGAAGGAGCCGGACGTTTGCCTTTTCGGCAAGAGGCTCTGCCGCGGCCGAGCGCCATGAGGTGCTGCGTCTCTGGGAAAGCACAGATCCCCACTGCTGTTGTGCCTGTAGATAGGGCGCCAAGGCACCGTGAAGAGCAGCAAGAGCCTTCAGGGCTGGGCCCTTCCTTGTGGGAGAAGGAGCCGGACGTTTGCCCTTTCGGCAAGAGGCTCTGCCGCAGCCGAGCGCCATGAAATGTTGTATCTCTGGGAAAGCACAGATCCCCACTGCTGTTTTACCTGCAGATAGGGCGCCAAGGCACTGTGAAGAGCAGCAAGAGCTTTCAGGGCTGGGCCCTTCCTTGTGGGAGAAGGAGCCGGACGTTTGCCTTTTCGGCAAGAGGCTCTGCCGCGGCCGAGCGCCATGAGATCTTGCGTCTCTGGGAAAGCACAGATCCCCACTGCTGTTGTGCCTGTAGATAAGGCGGCAAGGCACTGTGAAGAGCCGCAAGATCTTTCAGGGCTGGGCCCTTCCTTGTGGGAGAAGGAGCCGGACGTTTGCCTTTTCGGCAAGAGGCTCTGCCGCGGCCGAGCGCCATGAGATCTTGCGTCTCTGGGAAAGCACACATCCCCACTGCTCTTTTGCCTAGTAGATAGGGCGCCAAGACACCGTGAAGAGCAGCAAGAGCTTTCAGGCTGGGCCCTTCCCTGTGGGAGAAGGAGCCGGACGTTTGCCTTTTCAGCAAGAGGTTATGCCGCGGCCGAGCGCCATGAGATTTTGCGTCTCTGGGAAAGCACAGATCCCCACTGCTGTTGTGCCTGTAGATAGGGCGCCAAGGCACCGTGAAGAGCAGCAAGAGCTTTCAGGGCTGGGCCCTTCCTTGTGGGAGAAGGAGCCGGACGTTTGCCTTTTCGGGAAGAGGTTATGCCGCGGCCGAGCGCCATGAGATGTTGCGTCTCTGGGAAAGCACAGATCCCCACTGCTGTTGTGCCTGTAGATAGGGCGCCAAGGCACTGTGAAGAGCAGCAAGAGCTTTCAGGGCTGGGCCCTTCCTTGTGGGAGAAGGAGCCGGACGTTTGCCTTTTCGGCAAGAGGCTCTGCCGCGGGCCGAGCGCCATGAGATCTTGCGTCTCTGGGAAAGCACAGATCCCCACTGCTGTTGTGCCTGTAGATAGGGCGCCAAGGCACCGTGAAGAGCAGCAAGAGCTTTCACGGCTGGGCCCTTCCTTGTGGGAGAAGGAGCCGGACGTTTGCCTTTTCGGCAAGAGGCTCTGCCGCGGCCGAGCGCCATGAGATGTTGCGTCTCTGGGAAAGCACAGATCCCCACTGCTGTTGTGCCTGTAGATAGGGCGCCAAGGCACCTTGAAGAGCAGCAACAGCTTTCAGGGCTGGGCCCTTCCTTGTGGGAGAAGGAGCCGGACGTTTGCCTTTTCGGCAAGAGGCTCTGCCGCGGCCGAGCGCCATGAGATGTTGCGTCTCTGGGAAAGCACAGATCCCCACTGCTGTTGTGCCTGTAGATAGGGCGGCAAGGCACTGTGAAGAGCCAGCAACAGCTTTCAGGGCTGGGCCCTTCCTTGTGGGAGAAGGAGCCGGACGTTTGCCTTTTCGGCAAGAGGCTCTGCCGCGGCCGAGCGCCATGAGATGTTGTATCTCTGGGAAAGCACAGATCCCCACTGCTGTTTTACCTGCAGATAGGGCGCCAAGGCACTGTGAAGAGCAGCAAGAGCTTTCAGGGCTGGGCCCTTCCTTGTGGGAGAAGGAGCCGGACGTTTGCCTTTTCGGCAAGAGGCTCTTCCGCGGCCGAGCGCCATGAGATGTTGCGTCTCTGGGAAAGCACAGATCCCCACTGCTGTTGTGCCTGTAGATAAGGCGGCAAGGCACTGTGAAGAGCCGCAAGATCTTTCAGGGCTGGGCCCTTCCTTGTGGGAGAAGGAGCCGGACGTTTGCCTTTTCGTCAAGAGGCTCTGCCGCGGCCGAGCGCCATGAGATGTTGTATCTCTGGGAAAGCAGAGATCCCCACTGCTATTGTGCCTGTAGATAGGGCGCCAAGGCACCGTGAAGAGCAGCAAGAGCTTTCAGGGCTGGGCCCTTCCTTGTGGGAGAAGAAGCCGGACGTTTGCCTTTTCGGCAAGAGGCTCTGCCGCGGCCGAGCGCCATGAGATCTTGTGTCTCTGGGAAAGCACAGATCCCCACTGCTGTTGTGCCTGTAGATAGGGCGCCAAGGCACCGTGAAGAGCAGCAAGAGCTTTCAGGCTGGGCCCTTCCTTGTGGGAGAAGGAGCCGGACGTTTGCCTTTTTCGGCAAGAGGCTCTGCCGCGGCCGAGCGCCATGAGATGTTGCGTCTCTGGGAAAGCACAGATCCCCACTGCTGTTGTGCCTGTAGATAGGGCGCCAAGGCACCGTGAAGAGCAGCAAGAGCTTTCAGGGCTGGGCCCTTCCTTGTGGGAGAAGGAGCCGGACGTTTGCCTTTTCGGCAAGAGGCTCTGCCGCGGCCGAGCGCCATGAGATGTTGCCTCTCTGGGAAAGCACAGATCCCCACTGCTGTTGTGCCTGTAGATAGGGCGCCAAGGCACCGTGAATAGCAGCAAGAGCTTTCACGGCTGGGCCCTTCCTTGTGGGAGAAGGAGGCGGACGTTTGCCTTTTCGGCAAGAGGCTCTGCCGCGGCCGAGCGCCATGAGATCTTGCGTCTCTGGGAAAGCACAGATCCCCACTGCTGTTGTGCCTGCAGATAGGGCGCCAAGGCACTGTGAAGAGCAGCAAGAGCTTTCAGGGCTGGGCCCTTCCTTGTGGGAGAAGGAGCCGGACGTTTGCCTTTTCGGCAAGATGCTCTGCCGCGGCCGAGCGCCATGAGATCTTGCGTCTCTGGGAAAGCACAGATCCCCACTGCTGTTGTGCCTGTAGATAAGGCGGCAAGGCACTGTGAAGAGCAGCAAGATCTTTCAGGGCTGGGCCCTTTCTTGTGGGAGAAGGAGCCGGACGTTTGCCTTTTCGTCAAGAGGCTCTGCCGCGGCTGAGCGCCATGAGATGTTGTATCTCTGGGAAAGCAGAGATCCCCACTGCTGTTGTGCCTGTAGATAGGGCGCCAAGGCACCTTGAAGAGCAGCAACAGCTTTCAGGGCTGGGCCCTTCCTTGTGGGAGAAGGAGCCGGACGTTTGCCTTTTCGGCAAGAGGCTCTGCCGCGGCCGAGCGCCATGAGATGTTGCGTCTCTGGGAAAGCACAGATCCCCACTGCTGTTGTGCCTGTAGATAGGGCGGCAAGGCACTGTGAAGAGCCAGCAACAGCTTTCAGGGCTGGGCCCTTCCTTGTGGGAGAAGGAGCCGGACGTTTGCCTTTTCGGCAAGAGGCTCTGCCGCGGCCGAGCGCCATGAGATGTTGTATCTCTGGGAAAGCACAGATCCCCACTGCTGTTTTACCTGCAGATAGGGCGCCAAGGCACTGTGCAGAGCAGCAAGAGCTTTCAGGGCTGGGCCCTTCCTTGTGGGAGAAGGAGCCGGACGTTTGCCTTTTCGGCAAGAGGCTCTGCCGCGGCCGAGCGCCATGAGATCTTGCGTCTCTGGGAAAGCACAGATCCCCACTGCTGTTGTGCCTGTAGATAGGGCGCCAAGGCACCGTGAAGAGCAGCAAGAGCTTTCACGGCTGGGCCCTTCCTTGTGGGAGAAGGAGCCGGACGTTTGCCTTTTCGGCAAGAGGCTCTGCCGCGGCCGAGCGCCATGGGATGTTGCGTCTCTGGGAAAGCACAGATCCCCACTGCTGTTGTGCCTGTAGATAGGGCACCAAGGGTAGGTGAAGAGCAGCAAGAGCTTTCAGGGCTGGGCCCTTCCTTGTGGGAGAAGGAGCCAGAGGTTTGCCTTTTCGGCAAGAGGCTCTGCCGCGGCCGAGCGCCATGAGATGTTGCATCTCTGGAAAGCACAGATCCCCACTGCTGTTGTGCCTGTAGATAGGGCGCCAAGGCACTGTGAAGAGCAGCAAGAGCTTTCAGGGCTGGGCCGTTCCTTGTGGGAGAAGGAGCCGGACGTTTGCCTTTTCGGCAAGAGGCTCTGCCGCGGCTGAGCACCATGAGATGTTGTATCTCTGGGAAAGCAGAGATCCCCACTGCTGTTGTGCCTGTAGATAGGGCGCCAAGGCACCGTGAAGAGCAGCAAGAGCTTTCAGGGCTGGGCCCTTCCTTGTGGGAGAAGGAGCCGGACGTTTGCCTTTTCGGCAAGAGGCTCTGCCGCGGCCGAGCGCCATGAGATCTTGCGTCTCTGGGAAAGCACACATCCCCACTGCTCTTGTGCCTAGTAGATAGGGCGCCAAGACACCGTGAAGAGCAGCAAGAGCTTTCAGGCTGGGCCCTTCCCTGTGGGAGAAGGAGCCGGACGTTTGCCTTTTCAGCAAGAGGTTATGCCGCGGCCGACCGCCATGAGATTTTGCGTCTCTGGGAAAGCACAGATCCCCACTGCTGTTGTGCCTGTAGATAGGGTGCCAAGGCACCGTGAAGAGCAGCAACAGATTTCAGGGCTGGGCCCTTCCTTGTGGGAGTAGGAGCCGGACGTTTGCCTTTTCGGGAAGAGGTTCTGCCGCGGCCGAGCGCCATGAGATCTTGCGTCTCTGGGAAAGCACAGATCCCCACTGCTGTTGTGCCTGTAGATAGGGCGCCAAGGCAATGTGAAGAGCAGCAAGAGCTTTCAGGGCTGGGCCCTTCCTTGTGGGAGAAGGAGCCGGACGTTTGCCTTTTCGGCAAGAGGCTCTGCCGCGGCCGAGCGCCATGAGATGTTGCGTCTCTGGGAAAGCAAAGATCCCCAGTGCTGTTGTGCCTGTAGATAGGGCGCCAAGGGACCGTGAAGGGCAGCAAGAGCTTTCAGGGCTGGGCCCTTCCTTGTGGGAGAAGGAGCCGGACGTTTGCCTTTTCGGCAAGAGGCTCTGCCGCGGCCGAGCGCCATGAGATATTGCGTCTCTGGGAAAGCACAGATCCCTACTGCTGTTGTACCTGTAGATACGGCCCCAAGGCACCGTGAAGAGCAGCAACAGCTTTCAGGGCTGGGCCCTTCCCTGTGGGAGAAGGAGCCGGACGTTTGCCTTTTCGGCAAGAGGCTCTGCCGCGGCCGAGCGCCATGAGATGTTGCGTCTCTGGGAAAGCACAGATCCCCACTGCTGTTTTACCTGTAGATAGGGCACCAAGGCACCTTGAAGAGCAGCAAGAGCTTTCAGGGCTGGGCCCTTCCTTGTGGGAGAAGGAGCCGGACGTTTGCCTTTTCGGCAAGAGGCTCTGCCGCGGCCGAGCGCCATGAGATGTTGCGTCTCTGGGAAAGCACAGATCCCCACTGCTGTTGTGCCTGTAGATAGGGCGGCAAGGCACTGTGAAGAGCCAGCAACAGCTTTCAGGGCTGGGCCCTTCCTTGTGGGAGAAGGAGCCGGACGTTTGCCTTTTCGGCAAGAGGCTCTGCCGCGGCCGAGCGCCATGAGATGTTGTATCTCTGGGAAAGCAGAGATCCCCACTGCTGTTGTGCCTGTAGATAGGGCGCCAAGGCACCGTGAAGAGCAGCAACAGCTTTCAGGGCTGGGCCCTTCCTTGTGGGAGAAGGAGCCGGACGTTTGCCTTTTCGGCAAGAGGCTCTGCCGCGGCCGAGCGCCATGAGATGTTGCGTCTCTGGGAAAGCACAGATCCCCACTGCTGTTGTGCCTGTAGATAGGGCGCCAAGGCACCGTGAAGAGCAGCAAGAGCTTTCAGGGCTGGGCCCTTCCTTGTGGGAGAAGGAGCCGGACGTTTGCCTTTTCGGCAAGAGGCTCTGCCGCGGCCGAGCGCCATGAGATGTTGCGTCTCTGGGAAAGCACAGATCCCCACTGCTGTTGTGCCTGTAGATAGGGCGCCAAGGCACCGTGAAGAGCAGCAACAGCTTTCAGGGCTGGGCCCTTCCCTGTGGGAGAAGGAGCCGGACGTTTGCCTTTTCAGCAAGAGGTTATGCCGCGGCCGACCGCCATGAGATTTTGCGTCTCTGGGAAAGCACAGATCCCCACTGCTGTTGTGCCTGTAGATAGGGTGCCAAGGCACCGTGAAGAGCAGCAACAGATTTCAGGGCTGGGCCCTTCCTTGTGGGAGTAGGAGCCGGACGTTTGCCTTTTCGGCAAGAGGTTCTGCCGCGGCCGAGCGCCATGAGATCTTGCGTCTCTGGGAAAGCACAGATCCCCACTGCTGTTGTGCCTGTAGATAGGGCGGCAAGGCACTGTGAAGAGCAGCTAGAGCTTTCAGGGCTGGGCCCTTCCTTGTGGGAGAAGGAGCCGGACGTTTGCCTTTTCGGCAAGAGGCTCTGCCGCGGCCGAGCGCCATGAGATCTTGCGTCTCTGGGAAAGCACAGATCCCCACTGCTGTTGTGCCTGTAGATAGGGCGCCAAGGCAATGTGAAGAGCAGCAAGAGCTTTCAGGGCTGGGCCCTTCCTTGTGGGAGAAGGAGCCGGACGTTTGCCTTTTCGGCAAGAGGCTCTGCCGCGGCCGAGCGCCATGAGATGTTGCGTCTCTGGGAAAGCAAAGATCCCCAGTGCTGTTGTGCCTGTAGATAGGGCCCCAAGGGACCGTGAAGAGCAGCAACAGCTTTCAGGGCTGGGCCCTTCCTTGTGGGAGAAGGAGCCGGACGTTTGCCTTTTCGGCAAGAGGCTCTGCCGCGGCCGAGCGCCATGAGATATTGCGTCTCTGGGAAAGCACAGATCCCCACTGCTGTTTTACCTGTAGATAGGGCACCAAGGCACCTTGAAGAGCAGCAAGAGCTTTCAGGGCTGGGCCCTTCCTTGTGGGAGAAGGAGCCGGATGTTTGCCTTTTCGGCAAGAGGCTCTGCCGCGGCCAAGCGCCATGAGATGTTGCATCTCTGGGAAAGCACAGATCCCCACTGCTGTTGTGCCTGCAGATAGGGCGCCAAGGCACTGTGAAGAGCAGCAAGAGCTTTCAGGGCTGGGCCCTTCCTTGTGGGAGAAGGAGCCGGACGTTTGCCTTTTCGGCAAGAGGCTCTGCCGCGGCCGAGCGCCATGAGATCTTGCGTCTCTGGGAAAGCAAAGATCCCCACTGCTGTTGTGCCTGTAGATAAGGCGGCAAGGCACTGTGAAGAGCAGCAAGATCTTTCAGGGCTGGGCCCTTACTTGTGGGAGAAGGAGCCGGACGTTTGCCTTTTCGGCAAGAGGCTCTGCCGCGGCCGAGCGCCATGAGGTGCTGCATCTCTGGGAAAGCAGAGATCCCCACTGCTATTGTGCCTGTAGATAGGGCGCCAAGGCACCGTGAAGAGCAGCAACAGCTTTCAGGGCTGAGCCCTTCCTTGTGGGAGAAGGAGCCGGACGTTTGCCTTTTCGGCAAGAGGCTCTGCCGCGGCCGAGCGCCATGAGATGTTGCGTCTCTGGGAAAGCACAGATCCCCACTGCTGTTGTGCCTGTAGATAGGGCGCCAAGGCACCGTGAAGAGCAGCAAGAGCTTTCAGGGCTGGGCCCTTCCTTGTGGGAGAAGGAGCCGGACGTTTGCCTTTTCGGCAAGAGGCTCTGCCGCGGCCGAGCGCCATGAGATGTTGCGTCTCTGGGAAAGCACAGATCCCCACTGCTGTTGTGCCTGTAGATAGGGCGCCAAGGCACCGTGAAGAGCAGCAACAGCTTTCAGGGCTGGGCCCTTCCCTGTGGGAGAAGGAGCCGGACGTTTGCCTTTTCAGCAAGAGGTTATGCCGCGGCCAACCGCCATGAGATTTTGCGTCTCTGGGAAAGCACAGATCCCCACTGCTGTTGTGCCTGTAGATAGGGTGCCAAGGCACCGTGAAGACCAGCAACAGATTTCAGGGCTGGGCCCTTCCTTGTGGGAGTAGGAGCCAGATGTTTGCCTTTTCGGCAAGAGGTTCTGCCGCGGCCGAGCGCCATGAGATCTTGCGTCTCTGGGAAAGCACAGATCCCCACTGCTGTTATGCCTGTAGATAGGGCACCAAGGCACTGTGAAGAGCAGCAACAGCTTTCAGGGCTGGGCCCTTCCTTGTGGGAGAAGGAGCCGGACGTTTGCCTTTTCGGCAAGAGGCTCTGCCGCGGCCGAGCGCCATGAGATGTTGCGTCTCTGGGAAAGCACAGATCCCCACTGCTGTTGTGCCTGTAGATAGGGCGTCAAGGCACTGTGAAGAGCCAGCAACAGCTTTCAGGGCTGGGCCCTTCCTTGTGGGAGAAGGAGCCGGACGTTTGCCTTTTCGTCAAGAGGCTCTGCCGAGGCCGAGCGCCATGAGATGTTGTATCTCTGGGAAAGCAGAGATCCCCACTGCTGTTGTGCCTGTAGATAGGGCGCCAAGGCACCGTGAAGAGCAGCAACAGCTTTCAGGGCTGGGCCCTTCCTTGTGGGAGTAGGAGCCAGACGTTTGCCTTTTCGGCAAGAGGTTCTGCCGCGGCCGAGCGCCATGAGATCTTGCGTCTCTGGGAAAGCAAAGATCCCCAGTGCTGTTGTGCCTGTAGATAGGGCCCCAAGGGACCGTGAAGAGCAGCAACAGCTTTCAGGGCTGGGCCCTTCCTTGTGGGAGAAGGAGCCGGACGTTTGCCTTTTCGGCAAGAGGCTCTGCCGCGGCCGAGCGCCATGAGATCTTGCGTCTCTGGGAAAGCACAGATCCCCACTGCTGTTGTGCCTGTAGATAAGGCGGCAAGGCACTGTGAAGAGCAGCAAGATCTTTCAGGGCTGGGCCCTTACTTGTGGGAGAAGGAGCCGGACGTTTGCCTTTTCGGCAAGAGGCTCTGCCGCGGCCGAGCGCCATGAGGTGCTGCATCTCTGGGAAAGCAGAGATCCCCACTGCTGTTGTGCCTGTAGATAGGGCGCCAAGGCACCGTGAAGAGCAGCAACAGCTTTCAGGGCTGAGCCCTTCCTTGTGGGAGAAGGAGCCGGACGTTTGCCTTTTCGGCAAGAGGCTCTGCCGCGGCCGAGCGCCATGAGATGTTGCGTCTCTGGGAAAGCACAGATCCCCACTGCTGTTGTGCCTGTAGATAGGGCGCCAAGGCACCGTGAAGAGCAGCAAGAGCTTTCAGGGCTGGGCCCTTCCTTGTGGGAGAAGGAGCCGGACGTTTGCCTTTTCGGCAAGAGGCTCTGCCGCGGCCGAGCGCCATGAGATGTTGCGTCTCTGGGAAAGCACAGATCCCCACTGCTGTTGTGCCTGTAGATAGGGCGCCAAGGCACCGTGAAGAGCAGCAACAGCTTTCAGGGCTGGGCCCTTCCCTGTGGGATAAGGAGCCGGACGTTTGCCTTTTCGGCAAGAGGTTATGCCGCGGCCGACCGCCATGAGATTTTGCGTCTCTGGGAAAGCACAGATCCCCACTGCTGTTGTGCCTGTAGATAGGGTGCCAAGGCACCGTGAAGAGCAGCAACAGATTTCAGGGCTGGGCCCTTCCTTGTGGGAGTAGGAGCCAGACGTTTGCCTTTTCGGCAAGAGGTTCTGCCGCGGCCGAGCGCCATGAGATCTTGCGTCTCTGGGAAAGCACAGATCCCCACTGCTGTTGTGCCTGTAGATAGGGCGGCAAGGCACTGTGAAGAGCAGCTAGAGCTTTCAGGGCTGGGCCCTTCCTTGTGGGAGAAGGAGCCGGACGTTTGCCTTTTCGGCAAGAGGCTCTGCCGCGGCCGAGCGCCATGAGATCTTGCGTCTCTGGGAAAGCACAGATCCCCACTGCTGTTGTGCCTGTAGATAGGGCGCCAAGGCAATGTGAAGAGCAGCAAGAGCTTTCAGGGCTGGGCCCTTCCTTGTGGGAGAAGGAGCCGGACGTTTGCCTTTTCGGCAAGAGGCTCTGCCGCGGCCGAGCGCCATGAGATCTTGCGTCTCTGGGAAAGCAAAGATCCCCAGTGCTGTTGTGCCTGTAGATAGGGACCCAAGGGACCGTGAAGAGCAGCAACAGCTTTCAGGGCTGGGCCCTTCCTTGTGGGAGAAGGAGCCGGACGTTTGCCTTTTCGGCAAGAGGCTCTGCCGCTGCCGAGCGCCATGAGATGTTGCGTCTCTGGGAAAGCACAGATCCCTACTGCTGTTGTACCTGTAGATACGGCCCCAAGGCACCGTGAAGAGCAGCAACAGCTTTCAGGGCTGGGCCCTTCCTTGTGGGAGAAGGAGCCGGACGTTTGCCTTTTCGGCAAGAGGCTCTGCGGCGGCCGAGCGCCATGAGATGTTGCGTCTCTGGGAAAGCACAGATCCCCACTGCTGTTGTGCCTGTAGATAGGGCGGCAAGGCACCTTGAAGAGCAGCTAGAGCTTTCAGGGCTGGGCCCTTCCTTGTGGGAGAAGGAGCCGGACGTTTGCCTTTTCGGCAAGAGGCTCTGCCGCGGCCGAGCGCCATGAGATGTTGCGTCTCTGGGAAAGCACAGATCCCCACTGCTGTTGTGCCTGTAGATAGGGCGGCAAGGCACTGTGAAGAGCCAGCAACAGCTTTCAGGGCTGGGCCCTTCCTTGTGGGAGAAGGAGCCGGACGTTTGCCTTTTCGGCAAGAGGCACTGCCGCGGTCGAGCGCCATGAGATGTTGTATCTCTGGGAAAGCACAGATCCCCACTGCTGTTTTACCTGCAGATAGGGCGCCAAGGCACTGTGAAGAGCAGCAAGAGCTTTCAGGGCTGGGCCCTTCCTTGTGGGAGAAGGAGCCGGACGTTTGCCTTTTCGGCAAGAGGCTCTGCCGCGGCCGAGCGCCATGAGATCTTGCGTCTCTGGGAAAGCACAGATCCCCACTGCTGTTGTGCCTGTAGATAAGGCGGCAAGGCACTGTGAAGAGCCGCAAGATCTTTCAGGGCTGGGCCCTTCCTTGTGGGAGAAGGAGCCGGACGTTTGCCTTTTCGGCAAGAGGCTCTGCCGCGGCCGAGCGCCATGAGATGTTGTATCTCTGGGAAAGCAGAGATCCCCACTGCTATTGTGCCTGTAGATAGGGCGCCAAGGCACCGTGAAGAGCAGCAAGAGCTTTCAGGGCTGGGCCCTTCCTTGTGGGAGAAGAAGCCGGACGTTTGCCTTTTCGGCAAGAGGCTCTGCCGCGGCCGAGCGCCATGAGATCTTGCGTCTCTGGGAAAGCACAGATCCCCACTGCTGTTGTGCCTGTAGATAGGGCGCCAAGGCAACGTGAAGAGCAGCAAGAGCTTTCAGGCTGGGCCCTTCCTTGTGGGAGAAGGAGCCGGACGTTTGCCTTTTCGGCAAGAGGCTCTGCCGCGGCCGAGCGCCATGAGATTTTGCGTCTCTGGGAAAGCACAGATCCCCACTGCTGTTGTGCCTGTAGATAGGGCGCCAAGGCACCGTGAAGAGCAGCAAGAGCTTTCAGGGCTGGGCCCTTCCTTGTGGGAGAAGGAGCCGGACGTTTGCCTTTTCGGCAAGAGGCTCTGCCGCGGCCGAGCGCCATGAGATGTTGCGTCTCTGGGAAAGCACAGATCCCCACTGCTGTTGTGCCTGTAGATAGGGCGCCAAGGCACCGTGAAGAGCAGCAAGAGCTTTCAGGGCTGGGCCCTTCCTTGTGGGAGAAGGAGCCGGACGTTTGCCTTTTCGGCAAGAGGCTCTGCCGCGGCCGAGCGCCATGAGATGTTGCGTCTCTGGGAAAGCACAGATCCCCACTGCTGTTTTACCTGTAGATAGGGCACCAAGGCACCTTGAAGAGCAGCAACAGCTTTCAGGGCTGGGCCCTTCCTTGTGGGAGAAGGAGCCGGACGTTTGCCTTTTCGGCAAGAGGCTCTGCCGCGGCCGAGCGCCATGAGATGTTGCGTCTCTGGGAAAGCACAGATCCCCACTGCTGTTATGCCTGTAGATAGGGCGCCAAGGCACCGTGAAGAGCAGCAAGAGCTTTCAGGGCTGGGCCCTTCCTTGTGGGAGAAGGAGCCGGACGTTTGCCTTTTCGGCAAGAGGCTCTGCCGCGGCCGAGCGCCATGAGATGTTGTATCTCTGGGAAAGCACAGATCCCCACTGCTGTTTTACCTGCAGATAGGGCGCCAAGGCACTGTGAAGAGCAGCAAGAGCTTTCAGGGCTGGGCCCTTCCTTGTGGGAGAAGGAGCCGGACGTTTGCCTTTTCGGCAAGAGGCTCTGCCGCGGCCGAGCGCCATGAGATCTTGCGTCTCTGGGAAAGCACAGATCCCCACTGCTGTTGTGCCTGTAGATAAGGCGGCAAGGCACTGTGAAGAGCCGCAAGATCTTTCAGGGCTGGGCCCTTCCTTGTGGGAGAAGGAGCCGGACGTTTGCCTTTTCGTCAAGAGGCTCTGCCGCGGCTGAGCGCCATGAGATGTTTTATCTCTGGGAAAGCAGAGATCCCCACTGCTATTGTGCCTGTAGATAGGGCGCCAAGGCACCGTGAAGAGCAGCAACAGCTTTCAGGGCTGGGCCCTTCCTTGTGGGAGAAAAAGCCGGACGTTTGCCTTTTCGGCAAGAGGCTCTGCCGCGGCCGAGCGCCATGAGATCTTGCGTCTCTGGGAAAGCACAGATCCCCACTGCTGTTGTGCCTGTAGATAGGGCGCCAAGGCACCGTGAAGAGCAGCAAGAGCTTTCAGGCTGGGCCCTTCCTTGTGGGAGAAGGAGCCGGACGTTTGCCTTTTCAGCAAGAGGTTATGCCGCGGCCGAGCTCCATGAGATTTTGCGTCTCTGGGAAAGCACAGATCCCCACTGCTGTTGTGCCTGTAGATAGGGCGCCAAGGCACCGTGAAGAGCAGCAACAGCTTTCAGGGCTGGGCCCTTCCTTGTGGGAGAAGGAGCCGGACGTTTGCCTTTTCGGCAAGAGGCTCTGCCGCGGCCGAGCGCCATGAGATCTTGCGTCTCTGGGAAAGCACAGATCCCCACTGCTGTTGTGCCTGTAGATAGGGCGCCAAGGCACCGTGAAGAGCAGCAAGAGCTTTCAGGGCTGGGCCCTTCCTTGTGGGAGAAGGAGCCGGACGTTTGCCTTTTCGGCAAGAGGCTCTGCCGCGGCCGAGCGCCATGAGATGTTGCGTCTCTGGGAAAGCACAGATCCCCACTGCTGTTTTACCTGTAGATAGGGCGCCAAGGCACCGTGAAGAGCAGCAACAGCTTTCAGGGCTGGGCCGTTCCTTGTGGCAGAAGGAGCCGGACGTTTGCCTTTTCGGCAAGAGGCTCTGCCGCGGCCGAGCGCCATGAGATGTTGCGTCTCTGGGAAAGCACAGATCCCCACTGCTGTTGTGCCTGTAGATAGGGCCCCAAGGCACTGTGAAAAGCAGCAACAGCTTTCAGGGCTGGGCCCTTCCTTGTGGGAGAAGGAGCCGGACGTTTGCCTTTTCGGCAAGAGGCTCTGCCGCGGCCGAGCGCCATGAGATGTTGTATCTCTGGGAAAGCACAGATCCCCACTGCTGTTTTACCTGCAGATAGGGCGCCAAGGCACTGTGAAGAGCAGCAAGAGCTTTCAGGGCTGGGCCCTTCCTTGTGGGAGAAGGAGCCGGACGTTTGCCTTTTCGGCAAGAGGCTCTGCCGCGGCCGAGCGCCATGAGATCTTGCGTCTCTGGGAAAGCACACATCCCCACTGCTCTTTTGCCTAGTAGATAGGGCGCCAAGACACCGTGAAGAGCAGCAAGAGCTTTCAGGCTGGGCCCTTCCCTGTGGGAGAAGGAGCCGGACGTTTGCCTTTTCAGCAAGAGGTTATGCCGCGGCCGAGCGCCATGAGATTTTGCGTCTCTGGGAAAGCACAGATCCCCACTGCTGTTATGCCTGTAGATAGGGCGCCAAGGCACTGTGAAGAGCAGCAACAGCTTTCTAGGGCTGGGCCCTTCCTTGTGGGAGAAGGAGCCAGAGGTGTGCCTTTTCGGCAAGAGGCTCTGCCGCGGCCGAGCGCCATGAGATGTTGCGTCTCTGGGAAAGCACAGATCCCCACTGCTGTTGTGCCTGCAGATAGGGCGCCAAGGCACCGTGAAGAGCAGCAAGAGCTTTCAGGGCTGGGCCCTTCCTTGTGGGAGAAGGAGCCGGACGTTTTCCTTTTCGGCAAGAGGCTCTGCCGCGGCCGAGCGCCATGAGATGTTGCGTCTCTGGAAAGCACAGATCCCCACTGCTGTTGTGCCTGTACATAAGGCGGCAAGGCACTGTGAAGAGCAGCAAAGATCTTTCAGGGCTGGGCCCTTCCTTGTGGGAGAAGGAGCCGGACGTTTGCCTTTTCGTCAAGAGGCTCTGCCGCGGCCGAGCGCCATGAGATGTTGTATCTCTTGGGAAAGCAGAGATCCCCACTGCTGTTGGCCTGTAGATAGGGCGCCAAGGCACCGTGAAGAGCAGCAACAGCTTTCAGGGCTGGGCCCTTCCTTGTGGGAGAAGGAGCCGGACGTTTGCCTTTTCGGCAAGAGGCTCTGCCGCGGCCGAGCGCCATGAGTCTTGCGTCTCTGGGAAAGCACAGATCCCCACAGCTGTTGTGCCTGTAGACAGGGCGCCAAGGCACCGTGAAAGAGCAGCAAGAGCTTTCAGGGCTGGGCCCTTCCTTGTGGGAGAAGGAGCCGGACGTTTGCCTTTTCGCAAGAGGCTCTGCCAGCGGCCGAGCGCCATGAGATCTTGCGTCTCTGGGAAAGCACACATACCCCACTGCTCTTGTGCCTAGTAGATAGGGCGCCAAGACACCGTGAAGAGCAGCAAGACTTTCAGGCTGGGCCCTTCCCTGTGGGAGAAGGAGCCGGACGTTTGCCTTTTCGGCAAGAGGCTCTGCCGCGGGCCGAGCGCCATGGGATGTTGCGTCTCTGGGAAAGCACAGATCCCCACTGCTGTTGTGCCTGTAGATAGGGCGGCAAGGCACTGTGAAGAGCAGCAAGATCTTTCAGGGCTGGGCCCTTCCTTGTGGGAGAAGGAGCCGGACGTTTGCCTTTACGGCAAGAGGCTCTGCCGCGGCAGAGCACCATGAGATGTTGTATCTCTGGGAAAGCAGAAATCCCCACTGCTGTTGTGCCTGTAGATAGGGCGCCAAGGCACCGTGAAGAGCAGCAAGAGCTTTCAGGGCTGGGCCCTTCCTTGTGGGAGAAGGAGCCGGACGTTTGCCTTTTCGGCAAGAGGCTCTGCCGCGGCCGAGCGCCATGAGATCTTGCGTCTCTGGGAAGCACACATCCCCACTGCTCTTGTGCCTAGTAGATAGGGCGCCAAGACAACCGTGAAGAGCAGCAAGAGCTTTCAGGCTGGGCCCTTCCCTGTGGGAGAAGGAGCCGGACGTTTGCCTTTTCAGCAAGAGGTTATGCCGCGGCCGAGCGCCATGAGATTTTGCGTCTCCGGGAAAGCACAGATCCCCACTGCTGTTGTGCCTGTAGATAGGGCGCCAAGGCACCGTGAAGAGCAGCAACAGCTTTCAGTGCTGGGCCCTTCCTTGTGGGGAGAAGGAGCCGGACGTTTGCCTTTTCGGCAAGAGGTTATGCCGCGGCCGAGCGCCATGAGATCTTGCATCTCTGGGAAAGCACAGATCCCCACTGCTGTTATGCCTGTAGATAGGGCACCAAGGCACTGTGAAGAGCAGCAACAGCTTTCATGGGCTGGGCCCTTCCTTGTGGGAGAAGGAGCCGGACGTTTGCCTTTTCGGCAAGAGGCTCTGCCGCGGGCCGAGCGCCATGAGATCTTGCGTCTCTGGGAAAGCAAAGATCCCAGTGCTGTTGTGCCTGTAGATAGGGCCCCAAGGGACCGTGAAGAGCAGCAAGAGCTTTCAGGGCTGGGCCCTTCCTTGTGGGAGAAGGAGCCGGACGTTTGCCTTTTCGGCATGAGGCTCTGCCGCGGCCGAGCGCCATGAGATATTGCGTCTCTGGGAAAGCACAGATCCCTACTGCTGTTGTACCTGTAGATACGGCCCCAAGGCACCGTGAAGAGCAGAGCAAGAGCTTTGAGGGCTGGGCCCTTCCCTGTGGGAGAAGGAGCCGGACGTTTGCCTTTTCGGCAAGAGGCTCTGCCGCGGCCGAGCGCCATGAGATGTTGCGTCTATGGGAAAGCACAGATCCCCACTGCTGTTTTACCTGTAGATAGGGCACCAAGGCACCTTGAAGAGCAGCAAGAGCTTTCAGGGCTGGGCCCTTCCTTGTGGGAGAAGGAGCCGGACGTTTGCCTTTTCGGCAAGAGGTTATGCCGCGGCCGAGCGCCATGAGATCTTGCATCTCTGGGAAAGCACAGATCCCCACTGCTGTTATGCCTGTAGATAGGGCACCAAGGCACTGTGAAGAGCAGCAACAGCTTTCAGGGCTGGGCCCTTCCTTGTGGAGAAGGAGCCGGACGTTTTGCCTTTTCGGCAAGAGGCTCTGCCGCGGCCGAGCGCCATGAGATGTTGCGTCTCTGGGAAAGCACAGATCCCCACTGCTGTTGTGCCTGTAGATAGGGCAGCAAGGCACTGTGAAGAGCCAGCAACAGCTATCAGGGCTGGGCCCCTTCCTTGTGGGAGAAGGAGCCGGACGTTTGCCTTTTCGGCAAGAGGCTCTGCCGCGGCCGAGCGCCATGAGATGTTGTATCTCTGGGAAAGCAGAGATCCCCACTGCTGTTGTGCCTGTAGATAGGGCGCCAAGGCACCGTGAAGAGCAGCAACAGCTTTCAGGGCTGGGCCCTTCCTTGTGGGAGAAGGAGCCGGACGTTTGCCTTTTCGGCAAGAGGCTCTGCCGCGGCCGAGCGCCATGAGATCTTGCGTCTCTGGGAAAGCACAGATCCCCACTGCTGTTGTGCCTGTAGAATAGGGCGCCAAGGCACCGTGAAGAGCAGCAAGAGCTTTCAGGGCTGGGCCCTTCCTTGTGGGAGAAGGAGCCGGACGTTTGCCTTTTCGGCAAGAGGCTCTGCCGCGGCCGAGCGCCATGAGATGTTGCGTCTCTGGGAAAGCACAGATCCCCACTGCTGTTGTGCCTGTAGATAGGGCGCCAAGGCACCGTGAAGAGCAGCAACAGCTTTTCAGGGCTGGGCCCTTCCCTGTGGGAGAAGGAGCCGGACGTTTGCCTTTTCAGCAAGAGGTTATGCCGCGGCCGACCGCCATGAGATTTTGCGTCTCTGGGAAAGCACAGATCCCCACTGCTGTTGTGCCTGTAGATAGGGTGCCAAGGCACCGTGAAGAGCAGCAACAGATTTCAGGGCTGGGCCCTTCCTTGTGGGAGTAGGAGCCAGACGTTTGCCTTTTCGGCAAGAGGTTCTGCCGCGGCCGAGCACCATGAGATCTTGCGTCTCTGGAAAGCACAGATCCCCACTGCTGTTGTGCCTGTAGATAGGGCGCGGGCAAGGGCACTGTGAAGAGCAGCTAGAGCTTTCAGGGCTGGGCCCTTCCTTGTGGGAGAAGGAGCCGGACGTTTGCCTTTTCGGCAAGAGGCTCTGCCGCGGCGAGCGCCATGAGATCTTGCGTCTCTGGGAAAGCACAGATCCCCACTGCTGTTGTGCCTGTAGATAGGGCGCCAAGGCAATGTGAAGAGCAGCAAGAGCTTTCAGGGCTGGGCCCTTCCTTGTGGGAGAAGGAGCCGGACGTTTGCCTTTTCGTCATGAGGCTCTGCCGCGGCCCGAGCGCCATGAGATGTTGCGTCTCTGGGGAAAGCAAAGATCCCCCAGTGCTGTTGTGCCTGTAGATAGGGCCCCAAGGGACCGTGAAGAGCAGCAACAGCTTTCAGGGCTGGGCCCTTCCTTGTGGGAGAAGGAGCCGGACGTTTGCCTTTTCGGCAAGAGGCTCTGCCGCGGCCCGAGCGCCATGAGATATTGCGTCTCTGGGAAAGCACAGATCCCCACTGCTGTTTTACCTGTAGATAGGCACCAAGGCACCTTGAAGAGCAGCAAGATCTTTCAGGGCTGCCTTCCTTGTGGGAGAAGGAGCCGGACGTTTGCCTTTTCGGCAAGAGGCTCTGCCGCGGCCGAGCGCCATGAGATGTTGCATCTCTGGGAAAGCAGAGATCCCCACTGCTGTTGTGCCTGCAGATAGGGCGCCAAGGCACTGTGAAGAGCAGCAAGAGCTTTCAGGGCTGGGCCCTTCCTTGTGGGAGAAGGAGCCGGACGTTTGCCTTTTCGGCAAGAGGCTCTGCCGCGGCCGAGCGCCATGAGATCTTGCGTTTGTGGGAAAGAACAGATCCCCACTGCTGTTGTGCCTGTAGATAAGGCGGCAAGGCACTGTGAAGAGCAGCAAGATCTTTCAGGGCTGGGCCCTTCCTTGTGGGAGAAGGAGCCGGACGTTTGCGTTTTCGGCAAGAGGCTCTGCCGCGGCCGAGCGCCATGAGGTGCTGCATCTCTGGGAAAGCAGAGATCCCCACTGCTGTTGTGCCTGTAGATAGGGCGCCAAGGCACCTTGAAGAGCAGCAACAGCTTTCAGGGCTGAGCCCTTACTTGTGGGAGAAGGAGCCGGACGTTTGCCTTTTCGGCAAGAGGCTCTGCCGCGGCCGAGCGCCATGAGATGTTGCGTCTCTGGGAAAGCACAGATCCCCACTGCTGTTGTGCCTGTAGATAGGGCGCCAAGGCACCGTGAAGAGCAGCAAGAGCTTTCAGGGCTGGGCCCTCCTTGTGGGAGAAGGAGCCGGACGTTTGCCTTTTCGGCAAGAGGCTCTGCCGCGGCCGAGCGCCATGAGATCTTGCGTCTCTGGGAAAGCACAGATCCCCACTGCTGTTGTGCCTGTAGATAGGGCGCCAAGGCACCGTGAAGAGCAGCAACAGCTTTCAGGGCTGGGCCCTTCCCTGTGGGAGAAGGAGCCGGACGTTTGCCTTTTCAGCAAGAGGTTATGCCGCGGCCGACCGCCATGAGATTTTGCGTCTCTGGGAAAGCACAGATCCCCACTGCTGTTGTGCCTGTAGATAGGGTGCCAAGGCACCGTGAAGAGCAGCAACAGATTTCAGGGCTGGGCCCTTCCTTGTGGGAGTAGGAGCCAGACTTTTGCCTTTTCGGCAAGAGGTTCTGCCGCGGCCGAGCGCCATGAGATCTTGCGTCTCTGGGAAAGCACAGATCCCCACTGCTGTTATGCCTGTAGATAGGGCACCAAGGCACTGTGAAGAGCAGCAACAGCTTTCAGGGCTGGGCCCTTCCTTGTGGGAGAAGGAGCCGGACGTTTGCCTTTTCGGCAAGAGGCTCTGCCGCGGCCGAGCGCCATGAGATCTTGCGTCTCTGGGAAAGCACAGATCCCCACTGCTGTTGTGCCTGTAGATAGGGCGCCAAGGCAATGTGAAGAGCAGCAAGAGCTTTCAGGGCTGGGCCCTTCCTTGTGGGAGAAGGAGCCGGACGTTTGCCTTTTCGTCAAGAGGCTCTGCCGCGGCCGAGCGCCATGAGATGTTGCGTCTCTGGGAAAGCAAAGATCCCCAGTGCTGTTGTGCCTGTAGATAGGGCCCCAAGGGACCGTGAAGAGCAGCAACAGCTTTCAGGGCTGGGCCCTTCCTTGTGGGAGAAGGAGCCGGACGTTTGCCTTTTCGGCAAGAGGCTCTGCCGCGGCCGAGCGCCATGAGATATTGCGTCTCTGGGAAAGCACAGATCCCCACTGCTGTTTTACCTGTAGATAGGGCACCAAGGCACCTTGAAGAGCAGCAAGATCTTTCAGGGCTGGGCCCTTCCTTGTGGGAGAAGGAGCCGGACGTTTGCCTTTTCGGCAAGAGGCTCTGCCGCGGCCGAGCGCCATGAGATGTTGCATCTCTGGGAAAGCAGAGATCCCCACTGCTGTTGTGCCTGCAGATAGGGCGCCAAGGCACTGTGAAGAGCAGCAAGAGCTTTCAGGGCTGGGCCCTTCCTTGTGGGAGAAGGAGCCGGACGTTTGCCTTTTCGGCAAGAGGCTCTGCCGCGGCCGAGCGCCATGAGATCTTGCGTTTGTGGGAAAGAACAGATCCCCACTGCTGTTGTGCCTGTAGATAAGGCGGCAAGGCACTGTGAAGAGCAGCAAGATCTTTCAGGGCTGGGCCCTTCCTTGTGGGAGAAGGAGCCGGACGTTTGCGTTTTCGGCAAGAGGCTCTGCCGCGGCCGAGCGCCATGAGGTGCTGCATCTCTGGGAAAGCAGAGATCCCCACTGCTGTTGTGCCTGTAGATAGGGCGCCAAGGCACCTTGAAGAGCAGCAACAGCTTTCAGGGCTGAGCCCTTACTTGTGGGAGAAGGAGCCGGACGTTTGCCTTTTCGGCAAGAGGCTCTGCCGCGGCCGAGCGCCATGAGATGTTGCGTCTCTGGGAAAGCACAGATCCCCACTGCTGTTGTGCCTGTAGATAGGGCGCCAAGGCACCGTGAAGAGCAGCAAGAGCTTTCAGGGCTGGGCCCTTCCTTGTGGGAGAAGGAGCCGGACGTTTGCCTTTTCGGCAAGAGGCTCTGCCGCGGCCGAGCGCCATGAGATCTTGCGTCTCTGGGAAAGCACAGATCCCCACTGCTGTTGTGCCTGTAGATAGGGCGCCAAGGCACCGTGAAGAGCAGCAACAGCTTTCAGGGCTGGGCCCTTCCCTGTGGGAGAAGGAGCCGGACGTTTGCCTTTTCAGCAAGAGGTTATGCCGCGGCCGACCGCCATGAGATTTTGCGTCTCTGGGAAAGCACAGATCCCCACTGCTGTTGTGCCTGTAGATAGGGTGCCAAGGCACCGTGAAGAGCAGCAACAGATTTCAGGGCTGGGCCCTTCCTTGTGGGAGTAGGAGCCAGACTTTTGCCTTTTCGGCAAGAGGTTCTGCCGCGGCCGAGCGCCATGAGATCTTGCGTCTCTGGGAAAGCACAGATCCCCACTGCTGTTATGCCTGTAGATAGGGCACCAAGGCACTGTGAAGAGCAGCAACAGCTTTCAGGGCTGGGCCCTTCCTTGTGGGAGAAGGAGCCGGACGTTTGCCTTTTCGTCAAGAGGCTCTGCCGCGGCCGAGCGCCATGAGATGTTGTGTCTCTGGGAAAGCAGAGATCCCCACTGCTGTTGTGCCTGTAGATAGGGCGCCAAGGCACCGTGAAGAGCAGCAACAGCTTTCAGGGCTGGGCCCTTCCTTGTGGGAGAAGGAGCCGGACGTTTGCCTTTTCGGCAAGAGGCTCTGCCGCGGCCGAGCGCCATGAGATGTTGCGTCTCTGGGAAAGCACAGATCCCCACTGCTGTTGTGCCTGTAGATAGGGCGCCAAGGCACCGTGAAGAGCAGCAAGAGCTTTCAGGGCTGGGCCCTTCCTTGTGGGAGAAGGAGCCGGACGTTTGCCTTTTCGGCAAGAGGCTCTGCCGCGGCCGAGCGCCATGAGATGTTGTATCTCTGGGAAAGCACAGATCCCCACTGCTGTTGTGCCTGTAGATAGGGGGCCAAGGCACCGTGAAGAGCAGCAACAGCTTTCAGGGCTGGGCCCTTCCCTGTGGGAGAAGGAGCCGGACGTTTGCCTTTTCAGCAAGAGGTTATGCCGCGGCCGACCGCCATGAGATTTTGCGTCTCTGGGAAAGCACAGATCCCCACTGCTGTTGTGCCTGTAGATAGGGTGCCAAGGCACCGTGAAGAGCAGCAACAGATTTCAGGGCTGGGCCCTTCCTTGTGGGAGTAGGAGCCAGACGTTTGCCTTTTCGGCAAGAGGTTCTGCCGCGGCCGAGCGCCATGAGATCTCTCGTCTCTGGGAAAGCACAGATCCCCACTGCTGTTGTGCCTGTAGATAGGGCGGCAAGGCACTGTGAAGAGCAGCTAGAGCTTTCAGGGCTGGGCCCTTCCTTGTGGGAGAAGGAGCCGGACGTTTGCCTTTTCGGCAAGAGGCTCTGCCGCGGCCGAGCGCCATGAGATGTTGCGTCTCTGGGAAAGCACAGATCCCCACTGCTGTTGTGCCTGTAGATAGGGCGCCAAGGCAATGTGAAGAGCAGCAAGAGCTTTCAGGGCTGGGCCCTTCCTTGTGGGAGAAGGAGCCGGACGTTTGCCTTTTCGGCAAGAGGCTCTGCCGCGGCCGAGCGCCATGAGATATTGCGTCTCTGGGAAAGCACAGATCCCCACTGCTGTTTTACGTGTAGATAGGGCACCAAGGCACCTTGAAGAGCAGCAAGAGCTTTCAGGGCTGGGCCCTTCCTTGTGGGAGAAGGAGCCAGAGGTTTGCCTTTTCGGCAAGAGGCTCTGCCGCGGCCAAGCGCCATGAGATGTTGCATCTCTGGGAAAGCACAGATCCCCACTGCTGTTGTGCCTGCAGATAGGGCGCCAAGGCACTGTGAAGAGCAGCAAGATCTTTCAGGGCTGGGCCCTTACTTGTGGGAGAAGGAGCCGGACGTTTGCCTTTTCGGCAAGAGGCTGTGCCGCGGCCGAGCGCCATGAGGTGCTGCATCTCTGGGAAAGCAGAGATCCCCACTGCTGTTGTGCCTGTAGATAGGGCGCCAAGGCACCGTGAAGAGCAGCAACAGCTTTCAGGGCTGGGCCCTTCCTTGTGGGAGAAGGAGCCGGACGTTTGCCTTTTCGGCAAGAGGCTCTGCCGCGGCCGAGCGCCATGAGATGTTGCGTCTCTGGGAAAGCACAGATCCCCACTGCTGTTGTGCCTGTAGATAGGGCGCCAAGGCACCGTGAAGAGCAGCAAGAGCTTTCAGGGCTGGGCCCTTCCTTGTGGGAGAAGGAGCCGGACGTTTGCCTTTTCGGCAAGAGGCTCTGCCGCGGCCGAGCGCCATGAGATCTTGCGTCTCTGGGAAAGCACAGATCCCCACTGCTGTTGTGCCTGTAGATAGGGCGCCAAGGCACCGTGAAGAGCAGCAAGAGCTTTCAGGGCTGGGCCCTTCCCTGTGGGATAAGGAGCCGGACGTTTGCCTTTTCAGCAAGAGGTTATGCCGCGGCCGACCGCCATGAGATTTTGCGTCTCTGGGAAAGCACAGATCCCCACTGCTGTTGTGCCTGTAGATAGGGTGCCAAGGCACCGTGAAGAGCAGCAACAGATTTCAGGGCTGGGCCCTTCCTTGTGGGAGAAGGAGCCGGACGTTTGCCTTTTCGGCAAGAGGTTCTGCCGCGGCCGAGCGCCATGAGATGTTGCGTCTCTGGGAAAGCACAGATCCCCACTGCTGTTGTGCCTGTAGATAGGGCGGCAAGGCACTGTGAAGAGCAGCTAGAGCTTTCAGGGCTGGGCCCTTCCTTGTGGGAGAAGGAGCCGGACGTTTGCCTTTTCGGCAAGAGGCTCTGCCGCGGCCGAGCGCCATGAGATCTTGCGTCTCTGGGAAAGCACAGATCCCCACTGCTGTTGTGCCTGTAGATAGGGCGTCAAGGCAATGTGAAGAGCAGCAAGAGCTTTCAGGGCTGGGCCCTTAGTTGTGGGAGAAGGAGCCGGACGTTTGCCTTTTCGGCAAGAGGCTCTGCCGCGGCCGAGCGCCATGAGATCTTGCGTCTCTGGGAAAGCACAGATCCCCACTGCTGTTGTACCTGTAGATACGGCCCCAAGGCACCGTGAAGAGCAGCAACAGCTTTCAGGGCTGGGCCCTTCCTTGTGGGAGAAGGAGCCGGACGTTTGCCTTTTCGGCAAGAGGATCTGCCGCGGCCGAGCGCCATGAGATGTTGCGTCTCTGGGAAAGCACAGATCCCCACTGCTGTTGTGCCTGTAGATAGGGCGCCAAGGCACCTTGAAGAGCAGCAACAGCTTTCAGGGCTGGGCCCTTCCTTGTGGGAGAAGGAGCCGGACGTTTGCCTTTTCGGCAAGAGGCTCTGCCGCGGCCGAGCGCCATGAGATGTTGCGTCTCTGGGAAAGCACAGATCCCCACTGCTGTTGTGCCTGTAGATAGGGCGGCAAGGCACTGTGAAGAGCCAGCAACAGCTTTCAGGGCTGGGCCCTTCCTTGTGGGAGAAGGAGCCGGACGTTTGCCTTTTCGGCAAGAGGCTCTGCCGCGGCCGAGCGCCATGAGATGTTGTATCTCTGGGAAAGCACAGATCCCCACTGCTGTTTTACCTGCAGATAGGGTGCCAAGGCACTGTGAAGAGCAGCAAGAGCTTTCAGGGCTGGGCCCTTCCTTGTGGGAGAAGGAGCCGGACGTTTGCCTTTTCGTCAAGAGGCTCTGCCGCGGCCGAGCGCCATGAGATGTTGTATCTCTGGGAAAGAACAGATCCCCACTGCTATTGTGCCTGTAGATAGGGCGCCAAGGCACCGTGAAGAGCAGCAAGAGCTTTCAGGGCTGGGCCCTTCCTTGTGGGAGAAGAAGCCGGACGTTTGCCTTTTCGGCAAGAGGCTCTGCCGCGGCCGAGCGCCATGAGATCTTGCGTCTCTGGGAAAGCACAGATCCCCACTGCTGTTGTGCCTGTAGATAGGGCGCCAAGGCACCGTGAAGAGCAGCAAGAGCTTTCAGGCTGGGCCCTTCCTTGTGGGAGAAGGAGCCGGACGTTTGCCTTTTCGGCAAGAGGCTCTGCCGCGGCCGAGCGCCATGAGATTTTGCGTCTCTGGGAAAGCACAGATCCCCACTGCTGTTGTGCCTGTAGATAGGGCGCCAAGGCACCGTGAAGAGCAGCAAGAGCTTTCAGGGCTGGGCCCTTCCTTGTGGGAGAAGGAGCCGGACGTTTGCCTTTTCGGCAAGAGGCTCTGCCGCGGCCGAGCGCCATGAGATGTTGCGTCTCTGGGAAAGCACAGATCCCCACTGCTGTTGTGCCTGTAGATAGGGCGCCAAGGCACCGTGAAGAGCAGCAAGAGCTTTCACGGCTGGGCCCTTCCTTGTGGGAGAAGGAGCCGGACGTTTGCCTTTTCGGCAAGAGGCTCTGCCGCGGCCGAGCGCCATGAGATGTTGCGTCTCTGGGAAAGCACAGATCCCCACTGCTGTTTTACCTGTAGATAGGGCGCCAAGGCACCTTGAAGAGCAGCAACAGCTTTCAGGGCTGGGCCCTTCCTTGTGGGAGAAGGAGCCGGACGTTTGCCTTTTCGGCAAGAGGCTCTGCCGCGGCCGAGCGCCATGAGGTGCTGCGTCTCTGGGAAAGCACAGATCCCCACTGCTGTTGTGCCTGTAGATAGGGCGCCAAGGCACCGTGAAGAGCAGCAAGAGCCTTCAGGGCTGGGCCCTTCCTTGTGGGAGAAGGAGCCGGACGTTTGCCCTTTCGGCAAGAGGCTCTGCCGCAGCCGAGCGCCATGAAATGTTGTATCTCTGGGAAAGCACAGATCCCCACTGCTGTTTTACCTGCAGATAGGGCGCCAAGGCACTGTGAAGAGCAGCAAGAGCTTTCAGGGCTGGGCCCTTCCTTGTGGGAGAAGGAGCCGGACGTTTGCCTTTTCGGCAAGAGGCTCTGCCGCGGCCGAGCGCCATGAGATCTTGCGTCTCTGGGAAAGCACAGATCCCCACTGCTGTTGTGCCTGTAGATAAGGCGGCAAGGCACTGTGAAGAGCCGCAAGATCTTTCAGGGCTGGGCCCTTCCTTGTGGGAGAAGGAGCCGGACGTTTGCCTTTTCGTCAAGAGGCTCTGCCGCGGCTGAGCGCCATGAGATGTTGTATCTCTGGGAAAGCAGAGATCCCCACTGCTATTGTGCCTGTAGATAGGGCGCCAAGGCACCGTGAAGAGCAGCAACAGCTTTCAGGGCTGGGCCCTTCCTTGTGGGAGAAGAAGCCGGACGTTTGCCTTTTCGGCAAGAGGCTCTGCCGCGGCCGAGCGCCATGAGATCTTGCGTCTCTGGGAAAGCACAGATCCCCACTGCTGTTGTGCCTGTAGATAGGGCGCCAAGGCACCGTGAAGAGCAGCAAGAGCTTTCAGGCTGGGCCCTTCCTTGTGGGAGAAGGAGCCGGACGTTTGCCTTTTCAGCAAGAGGTTATGCCGCGGCTGAGCGCCATGAGATTTTGCGTCTCTGGGAAAGCACAGATCCCCACTGCTGTTGTGCCTGTAGATAGGGCGCCAAGGCACCGTGAAGAGCAGCAACAGCTTTCAGGGCTGGGCCCTTCCTTGTGGGAGAAGGAGCCGGACGTTTGCCTTTTCGGCAAGAGGCTCTGCCGCGGCCGAGCGCCATGAGATCTTGCGTCTCTGGGAAAGCACAGATCCCCACTGCTGTTGTGCCTGTAGATAGGGCACCAAGGCACCGTGAAGAGCAGCAAGAGCTTTCAGGGCTGGGCCCTTCCTTGTTGGAGAAGGAGCCGGACGTTTGCCTTTTCGGCAAGAGGCTCTGCCGCGGCCGAGCGCCATGAGATGTTGCGTCTCTGGGAAAGCACAGATCCCCACTGCTGTTTTACCTGTAGATAGGGCGCCAAGGCACCGTGAAGAGCAGCAAGAGCTTTCAGGGCTGGGCCCTTCCTTGTGGGAGAAGGAGCCAGAGGTTTGCCTTTTCGGCAAGAGGCTCTGCCGCGGCCGAGCGCCATGAGATGTTGCGTCTCTGGGAAAGCACAGATCCCCACTGCTGTTGTGCCTGTAGATAGGGCGGCAAGGCACTGTGAAGAGCCAGCAACAGCTTTCAGGGCTGGGCCCTTCCTTGTGGGAGAAGGAGCCGGACGTTTGCCTTTTCGGCAAGAGGCTCTGCCGCGGCCGAGCGCCATGAGATGTTGTATCTCTGGGAAAGCACAGATCCCCACTGCTGTTTTACCTGCAGATAGGGCGCCAAGGCACTGTGAAGAGCAGCAAGAGCTTTCAGGGCTGGGCCCTTCCTTGTGGGAGAAGGAGCCGGACGTTTGCCTTTTCGGCAAGAGGCTCTGCCGCGGCCGAGCGCCATGAGATCTTGCGTCTCTGGGAAAGCACACATCCCCACTGCTCTTTTGCCTAGTAGATAGGGCGCCAAGACACCGTGAAGAGCAGCAAGAGCTTTCAGGCTGGGCCCTTCCCTGTGGGAGAAGGAGCCGGACGTTTGCCTTTTCAGCAAGAGGTTATGCCGCGGCCGAGCGCCATGAGATTTTGCGTCTCTGGGAAAGCACAGATCCCCACTGCTGTTGTGCCTGTAGATAGGGCGCCAAGGCACCGTGAAGAGCAGCAAGAGCTTTCAGGGCTGGGCCCTTCCTTGTGGGAGAAGGAGCCGGACGTTTGCCTTTTCGGGAAGAGGTTATGCCGCGGCCGAGCGCCATGAGATGTTGCGTCTCTGGGAAAGCACAGATCCCCACTGCTGTTGTGCCTGTAGATAGGGCGCCAAGGCACTGTGAAGAGCAGCAAGAGCTTTCAGGGCTGGGCCCTTCCTTGTGGGAGAAGGAGCCGGACGTTTGCCTTTTCGGCAAGAGGCTCTGCCGCGGCCGAGCGCCATGAGATCTTGCGTCTCTGGGAAAGCACAGATCCCCACTGCTGTTGTGCCTGTAGATAGGGCGCCAAGGCACCGTGAAGAGCAGCAAGAGCTTTCACGGCTGGGCCCTTCCTTGTGGGAGAAGGAGCCGGACGTTTGCCTTTTCGGCAAGAGGCTCTGCCGCGGCCGAGCGCCATGAGATGTTGCGTCTCTGGGAAAGCACAGATCCCCACTGCTGTTGTGCCTGTAGATAGGGCGCCAAGGCACTGTGAAGAGCAGCAAGAGCTTTCAGGGCTGGGCCCTTCCTTGTGGGAGAAGGAGCCGGACGTTTGCCTTTTCGGCAAGAGGCTCTGCCGCGGCCGAGCGCCATGAGATCTTGCGTCTCTGGGAAAGCACAGATCCCCACTGCTGTTGTGCCTGTAGATAGGGCGCCAAGGCACCGTGAAGAGCAGCAAGAGCTTTCACGGCTGGGCCCTTCCTTGTGGGAGAAGGAGCCGGACGTTTGCCTTTTCGGCAAGAGGCTCTGCCGCGGCCGAGCGCCATGAGATGTTGCGTCTCTGGGAAAGCACAGATCCCCACTGCTGTTGTGCCTGTAGATAGGGCGCCAAGGCACCTTGAAGAGCAGCAACAGCTTTCAGGGCTGGGCCCTTCCTTGTGGGAGAAGGAGCCGGACGTTTGCCTTTTCGGCAAGAGGCTCTGCCGCGGCCGAGCGCCATGAGATGTTGCGTCTCTGGGAAAGCACAGATCCCCACTGCTGTTGTGCCTGTAGATAGGGCGGCAAGGCACTGTGAAGAGCCAGCAACAGCTTTCAGGGCTGGGCCCTTCCTTGTGGGAGAAGGAGCCGGACGTTTGCCTTTTCGGCAAGAGGCTCTGCCGCGGCCGAGCGCCATGAGATGTTGTATCTCTGGGAAAGCACAGATCCCCACTGCTGTTTTACCTGCAGATAGGGCGCCAAGGCACTGTGAAGAGCAGCAAGAGCTTTCAGGGCTGGGCCCTTCCTTGTGGGAGAAGGAGCCGGACGTTTGCCTTTTCGGCAAGAGGCTCTTCCGCGGCCGAGCGCCATGAGATGTTGCGTCTCTGGGAAAGCACAGATCCCCACTGCTGTTGTGCCTGTAGATAAGGCGGCAAGGCACTGTGAAGAGCCGCAAGATCTTTCAGGGCTGGGCCCTTCCTTGTGGGAGAAGGAGCCGGACGTTTGCCTTTTCGTCAAGAGGCTCTGCCGCGGCCGAGCGCCATGAGATGTTGTATCTCTGGGAAAGCAGAGATCCCCACTGCTATTGTGCCTGTAGATAGGGCGCCAAGGCACCGTGAAGAGCAGCAAGAGCTTTCAGGGCTGGGCCCTTCCTTGTGGGAGAAGAAGCCGGACGTTTGCCTTTTCGGCAAGAGGCTCTGCCGCGGCCGAGCGCCATGAGATCTTGTGTCTCTGGGAAAGCACAGATCCCCACTGCTGTTGTGCCTGTAGATAGGGCGCCAAGGCACCGTGAAGAGCAGCAAGAGCTTTCAGGCTGGGCCCTTCCTTGTGGGAGAAGGAGCCGGACGTTTGCCTTTTCGGCAAGAGGCTCTGCCGCGGCCGAGCGCCATGAGATGTTGCGTCTCTGGGAAAGCACAGATCCCCACTGCTGTTGTGCCTGTAGATAGGGCGCCAAGGCACCGTGAAGAGCAGCAAGAGCTTTCAGGGCTGGGCCCTTCCTTGTGGGAGAAGGAGCCGGACGTTTGCCTTTTCGGCAAGAGGCTCTGCCGCGGCCGAGCGCCATGAGATGTTGCCTCTCTGGGAAAGCACAGATCCCCACTGCTGTTGTGCCTGTAGATAGGGCGCCAAGGCACCGTGAATAGCAGCAAGAGCTTTCACGGCTGGGCCCTTCCTTGTGGGAGAAGGAGGCGGACGTTTGCCTTTTCGGCAAGAGGCTCTGCCGCGGCCGAGCGCCATGAGATCTTGCGTCTCTGGGAAAGCACAGATCCCCACTGCTGTTGTGCCTGCAGATAGGGTGCCAAGGCACTGTGAAGAGCAGCAAGAGCTTTCAGGGCTGGGCCCTTCCTTGTGGGAGAAGGAGCCGGACGTTTGCCTTTTCGGCAAGATGCTCTGCCGCGGCCGAGCGCCATGAGATCTTGCGTCTCTGGGAAAGCACAGATCCCCACTGCTGTTGTGCCTGTAGATAAGGCGGCAAGGCACTGTGAAGAGCAGCAAGATCTTTCAGGGCTGGGCCCTTTCTTGTGGGAGAAGGAGCCGGACGTTTGCCTTTTCGTCAAGAGGCTCTGCCGCGGCTGAGCGCCATGAGATGTTGTATCTCTGGGAAAGCAGAGATCCCCACTGCTGTTGTGCCTGTAGATAGGGCGCCAAGGCACCTTGAAGAGCAGCAACAGCTTTCAGGGCTGGGCCCTTCCTTGTGGGAGAAGGAGCCGGACGTTTGCCTTTTCGGCAAGAGGCTCTGCCGCGGCCGAGCGCCATGAGATGTTGCGTCTCTGGGAAAGCACAGATCCCCACTGCTGTTGTGCCTGTAGATAGGGCGGCAAGGCACTGTGAAGAGCCAGCAACAGCTTTCAGGGCTGGGCCCTTCCTTGTGGGAGAAGGAGCCGGACGTTTGCCTTTTCGGCAAGAGGCTCTGCCGCGGCCGAGCGCCATGAGATGTTGTATCTCTGGGAAAGCACAGATCCCCACTGCTGTTTTACCTGCAGATAGGGCGCCAAGGCACTGTGCAGAGCAGCAAGAGCTTTCAGGGCTGGGCCCTTCCTTGTGGGAGAAGGAGCCGGACGTTTGCCTTTTCGGCAAGAGGCTCTGCCGCGGCCGAGCGCCATGAGATCTTGCGTCTCTGGGAAAGCACAGATCCCCACTGCTGTTGTGCCTGTAGATAGGGCGCCAAGGCACCGTGAAGAGCAGCAAGAGCTTTCACGGCTGGGCCCTTCCTTGTGGGAGAAGGAGCCGGACGTTTGCCTTTTCGGCAAGAGGCTCTGCCGCGGCCGAGCGCCATGGGATGTTGCGTCTCTGGGAAAGCACAGATCCCCACTGCTGTTGTGCCTGTAGATAGGGCACCAAGGGTAGGTGAAGAGCAGCAAGAGCTTTCAGGGCTGGGCCCTTCCTTGTGGGAGAAGGAGCCAGAGGTTTGCCTTTTCGGCAAGAGGCTCTGCCGCGGCCGAGCGCCATGAGATGTTGCATCTCTGGAAAGCACAGATCCCCACTGCTGTTGTGCCTGTAGATAGGGCGCCAAGGCACTGTGAAGAGCAGCAAGAGCTTTCAGGGCTGGGCCGTTCCTTGTGGGAGAAGGAGCCGGACGTTTGCCTTTTCGGCAAGAGGCTCTGCCGCGGCTGAGCACCATGAGATGTTGTATCTCTGGGAAAGCAGAGATCCCCACTGCTGTTGTGCCTGTAGATAGGGCGCCAAGGCACCGTGAAGAGCAGCAAGAGCTTTCAGGGCTGGGCCCTTCCTTGTGGGAGAAGGAGCCGGACGTTTGCCTTTTCGGCAAGAGGCTCTGCCGCGGCCGAGCGCCATGAGATCTTGCGTCTCTGGGAAAGCACACATCCCCACTGCTCTTGTGCCTAGTAGATAGGGCGCCAAGACACCGTGAAGAGCAGCAAGAGCTTTCAGGCTGGGCCCTTCCCTGTGGGAGAAGGAGCCGGACGTTTGCCTTTTCAGCAAGAGGTTATGCCGCGGCCGACCGCCATGAGATTTTGCGTCTCTGGGAAAGCACAGATCCCCACTGCTGTTGTGCCTGTAGATAGGGTGCCAAGGCACCGTGAAGAGCAGCAACAGATTTCAGGGCTGGGCCCTTCCTTGTGGGAGTAGGAGCCGGACGTTTGCCTTTTCGGGAAGAGGTTCTGCCGCGGCCGAGCGCCATGAGATCTTGCGTCTCTGGGAAAGCACAGATCCCCACTGCTGTTGTGCCTGTAGATAGGGCGCCAAGGCAATGTGAAGAGCAGCAAGAGCTTTCAGGGCTGGGCCCTTCCTTGTGGGAGAAGGAGCCGGACGTTTGCCTTTTCGGCAAGAGGCTCTGCCGCGGCCGAGCGCCATGAGATGTTGCGTCTCTGGGAAAGCAAAGATCCCCAGTGCTGTTGTGCCTGTAGATAGGGCGCCAAGGGACCGTGAAGGGCAGCAAGAGCTTTCAGGGCTGGGCCCTTCCTTGTGGGAGAAGGAGCCGGACGTTTGCCTTTTCGGCAAGAGGCTCTGCCGCGGCCGAGCGCCATGAGATATTGCGTCTCTGGGAAAGCACAGATCCCTACTGCTGTTGTACCTGTAGATACGGCCCCAAGGCACCGTGAAGAGCAGCAACAGCTTTCAGGGCTGGGCCCTTCCCTGTGGGAGAAGGAGCCGGACGTTTGCCTTTTCGGCAAGAGGCTCTGCCGCGGCCGAGCGCCATGAGATGTTGCGTCTCTGGGAAAGCACAGATCCCCACTGCTGTTTTACCTGTAGATAGGGCACCAAGGCACCTTGAAGAGCAGCAAGAGCTTTCAGGGCTGGGCCCTTCCTTGTGGGAGAAGGAGCCGGACGTTTGCCTTTTCGGCAAGAGGTTATGCCGCGGCCGAGCGCCATGAGATCTTGCATCTCTGGGAAAGCACAGATCCCCACTGCTGTTATGCCTGTAGATAGGGCACCAAGGCACTGTGAAGAGCAGCAACAGCTTTCAGGGCTGGGCCCTTCCTTGTGGGAGAAGGAGCCGGACGTTTGCCTTTTCGGCAAGAGGCTCTGCCGCGGCCGAGCGCCATGAGATGTTGCGTCTCTGGGAAAGCACAGATCCCCACTGCTGTTGTGCCTGTAGATAGGGCGGCAAGGCACTGTGAAGAGCCAGCAACAGCTTTCAGGGCTGGGCCCTTCCTTGTGGGAGAAGGAGCCGGACGTTTGCCTTTTCGGCAAGAGGCTCTGCCGCGGCCGAGCGCCATGAGATGTTGTATCTCTGGGAAAGCAGAGATCCCCACTGCTGTTGTGCCTGTAGATAGGGCGCCAAGGCACCGTGAAGAGCAGCAACAGCTTTCAGGGCTGGGCCCTTCCTTGTGGGAGAAGGAGCCGGACGTTTGCCTTTTCGGCAAGAGGCTCTGCCGCGGCCGAGCGCCATGAGATGTTGCGTCTCTGGGAAAGCACAGATCCCCACTGCTGTTGTGCCTGTAGATAGGGCGCCAAGGCACCGTGAAGAGCAGCAAGAGCTTTCAGGGCTGGGCCCTTCCTTGTGGGAGAAGGAGCCGGACGTTTGCCTTTTCGGCAAGAGGCTCTGCCGCGGCCGAGCGCCATGAGATGTTGCGTCTCTGGGAAAGCACAGATCCCCACTGCTGTTGTGCCTGTAGATAGGGCGCCAAGGCACCGTGAAGAGCAGCAACAGCTTTCAGGGCTGGGCCCTTCCCTGTGGGAGAAGGAGCCGGACGTTTGCCTTTTCAGCAAGAGGTTATGCCGCGGCCGACCGCCATGAGATTTTGCGTCTCTGGGAAAGCACAGATCCCCACTGCTGTTGTGCCTGTAGATAGGGTGCCAAGGCACCGTGAAGAGCAGCAACAGATTTCAGGGCTGGGCCCTTCCTTGTGGGAGTAGGAGCCGGACGTTTGCCTTTTCGGCAAGAGGTTCTGCCGCGGCCGAGCGCCATGAGATCTTGCGTCTCTGGGAAAGCACAGATCCCCACTGCTGTTGTGCCTGTAGATAGGGCGGCAAGGCACTGTGAAGAGCAGCTAGAGCTTTCAGGGCTGGGCCCTTCCTTGTGGGAGAAGGAGCCGGACGTTTGCCTTTTCGGCAAGAGGCTCTGCCGCGGCCGAGCGCCATGAGATCTTGCGTCTCTGGGAAAGCACAGATCCCCACTGCTGTTGTGCCTGTAGATAGGGCGCCAAGGCAATGTGAAGAGCAGCAAGAGCTTTCAGGGCTGGGCCCTTCCTTGTGGGAGAAGGAGCCGGACGTTTGCCTTTTCGGCAAGAGGCTCTGCCGCGGCCGAGCGCCATGAGATGTTGCGTCTCTGGGAAAGCAAAGATCCCCAGTGCTGTTGTGCCTGTAGATAGGGCCCCAAGGGACCGTGAAGAGCAGCAACAGCTTTCAGGGCTGGGCCCTTCCTTGTGGGAGAAGGAGCCGGACGTTTGCCTTTTCGGCAAGAGGCTCTGCCGCGGCCGAGCGCCATGAGATATTGCGTCTCTGGGAAAGCACAGATCCCCACTGCTGTTTTACCTGTAGATAGGGCACCAAGGCACCTTGAAGAGCAGCAAGAGCTTTCAGGGCTGGGCCCTTCCTTGTGGGAGAAGGAGCCGGATGTTTGCCTTTTCGGCAAGAGGCTCTGCCGCGGCCAAGCGCCATGAGATGTTGCATCTCTGGGAAAGCACAGATCCCCACTGCTGTTGTGCCTGCAGATAGGGCGCCAAGGCACTGTGAAGAGCAGCAAGAGCTTTCAGGGCTGGGCCCTTCCTTGTGGGAGAAGGAGCCGGACGTTTGCCTTTTCGGCAAGAGGCTCTGCCGCGGCCGAGCGCCATGAGATCTTGCGTCTCTGGGAAAGCAAAGATCCCCACTGCTGTTGTGCCTGTAGATAAGGCGGCAAGGCACTGTGAAGAGCAGCAAGATCTTTCAGGGCTGGGCCCTTACTTGTGGGAGAAGGAGCCGGACGTTTGCCTTTTCGGCAAGAGGCTCTGCCGCGGCCGAGCGCCATGAGGTGCTGCATCTCTGGGAAAGCAGAGATCCCCACTGCTATTGTGCCTGTAGATAGGGCGCCAAGGCACCGTGAAGAGCAGCAACAGCTTTCAGGGCTGAGCCCTTCCTTGTGGGAGAAGGAGCCGGACGTTTGCCTTTTCGGCAAGAGGCTCTGCCGCGGCCGAGCGCCATGAGATGTTGCGTCTCTGGGAAAGCACAGATCCCCACTGCTGTTGTGCCTGTAGATAGGGCGCCAAGGCACCGTGAAGAGCAGCAAGAGCTTTCAGGGCTGGGCCCTTCCTTGTGGGAGAAGGAGCCGGACGTTTGCCTTTTCGGCAAGAGGCTCTGCCGCGGCCGAGCGCCATGAGATCTTGCGTCTCTGGGAAAGCACAGATCCCCACTGCTGTTGTGCCTGTAGATAGGGCGCCAAGGCACCGTGAAGAGCAGCAACAGCTTTCAGGGCTGGGCCCTTCCCTGTGGGAGAAGGAGCCGGACGTTTGCCTTTTCAGCAAGAGGTTATGCCGCGGCCAACCGCCATGAGATTTTGCGTCTCTGGGAAAGCACAGATCCCCACTGCTGTTGTGCCTGTAGATAGGGTGCCAAGGCACCGTGAAGACCAGCAACAGATTTCAGGGCTGGGCCCTTCCTTGTGGGAGTAGGAGCCAGATGTTTGCCTTTTCGGCAAGAGGTTCTGCCGCGGCCGAGCGCCATGAGATCTTGCGTCTCTGGGAAAGCACAGATCCCCACTGCTGTTATGCCTGTAGATAGGGCACCAAGGCACTGTGAAGAGCAGCAACAGCTTTCAGGGCTGGGCCCTTCCTTGTGGGAGAAGGAGCCGGACGTTTGCCTTTTCGGCAAGAGGCTCTGCCGCGGCCGAGCGCCATGAGATGTTGCGTCTCTGGGAAAGCACAGATCCCCACTGCTGTTGTGCCTGTAGATAGGGCGTCAAGGCACTGTGAAGAGCCAGCAACAGCTTTCAGGGCTGGGCCCTTCCTTGTGGGAGAAGGAGCCGGACGTTTGCCTTTTCGTCAAGAGGCTCTGCCGAGGCCGAGCGCCATGAGATGTTGTATCTCTGGGAAAGCAGAGATCCCCACTGCTGTTGTGCCTGTAGATAGGGCGCCAAGGCACCGTGAAGAGCAGCAACAGCTTTCAGGGCTGGGCCCTTCCTTGTGGGAGTAGGAGCCAGACGTTTGCCTTTTCGGCAAGAGGTTCTGCCGCGGCCGAGCGCCATGAGATCTTGCGTCTCTGGGAAAGCAAAGATCCCCAGTGCTGTTGTGCCTGTAGATAGGGCCCCAAGGGACCGTGAAGAGCAGCAAGAGCTTTCAGGGCTGGGCCCTTCCTTGTGGGAGAAGGAGCCGGACGTTTGCCTTTTCGGCAAGAGGCTCTGCCGCGGCCGAGCGCCATGAGATCTTGCGTCTCTGGGAAAGCACAGATCCCCACTGCTGTTGTGCCTGTAGATAAGGCGGCAAGGCACTGTGAAGAGCAGCAAGATCTTTCAGGGCTGGGCCCTTACTTGTGGGAGAAGGAGCCGGACGTTTGCCTTTTCGGCAAGAGGCTCTGCCGCGGCCGAGCGCCATGAGGTGCTGCATCTCTGGGAAAGCAGAGATCCCCACTGCTGTTGTGCCTGTAGATAGGGCGCCAAGGCACCGTGAAGAGCAGCAACAGCTTTCAGGGCTGAGCCCTTCCTTGTGGGAGAAGGAGCCGGACGTTTGCCTTTTCGGCAAGAGGCTCTGCCGCGGCCGAGCGCCATGAGATGTTGCGTCTCTGGGAAAGCACAGATCCCCACTGCTGTTGTGCCTGTAGATAGGGCGCCAAGGCACCGTGAAGAGCAGCAAGAGCTTTCAGGGCTGGGCCCTTCCTTGTGGGAGAAGGAGCCGGACGTTTGCCTTTTCGGCAAGAGGCTCTGCCGCGGCCGAGCGCCATGAGATGTTGCGTCTCTGGGAAAGCACAGATCCCCACTGCTGTTGTGCCTGTAGATAGGGCGCCAAGGCACCGTGAAGAGCAGCAACAGCTTTCAGGGCTGGGCCCTTCCCTGTGGGATAAGGAGCCGGACGTTTGCCTTTTCGGCAAGAGGTTATGCCGCGGCCGACCGCCATGAGATTTTGCGTCTCTGGGAAAGCACAGATCCCCACTGCTGTTGTGCCTGTAGATAGGGTGCCAAGGCACCGTGAAGAGCAGCAACAGATTTCAGGGCTGGGCCCTTCCTTGTGGGAGTAGGAGCCAGACGTTTGCCTTTTCGGCAAGAGGTTCTGCCGCGGCCGAGCGCCATGAGATCTTGCGTCTCTGGGAAAGCACAGATCCCCACTGCTGTTGTGCCTGTAGATAGGGCGGCAAGGCACTGTGAAGAGCAGCTAGAGCTTTCAGGGCTGGGCCCTTCCTTGTGGGAGAAGGAGCCGGACGTTTGCCTTTTCGGCAAGAGGCTCTGCCGCGGCCGAGCGCCATGAGATCTTGCGTCTCTGGGAAAGCACAGATCCCCACTGCTGTTGTGCCTGTAGATAGGGCGCCAAGGCAATGTGAAGAGCAGCAAGAGCTTTCAGGGCTGGGCCCTTCCTTGTGGGAGAAGGAGCCGGACGTTTGCCTTTTCGGCAAGAGGCTCTGCCGCGGCCGAGCGCCATGAGATCTTGCGTCTCTGGGAAAGCAAAGATCCCCAGTGCTGTTGTGCCTGTAGATAGGGACCCAAGGGACCGTGAAGAGCAGCAACAGCTTTCAGGGCTGGGCCCTTCCTTGTGGGAGAAGGAGCCGGACGTTTGCCTTTTCGGCAAGAGGCTCTGCCGCTGCCGAGCGCCATGAGATGTTGCGTCTCTGGGAAAGCACAGATCCCTACTGCTGTTGTACCTGTAGATACGGCCCCAAGGCACCGTGAAGAGCAGCAACAGCTTTCAGGGCTGGGCCCTTCCTTGTGGGAGAAGGAGCCGGACGTTTGCCTTTTCGGCAAGAGGCTCTGCGGCGGCCGAGCGCCATGAGATGTTGCGTCTCTGGGAAAGCACAGATCCCCACTGCTGTTGTGCCTGTAGATAGGGCGGCAAGGCACCTTGAAGAGCAGCTAGAGCTTTCAGGGCTGGGCCCTTCCTTGTGGGAGAAGGAGCCGGACGTTTGCCTTTTCGGCAAGAGGCTCTGCCGCGGCCGAGCGCCATGAGATGTTGCGTCTCTGGGAAAGCACAGATCCCCACTGCTGTTGTGCCTGTAGATAGGGCGGCAAGGCACTGTGAAGAGCCAGCAACAGCTTTCAGGGCTGGGCCCTTCCTTGTGGGAGAAGGAGCCGGACGTTTGCCTTTTCGGCAAGAGGCACTGCCGCGGTCGAGCGCCATGAGATGTTGTATCTCTGGGAAAGCACAGATCCCCACTGCTGTTTTACCTGCAGATAGGGCGCCAAGGCACTGTGAAGAGCAGCAAGAGCTTTCAGGGCTGGGCCCTTCCTTGTGGGAGAAGGAGCCGGACGTTTGCCTTTTCGGCAAGAGGCTCTGCCGCGGCCGAGCGCCATGAGATCTTGCGTCTCTGGGAAAGCACAGATCCCCACTGCTGTTGTGCCTGTAGATAAGGCGGCAAGGCACTGTGAAGAGCCGCAAGATCTTTCAGGGCTGGGCCCTTCCTTGTGGGAGAAGGAGCCGGACGTTTGCCTTTTCGGCAAGAGGCTCTGCCGCGGCCGAGCGCCATGAGATGTTGTATCTCTGGGAAAGCAGAGATCCCCACTGCTATTGTGCCTGTAGATAGGGCGCCAAGGCACCGTGAAGAGCAGCAAGAGCTTTCAGGGCTGGGCCCTTCCTTGTGGGAGAAGAAGCCGGACGTTTGCCTTTTCGGCAAGAGGCTCTGCCGCGGCCGAGCGCCATGAGATCTTGCGTCTCTGGGAAAGCACAGATCCCCACTGCTGTTGTGCCTGTAGATAGGGCGCCAAGGCAACGTGAAGAGCAGCAAGAGCTTTCAGGCTGGGCCCTTCCTTGTGGGAGAAGGAGCCGGACGTTTGCCTTTTCGGCAAGAGGCTCTGCCGCGGCCGAGCGCCATGAGATTTTGCGTCTCTGGGAAAGCACAGATCCCCACTGCTGTTGTGCCTGTAGATAGGGCGCCAAGGCACCGTGAAGAGCAGCAAGAGCTTTCAGGGCTGGGCCCTTCCTTGTGGGAGAAGGAGCCGGACGTTTGCCTTTTCGGCAAGAGGCTCTGCCGCGGCCGAGCGCCATGAGATGTTGCGTCTCTGGGAAAGCACAGATCCCCACTGCTGTTGTGCCTGTAGATAGGGCGCCAAGGCACCGTGAAGAGCAGCAAGAGCTTTCAGGGCTGGGCCCTTCCTTGTGGGAGAAGGAGCCGGACGTTTGCCTTTTCGGCAAGAGGCTCTGCCGCGGCCGAGCGCCATGAGATGTTGCGTCTCTGGGAAAGCACAGATCCCCACTGCTGTTTTACCTGTAGATAGGGCACCAAGGCACCTTGAAGAGCAGCAACAGCTTTCAGGGCTGGGCCCTTCCTTGTGGGAGAAGGAGCCGGACGTTTGCCTTTTCGGCAAGAGGCTCTGCCGCGGCCGAGCGCCATGAGATGTTGCGTCTCTGGGAAAGCACAGATCCCCACTGCTGTTATGCCTGTAGATAGGGCGCCAAGGCACCGTGAAGAGCAGCAAGAGCTTTCAGGGCTGGGCCCTTCCTTGTGGGAGAAGGAGCCGGACGTTTGCCTTTTCGGCAAGAGGCTCTGCCGCGGCCGAGCGCCATGAGATGTTGTATCTCTGGGAAAGCACAGATCCCCACTGCTGTTTTACCTGCAGATAGGGCGCCAAGGCACTGTGAAGAGCAGCAAGAGCTTTCAGGGCTGGGCCCTTCCTTGTGGGAGAAGGAGCCGGACGTTTGCCTTTTCGGCAAGAGGCTCTGCCGCGGCCGAGCGCCATGAGATCTTGCGTCTCTGGGAAAGCACAGATCCCCACTGCTGTTGTGCCTGTAGATAAGGCGGCAAGGCACTGTGAAGAGCCGCAAGATCTTTCAGGGCTGGGCCCTTCCTTGTGGGAGAAGGAGCCGGACGTTTGCCTTTTCGTCAAGAGGCTCTGCCGCGGCTGAGCGCCATGAGATGTTTTATCTCTGGGAAAGCAGAGATCCCCACTGCTATTGTGCCTGTAGATAGGGCGCCAAGGCACCGTGAAGAGCAGCAACAGCTTTCAGGGCTGGGCCCTTCCTTGTGGGAGAAAAAGCCGGACGTTTGCCTTTTCGGCAAGAGGCTCTGCCGCGGCCGAGCGCCATGAGATCTTGCGTCTCTGGGAAAGCACAGATCCCCACTGCTGTTGTGCCTGTAGATAGGGCGCCAAGGCACCGTGAAGAGCAGCAAGAGCTTTCAGGCTGGGCCCTTCCTTGTGGGAGAAGGAGCCGGACGTTTGCCTTTTCAGCAAGAGGTTATGCCGCGGCCGAGCTCCATGAGATTTTGCGTCTCTGGGAAAGCACAGATCCCCACTGCTGTTGTGCCTGTAGATAGGGCGCCAAGGCACCGTGAAGAGCAGCAACAGCTTTCAGGGCTGGGCCCTTCCTTGTGGGAGAAGGAGCCGGACGTTTGCCTTTTCGGCAAGAGGCTCTGCCGCGGCCGAGCGCCATGAGATCTTGCGTCTCTGGGAAAGCACAGATCCCCACTGCTGTTGTGCCTGTAGATAGGGCGCCAAGGCACCGTGAAGAGCAGCAAGAGCTTTCAGGGCTGGGCCCTTCCTTGTGGGAGAAGGAGCCGGACGTTTGCCTTTTCGGCAAGAGGCTCTGCCGCGGCCGAGCGCCATGAGATGTTGCGTCTCTGGGAAAGCACAGATCCCCACTGCTGTTTTACCTGTAGATAGGGCGCCAAGGCACCGTGAAGAGCAGCAACAGCTTTCAGGGCTGGGCCGTTCCTTGTGGCAGAAGGAGCCGGACGTTTGCCTTTTCGGCAAGAGGCTCTGCCGCGGCCGAGCGCCATGAGATGTTGCGTCTCTGGGAAAGCACAGATCCCCACTGCTGTTGTGCCTGTAGATAGGGCCCCAAGGCACTGTGAAAAGCAGCAACAGCTTTCAGGGCTGGGCCCTTCCTTGTGGGAGAAGGAGCCGGACGTTTGCCTTTTCGGCAAGAGGCTCTGCCGCGGCCGAGCGCCATGAGATGTTGTATCTCTGGGAAAGCACAGATCCCCACTGCTGTTTTACCTGCAGATAGGGCGCCAAGGCACTGTGAAGAGCAGCAAGAGCTTTCAGGGCTGGGCCCTTCCTTGTGGGAGAAGGAGCCGGACGTTTGCCTTTTCGGCAAGAGGCTCTGCCGCGGCCGAGCGCCATGAGATCTTGCGTCTCTGGGAAAGCACACATCCCCACTGCTCTTTTGCCTAGTAGATAGGGCGCCAAGACACCGTGAAGAGCAGCAAGAGCTTTCAGGCTGGGCCCTTCCCTGTGGGAGAAGGAGCCGGACGTTTGCCTTTTCAGCAAGAGGTTATGCCGCGGCCGAGCGCCATGAGATTTTGCGTCTCTGGGAAAGCACAGATCCCCACTGCTGTTGTGCCTGTAGATAGGGCGCCAAGGCACCGTGAAGAGCAGCAAGAGCTTTCAGGGCTGGGCCCTTCCTTGTGGGAGAAGGAGCCGGACGTTTGCCTTTTCGGGAAGAGGTTATGCCGCGGCCGAGCGCCATGAGATGTTGCGTCTCTGGGAAAGCACAGATCCCCACTGCTGTTGTGCCTGTAGATAGGGCGCCAAGGCACTGTGAAGAGCAGCAAGAGCTTTCAGGGCTGGGCCCTTCCTTGTGGGAGAAGGAGCCGGACGTTTGCCTTTTCGGCAAGAGGCTCTGCCGCGGCCGAGCGCCATGAGATCTTGCGTCTCTGGGAAAGCACAGATCCCCACTGCTGTTGTGCCTGTAGATAGGGCGCCAAGGCACCGTGAAGAGCAGCAAGAGCTTTCACGGCTGGGCCCTTCCTTGTGGGAGAAGGAGCCGGACGTTTGCCTTTTCGGCAAGAGGCTCTGCCGCGGCCGAGCGCCATGAGATGTTGCGTCTCTGGGAAAGCACAGATCCCCACTGCTGTTGTGCCTGTAGATAGGGCGCCAAGGCACTGTGAAGAGCAGCAAGAGCTTTCAGGGCTGGGCCCTTCCTTGTGGGAGAAGGAGCCGGACGTTTGCCTTTTCGGCAAGAGGCTCTGCCGCGGCCGAGCACCATGAGATCTTGCGTCTCTGGGAAAGCACAGATCCCCACTGCTGTTGTGCCTGTAGATAGGGCGCCAAGGCAATGTGAAGAGCAGCAAGAGCTTTGAGGGCTGGGCCCTTCCTTGTGGGAGAAGGAGCCGGACGTTTGCCTTTTCGGCAAGAGGCTCTGCCGCGGCCGAGCGCCATGAGATGTTGCGTCTCTGGGAAAGCACAGATCCCCACTGCTGTTGTGCCTGTAGATAGGGCGCCAAGGCACCTTGAAGAGCAGCAACAGCTTTCAGGGCTGGGCCCTTCCTTGTGGGAGAAGGAGCCGGACGTTTGCCTTTTCGGCAAGAGGCTCTGCCGCGGCCGAGCGCCATGAGATGTTGCGTCTCTGGGAAAGCACAGATCCCCACTGCTGTTGTGCCTGTAGATAGGGCGGCAAGGCACTGTGAAGAGCCAGCAACAGCTTTCAGGGCTGGGCCCTTCCTTGTGGGAGAAGGAGCCGGACGTTTGCCTTTTCGGCAAGAGGCTCTGCCGCGGCCGAGCGCCATGAGATGTTGTATCTCTGGGAAAGCACAGATCCCCACTGCTGTTTTACCTGCAGATAGGGCGCCAAGGCACTGTGAAGAGCAGCAAGAGCTTTCAGGGCTGGGCCCTTCCTTGTGGGAGAAGGAGCCGGACGTTTGCCTTTTCGGCAAGAGGCTCTGCCGCGGCCGAGCGCCATGAGATCTTGCGTCTCTGGGAAAGCACAGATCCCCACTGCTGTTGTGCCTGTAGATAAGGCGGCAAGGCACTGTGAAGAGCCGCAAGATCTTTCAGGGCTGGGCCCTTCCTTGTGGGAGAAGGAGCCGGACGTTTGCCTTTTCGTCAAGAGGCTCTGCCGCGGCCGAGCGCCATGAGATGTTGTATCTCTGGGAAAGCAGAGATCCCCACTGCTATTGTGCCTGTAGATAGGGCGCCAAGGCACCGTGAAGAGCAGCAAGAGCTTTCAGGGCTGGGCCCTTCCTTGTGGGAGAAGAAGCCGGACGTTTGCCTTTTCGGCAAGAGGCTCTGCCGCGGCCGAGCGCCATGAGATCTTGCGTCTCTGGGAAAGCACAGATCCCCACTGCTGTTGTGCCTGTAGATAGGGCGCCAAGGCACCGTGAAGAGCAGCAAGAGCTTTCAGGCTGGGCCCTTCCTTGTGGGAGAAGGAGCCGGACGTTTGCCTTTTCGGCAAGAGGCTCTGCCGCGGCCGAGCGCCATGAGATTTTGCGTCTCTGGGAAAGCACAGATCCCCACTGCTGTTGTGCCTGCAGATAGGGCGCCAAGGCACTGTGAAGAGCAGCCAGAGCTTTCAGGGCTGGGCCCTTCCTTGTGGGAGAAGGAGCCGGACGTTTGCCTTTTCGGCAAGATGCTCTGCCGCGGCCGAGCGCCATGAGATCTTGCGTCTCTGGGAAAGCACAGATCCCCACTGCTGTTGTGCCTGTAGATAAGGCGGCAAGGCACTGTGAAGAGCAGCAAGATCTTTCAGGGCTGGGCCCTTTCTTGTGGGAGAAGGAGCCGGACGTTTGCCTTTTCGTCAAGAGGCTCTGCCGCGGCTGAGCGCCATGAGATGTTGTATCTCTGGGAAAGCAGAGATCCCCACTGCTGTTGTGCCTGTAGATAGGGCGCCAAGGCACCTTGAAGAGCAGCAAGAGCTTTCAGGGCTGGGCCCTTCCTTGTGGGAGAAGGAGCCGGACGTTTGCCTTTTCGGCAAGAGGCTCTGCCGCGGCCGAGCGCCATGAGATGTTGCGTCTCTGGGAAAGCACAGATCCCCACTGCTGTTGTGCCTGTAGATAGAGCGCCAAGGCACCGTGAAGAGCAGCAAGAGCTTTCAGGGCTGGGCCCTTCCTTGTGGGAGAAGGAGCCGGACGTTTGCCTTTTCGGCAAGAGGCTCTGCCGCGGCCGAGCGCCATGAGATGTTGTATCTCTGGGAAAGCACAGATCCCCACTGCTGTTTTACCTGCAGATAGGGCGCCAAGGCACTGTGAAGAGCAGCAAGAGCTTTCAGGGCTGGGCCCTTCCTTGTGGGAGAAGGAGCCGGACGTTTGCCTTTTCGGCAAGAGGCTCTGCCGCGGCCGAGCGCCATGAGATCTTGCGTCTCTGGGAAAGCACAGATCCCCACTGCTGTTGTGCCTGTAGATAAGGCGGCAAGGCACTGTGAAGAGCCGCAAGATCTTTCAGGGCTGGGCCCTTCCTTGTGGGAGAAGGAGCCGGACGTTTGCCTTTTCGTCAAGAGGCTCTGCCGCGGCTGAGCGCCATGAGATCTTGCGTCTCTGGGAAAGCACAGATCCCCACTGCTGTTGTGCCTGTAGATAGGGCGCCAAGGCACCGTGAAGAGCAGCAAGAGCTTTCAGGGCTGGGCCCTTCCTTGTGGGAGAAGGAGCCGGACGTTTGCCTTTTCAGCAAGAGGTTATGCCGCGGCCGAGCGCCATGAGATTTTGCGTCTCTGGGAAAGCACAGATCCCCACTGCTGTTGTGCCTGTAGATAGGGCGCCAAGGCACCGTGAAGAGCAGCAACAGCTTTCAGGGCTGGGCCCTTCCTTGTGGGAGAAGGAGCCGGACGTTTGCCTTTTCGGCAAGAGGCTCTGCCGCGGCCGAGCGCCATGAGATGTTGCGTCTCTGGGAAAGCACAGATCCCCACTGCTGTTGTGCCTGTAGATAGGGCGCCAAGGCACCGTGAAGAGCAGCAAGAGCTTTCACGGCTGGGCCCTTCCTTGTGGGAGAAGGAGCCGGACGTTTGCCTTTTCGGCAAGAGGCTCTGCCGCGGCCGAGCGCCATGAGATCTTGCGTCTCTGGGAAAGCACAGATCCCCACTGCTGTTTTACCTGTAGATAGGGCGCCAAGGCACCGTGAAGAGCAGCAACAGCTTTCAGGGCTGGGTCCTTCCTTGTGGGAGAAGGAGCCGGACGTTTGCCTTTTCGGCAAGAGGCTCTGCCGCGGCCGAGCGCCATGAGATGTTGCGTCTCTGGGAAAGCACAGATCCCCACTGCTGTTGTGCCTGTAGATAGGGCGCCAAGGCACCGTGAATAGCAGCAAGAGCTGTCACGGCTGGGCCCTTCCTTGTGGGAGAAGGAGCCGGACGTTTGCCTTTTCGGCAAGAGGCTCTGCCGCGGCCGAGCGCCATGAGATGTTGCGTCTCTGGGAAAGCACAGATCCCCACTGCTGTTGTGCCTGCAGATAGGGCGCCAAGGCACTGTGAAGAGCAGCAAGAGCTTTCAGGGCTGGGCCCTTCCTTGTGGGAGAAGGAGCCGGACGTTTGCCTTTTCGGCAAGATGCTCTGCCGCGGCCGAGCGCCATGAGATCTTGCGTCTCTGGGAAAGCACAGATCCCCACTGCTGTTGTGCCTGTAGATAAGGCGGCAAGGCACTGTGAAGAGCAGCAAGATCTTTCAGGGCTGGGCCCTTCCTTGTGGGAGAAGGAGCCGGACGTTTGCCTTTTCGTCAAGAGGCTCTGCCGCGGCTGAGCGCCATGAGATGTTGTATCTCTGGGAAAGCAGAGATCCCCACTGCTGTTGTGCCTGTAGATAGGGCGCCAAGGCACCTTGAAGAGCAGCAAGAGCTTTCAGGGCTGGGCCCTTCCTTGTGGGAGAAGGAGCCGGACGTTTGCCTTTTCGGCAAGAGGCTCTGCCGCGGCCGAGCGCCATGAGATGTTGCATCTCTGGGAAAGCACAGATCCCCACTGCTGTTGTGCCTGTAGATAGGGTGCCAAGGCACCGTGAAGAGCAGCAAGAGCTTTCAGGGCTGGGCCCTTCCTTGTGGGAGAAGGAGCCGGACGTTTGCCTTTTCGGCAAGAGGCTCTGCCGCGGCCGAGCGCCATGAGATGTTGCGTCTCTGGGAAAGCACAGATCCCCACTGCTGTTGTGCCTGTAGATAGGGCGCCAAGGCACCGTGAAGAGCAGCAAGAGCTTTCAGGGCTGGGCCCTTCCTTGTGGGAGAAGGAGCCGGACGTTTGCCTTTTCGGCAAGAGGCTCTGCCGCGGCCGAGCGCCATGAGATGTTGTATCTCTGGGAAAGCACAGATCCCCACTGCTGTTTTACCTGCAGATAGGGCGCCAAGGCACCGTGAAGAGCAGCAAGAGCTTTCAGGGCTGGGCCCTTCCTTGTGGGAGAAGGAGCCGGACGTTTGCCTTTTCGGCAAGAGGCTCTGCCGCGGCCGAGCGCCATGAGATCTTGCGTCTCTGGGAAAGCACAGATCCCCACTGCTGTTGTGCCTGTAGATAAGGCGGCAAGGCACTGTGAAGAGCCGCAAGATCTTTCAGGGCTGGGCCCTTCCTTGTGGGAGAAGGAGCCGGACGTTTGCCTTTTCGTCAAGAGGCTCTGCCGCGGCTGAGCGCCATGAGATCTTGCGTCTCTGGGAAAGCACAGATCCCCACTGCTGTTGTGCCTGTAGATAGGGCGCCAAGGCACCGTGAAGAGCAGCAAGAGCTTTCAGGGCTGGGCCCTTCCTTGTGGGAGAAGGAGCCGGACGTTTGCCTTTTCAGCAAGAGGTTATGCCGCGGCCGAGCGCCATGAGATTTTGCGTCTCTGGGAAAGCACAGATCCCCACTGCTGTTGTGCCTGTAGATAGGGCGCCAAGGCACCGTGAAGAGCAGCAACAGCTTTCAGGGCTGGGCCCTTCCTTGTGGGAGAAGGAGCCGGACGTTTGCCTTTTCGGCAAGAGGCTCTGCCGCGGCCGAGCGCCATGAGATGTTGCGTCTCTGGGAAAGCACAGATCCCCACTGCTGTTGTGCCTGTAGATAGGGCGGCAAGGCACCGTGAAGAGCAGCAAGAGCTTTCACGGCTGGGCCCTTCCTTGTGGGAGAAGGAGCCGGACGTTTGCCTTTTCGGCAAGAGGCTCTGCCGCGGCCGAGCGCCATGAGATCTTGCGTCTCTGGGAAAGCACAGATCCCCACTGCTGTTTTACCTGTAGATAGGGCGCCAAGGCACCGTGAAGAGCAGCAACAGCTTTCAGGGCTGGGCCCTTCCTTGTGGGAGAAGGAGCCGGACGTTTGCCTTTTCGGCAAGAGGCTCTGCCGCGGCCGAGCGCCATGAGATGTTGCGTCTCTGGGAAAGCACAGATCCCCACTGCTGTTGTGCCTGTAGATAGGGCGCCAAGGCACCGTGAATAGCAGCAAGAGCTGTCACGGCTGGGCCCTTCCTTGTGGGAGAAGGAGCCGGACGTTTGCCTTTTCGGCAAGAGGCTCTGCCGCGGCCGAGCGCCATGAGATGTTGCGTCTCTGGGAAAGCACAGATCCCCACTGCTGTTGTGCCTGCAGATAGGGCGCCAAGGCACTGTGAAGAGCAGCAAGAGCTTTCAGGGCTGGGCCCTTCCTTGTGGGAGAAGGAGCCGGACGTTTGCCTTTTCGGCAAGATGCTCTGCCGCGGCCGAGCGCCATGAGATCTTGCGTCTCTGGGAAAGCACAGATCCCCACTGCTGTTGTGCCTGTAGATAAGGCGGCAAGGCACTGTGAAGAGCAGCAAGATCTTTCAGGGCTGGGCCCTTTCTTGTGGGAGAAGGAGCCGGACGTTTGCCTTTTCGTCAAGAGGCTCTGCCGCGGCTGAGCGCCATGAGATGTTGTATCTCTGGGAAAGCAGAGATCCCCACTGCTGTTGTGCCTGTAGATAGGGCGCCAAGGCACCTTGAAGAGCAGCAAGAGCTTTCAGGGCTGGGCCCTTCCTTGTGGGAGAAGGAGCCGGACGTTTGCCTTTTCGGCAAGAGGCTCTGCCGCGGCCGAGCGCCATGAGATGTTGCATCTCTGGGAAAGCACAGATCCCCACTGCTGTTGTGCCTGTAGATAGGGCGCCAAGGCACCGTGAAGAGCAGCAAGAGCTTTCAGGGCTGGGCCCTTCCTTGTGGGAGAAGGAGCCGGACGTTTGCCTTTTCGGCAAGAGGCTCTGCCGCGGCCGAGCGCCATGAGATGTTGTATCTCTGGGAAAGCACAGATCCCCACTGCTGTTTTACCTGCAGATAGGGCGCCAAGGCACTGTGAAGAGCAGCAAGAGCTTTCAGGGCTGGGCCCTTCCTTGTGGGAGAAGGAGCCGGACGTTTGCCTTTTCGGCAAGAGGCTCTGCCGCGGCCGAGCGCCATGAGATCTTGCGTCTCTGGGAAAGCACAGATCCCCACTGCTGTTGTGCCTGTAGATAAGGCGGCAAGGCACTGTGAAGAGCCGCAAGATCTTTCAGGGCTGGGCCCTTCCTTGTGGGAGAAGGAGCCGGACGTTTGCCTTTTCGTCAAGAGGCTCTGCCGCGGCTGAGCGCCATGAGATCTTGCGTCTCTGGGAAAGCACAGATCCCCACTGCTGTTGTGCCTGTAGATAGGGCGCCAAGGCACCGTGAAGAGCAGCAAGAGCTTTCAGGGCTGGGCCCTTCCTTGTGGGATAAGGAGCCGGACGTTTGCCTTTTCAGCAAGAGGTTATGCCGCGGCCGAGCGCCATGAGATTTTGCGTCTCTGGGAAAGCACAGATCCCCACTGCTGTTGTGCCTGTAGATAGGGCGCCAAGGCACCGTGAAGAGCAGCAACAGCTTTCAGGGCTGGGCCCTTCCTTGTGGGAGAAGGAGCCGGACGTTTGCCTTTTCGGCAAGAGGCTCTGCCGCGGCCGAGCGCCATGAGATCTTGCGTCTCTGGGAAAGCACAGATCCCCACTGCTGTTGTGCCTGTAGATAGGGCGCCAAGGCACCGTGAAGAGCAGCAAGAGCTTTCACGGCTGGGCCCTTCCTTGTGGGAGAAGGAGCCGGACGTTTGCCTTTTCGGCAAGAGGCTCTGCCGCGGCCGAGCGCCATGAGATCTTGCGTCTCTGGGAAAGCACAGATCCCCACTGCTGTTTTACCTGTAGATAGGGCGCCAAGGCACCGTGAAGAGCAGCAACAGCTTTCAGGGCTGGGCCGTTCCTTGTGGCAGAAGGAGCCGGACGTTTGCCTTTTCGGCAAGAGGCTCTGCCGCGGCCGAGCGCCATGAGATGTTGCGTCTCTGGGAAAGCACAGATCCCCACTGCTGTTGTGCCTGTAGATAGGGCGGCAAGGCACTGTGAAGAGCCAGCAACAGCTTTCAGGGCTGGGCCCTTCCTTGTGGGAGAAGGAGCCGGACGTTTGCCTTTTCGGCAAGAGGCTCTGCCGCGGCCGAGCGCCATGAGATGTTGTATCTCTGGGAAAGCACAGATCCCCACTGCTGTTTTACCTGCAGATAGGGCGCCAAGGCACTGTGAAGAGCAGCAAGAGCTTTCAGGGCTGGGCCCTTCCTTGTGGGAGAAGGAGCCGGACGTTTGCCTTTTCGGCAAGAGGCTCTGCCGCGGCCGAGCGCCATGAGATCTTGCGTCTCTGGGAAAGCACACATCCCCACTGCTCTTTTGCCTAGGAGATAGGGCGCCAAGACACCGTGAAGAGCAGCAAGAGCTTTCAGGCTGGGCCCTTCCCTGTGGGAGAAGGAGCCGGACGTTTGCCTTTTCAGCAAGAGGTTATGCCGCGGCCGAGCGCCATGAGATTTTGCGTCTCTGGGAAAGCACAGATCCCCACTGCTGTTGTGCCTGTAGATAGGGCGCCAAGGCACCGTGAAGAGCAGCAAGAGCTTTCAGGGCTGGGCCCTTCCTTGTGGGAGAAGGAGCCGGACGTTTGCCTTTTCGGGAAGAGGTTATGCCGCGGCCGAGCGCCATGAGATGTTGCGTCTCTGGGAAAGCACAGATCCCCACTGCTGTTGTGCCTGTAGATAGGGCGCCAAGGCACTGTGCAGAGCAGCAAGAGCTTTCAGGGCTGGGCCCTTCCTTGTGGGAGAAGGAGCCGGACGTTTGCCTTTTCGGCAAGAGGCTCTGCCGCGGCCGAGCGCCATGAGATCTTGCGTCTCTGGGAAAGCACAGATCCCCACTGCTGTTGTGCCTGTAGATAGGGCGCCAAGGCACCGTGAAGAGCAGCAAGAGCTTTCACGGCTGGGCCCTTCCTTGTGGGAGAAGGAGCCGGACGTTTGCATTTTCGGCAAGAGGCTCTGCCGCGGCCGAGCGCCATGAGATGTTGCGTCTCTGGGAAAGCACAGATCCCCACTGCTGTTGTGCCTGTAGATAGGGCGCCAAGGCACTGTGAAGAGCAGCAAGAGCTTTCAGGGCTGGGCCCTTCCTTGTGGGAGAAGGAGCCGGACGTTTGCCTTTTCGGCAAGAGGCTCTGCCGCGGCCGAGCGCCATGAGATCTTGCGTCTCTGGGAAAGCACAGATCCCCACTGCTGTTGTGCCTGTAGATAGGGCGCCAAGGCAATGTGAAGAGCAGCAAGAGCTTTCAGGGCTGGGCCCTTCCTTGTGGGAGAAGGAGCCGGACGTTTGCCTTTTCGGCAAGAGGCTCTGCCGCGGCCGAGCGCCATGAGATGTTGCGTCTCTGGGAAAGCAAAGATCCCCAGTGCTGTTGTGCCTGTAGATAGGGCCCCAAGGGACCGTGAAGAGCAGCAAGAGCTTTCAGGGCTGGGCCCTTCCTTGTGGGAGAAGGAGCCGGACGTTTGCCTTTTCGGCAAGAGGCTCTGCCGCGGCCGAGCGCCATGAGATATTGCGTCTCTGGGAAAGCACAGATCCCTACTGCTGTTGTACCTGTAGATACGGCCCCAAGGCACTGTGAAGAGCAGCAAGAGCTTTCAGGGCTGGGCCCTTCCTTGTGGGAGAAGGAGCCGGACGTTTGCCTTTTCGGCAAGAGGCTCTGCCGCGGCCGAGCGCCATGAGATCTTGCGTCTCTGGGAAAGCACAGATCCCCACTGCTGTTGTGCCTGTAGATAAGGCGGCAAGGCACTGTGAAGAGCCGCAAGATCTTTCAGGGCTGGGCCCTTCCTTGTGGGAGAAGGAGCCGGACGTTTGCCTTTTCGTCAAGAGGCTCTGCCGCGGCTGAGCGCCATGAGATCTTGCGTCTCTGGGAAAGCACAGATCCCCACTGCTGTTGTGCCTGTAGATAGGGCGCCAAGGCACCGTGAAGAGCAGCAAGAGCTTTCAGGGCTGGGCCCTTCCTTGTGGGATAAGGAGCCGGACGTTTGCCTTTTCAGCAAGAGGTTATGCCGCGGCCGAGCGCCATGAGATTTTGCGTCTCTGGGAAAGCACAGATCCCCACTGCTGTTGTGCCTGTAGATAGGGCGCCAAGGCACCGTGAAGAGCAGCAACAGCTTTCAGGGCTGGGCCCTTCCTTGTGGGAGAAGGAGCCGGACGTTTGCCTTTTCGGCAAGAGGCTCTGCCGCGGCCGAGCGCCATGAGACCTTGCGTCTCTGGGAAAGCACAGATCCCCACTGCTGTTGTTCCTGTAGATAGGGCGCCAAGGCACCGTGAAGAGCAGCAAGAGCTTTCACGGCTGGGCCCTTCCTTGTGGGAGAAGGAGCCGGACGTTTGCCTTTTCGGCAAGAGGCTCTGCCGCGGCCGAGCGCCATGAGATCTTGCGTCTCTGGGAAAGCACAGATCCCCACTGCTGTTTTACCTGTAGATAGGGCGCCAAGGCACCGTGAAGAGCAGCAACAGCTTTCAGGGCTGGGCCGTTCCTTGTGGCAGAAGGAGCCGGACGTTTGCCTTTTCGGCAAGAGGCTCTGCCGCGGCCGAGCGCCATGAGATGTTGCGTCTCTGGGAAAGCACAGATCCCCACTGCTGTTGTGCCTGTAGATAGGGCGGCAAGGCACTGTGAAGAGCCAGCAACAGCTTTCAGGGCTGGGCCCTTCCTTGTGGGAGAAGGAGCCGGACGTTTGCCTTTTCGGCAAGAGGCTCTGCCGCGGCCGAGCGCCATGAGATGTTGTATCTCTGGGAAAGCACAGATCCGCACTGCTGTTTTACCTGCAGATAGGGCGCCAAGGCACTGTGAAGAGCAGCAAGAGCTTTCAGGGCTGGGCCCTTCCTTGTGGGAGAAGGAGCCGGACGTTTGCCTTTTCGGCAAGAGGCTCTGCCGCGGCCGAGCGCCATGAGATCTTGCGTCTCTGGGAAAGCACACATCCCCACTGCTCTTTTGCCTAGGAGATAGGGCGCCAAGACACCATGAAGAGCAGCAAGAGCTTTCAGGCTGGGCCCTTCCCTGTGGGAGAAGGAGCCGGACGTTTGCCTTTTCAGCAAGAGGTTATGCCGCGGCCGAGCGCCATGAGATTTTGCGTCTCTGGGAAAGCACAGATCCCCACTGCTGTTGTGCCTGTAGATAGGGCGCCAAGGCACCGTGAAGAGCAGCAAGAGCTTTCAGGGCTGGGCCCTTCCTTGTGGGAGAAGGAGCCGGACGTTTGCCTTTTCGGGAAGAGGTTATGCCGCGGCCGAGCGCCATGAGATGTTGCGTCTCTGGGAAAGCACAGATCCCCACTGCTGTTGTGCCTGTAGATAGGGCGCCAAGGCACTGTGCAGAGCAGCAAGAGCTTTCAGGGCTGGGCCCTTCCTTGTGGGAGAAGGAGCCGGACGTTTGCCTTTTCGGCAAGAGGCTCTGCCGCGGCCGAGCGCCATGAGATGTTGCGTCTCTGGGAAAGCACAGATCCCCACTGCTGTTGTGCCTGTAGATAGGGCGCCAAGGCACCGTGAAGAGCAGCAAGAGCTTTCACGGCTGGGCCCTTCCTTGTGGGAGAAGGAGCCGGACGTTTGCCTTTTCGGCAAGAGGCTCTGCCGCGGCCGAGCGCCATGAGATGTTGCGTCTCTGGGAAAGCACAGATCCCCACTGCTGTTGTGCCTGTAGATAGGGCGCCAAGGCACTGTGAAGAGCAGCAAGAGCTTTCAGGGCTGGGCCCTTCCTTGTGGGAGAAGGAGCCGGACGTTTGCCTTTTCGGCAAGAGGCTCTGCCGCGGCCGAGCGCCATGAGATCTTGCGTCTCTGGGAAAGCACAGATCCCCACTGCTGTTGTGCCTGTAGATAGGGCGCCAAGGCAATGCGAAGAGCAGCAAGAGCTTTCAGGGCTGGGCCCTTCCTTGTGGGAGAAGGAGCCGGACGTTTGCCTTTTCGGCAAGAGGCTCTGCCGCGGCCGAGCGCCATGAGATGTTGCGTCTCTGGGAAAGCAAAGATCCCCAGTGCTGTTGTGCCTGTAGATAGGGCCCCAAGGGACCGTGAAGAGCAGCAACAGCTTTCAGGGCTGGGCCCTTCCTTGTGGGAGAAGGAGCCGGACGTTTGCCTTTTCGGCAAGAGGCTCTGCCGCGGCCGAGCGCCATGAGATATTGCGTCTCTGGGAAAGCACAGATCCCTACTGCTGTTGTACCTGTAGATACGGCCCCAAGGCACCGTGAAGAGCAGCAACAGCTTTCAGGGCTGGGCCCTTCCCTGTGGGAGAAGGAGCCGGACGTTTGCCTTTTCGGCAAGAGGCTCTGCCGCGGCCGAGCGCCATGAGATGTTGTATCTCTGGGAAAGCACAGATCCGCACTGCTGTTTTACCTGCAGATAGGGCGCCAAGGCACTGTGAAGAGCAGCAAGAGCTTTCAGGGCTGGGCCCTTCCTTGTGGGAGAAGGAGCCGGACGTTTGCCTTTTCGGCAAGAGGCTCTGCCGCGGCTGAGCGCCATGAGATCTTGCGTCTCTGGGAAAGCACAGATCCCCACTGCTGTTGTGCCTGTAGATAGGGCGCCAAGGCACCGTGAAGAGCAGCAAGAGCTTTCAGGGCTGGGCCCTTCCTTGTGGGATAAGGAGCCGGACGTTTGCCTTTTCAGCAAGAGGTTATGCCGCGGCCGAGCGCCATGAGATTTTGCGTCTCTGGGAAAGCACAGATCCCCACTGCTGTTGTGCCTGTAGATAGGGCGCCAAGGCACCGTGAAGAGCAGCAACAGCTTTCAGGGCTGGGCCCTTCCTTGTGGGAGAAGGAGCCGGACGTTTGCCTTTTCGGCAAGAGGCTCTGCCGCGGCCGAGCGCCATGAGACCTTGCGTCTCTGGGAAAGCACAGATCCCCACTGCTGTTGTTCCTGTAGATAGGGCGCCAAGGCACCGTGAAGAGCAGCAAGAGCTTTCACGGCTGGGCCCTTCCTTGTGGGAGAAGGAGCCGGACGTTTGCCTTTTCGGCAAGAGGCTCTGCCGCGGCCGAGCGCCATGAGATCTTGCGTCTCTGGGAAAGCACAGATCCCCACTGCTGTTTTACCTGTAGATAGGGCGCCAAGGCACCGTGAAGAGCAGCAACAGCTTTCAGGGCTGGGCCGTTCCTTGTGGCAGAAGGAGCCGGACGTTTGCCTTTTCGGCAAGAGGCTCTGCCGCGGCCGAGCGCCATGAGATGTTGCGTCTCTGGGAAAGCACAGATCCCCACTGCTGTTGTGCCTGTAGATAGGGCGGCAAGGCACTGTGAAGAGCCAGCAACAGCTTTCAGGGCTGGGCCCTTCCTTGTGGGAGAAGGAGCCGGACGTTTGCCTTTTCGGCAAGAGGCTCTGCCGCGGCCGAGCGCCATGAGATGTTGTATCTCTGGGAAAGCACAGATCCGCACTGCTGTTTTACCTGCAGATAGGGCGCCAAGGCACTGTGAAGAGCAGCAAGAGCTTTCAGGGCTGGGCCCTTCCTTGTGGGAGAAGGAGCCGGACGTTTGCCTTTTCGGCAAGAGGCTCTGCCGCGGCCGAGCGCCATGAGATCTTGCGTCTCTGGGAAAGCACACATCCCCACTGCTCTTTTGCCTAGGAGATAGGGCGCCAAGACACCATGAAGAGCAGCAAGAGCTTTCAGGCTGGGCCCTTCCCTGTGGGAGAAGGAGCCGGACGTTTGCCTTTTCAGCAAGAGGTTATGCCGCGGCCGAGCGCCATGAGATTTTGCGTCTCTGGGAAAGCACAGATCCCCACTGCTGTTGTGCCTGTAGATAGGGCGCCAAGGCACCGTGAAGAGCAGCAAGAGCTTTCAGGGCTGGGCCCTTCCTTGTGGGAGAAGGAGCCGGACGTTTGCCTTTTCGGGAAGAGGTTATGCCGCGGCCGAGCGCCATGAGATGTTGCGTCTCTGGGAAAGCACAGATCCCCACTGCTGTTGTGCCTGTAGATAGGGCGCCAAGGCACTGTGCAGAGCAGCAAGAGCTTTCAGGGCTGGGCCCTTCCTTGTGGGAGAAGGAGCCGGACGTTTGCCTTTTCGGCAAGAGGCTCTGCCGCGGCCGAGCGCCATGAGATCTTGCGTCTCTGGGAAAGCACAGATCCCCACTGCTGTTGTGCCTGTAGATAGGGCGCCAAGGCACCGTGAAGAGCAGCAAGAGCTTTCACGGCTGGGCCCTTCCTTGTGGGAGAAGGAGCCGGACGTTTGCCTTTTCGGCAAGAGGCTCTGCCGCGGCCGAGCGCCATGAGATGTTGCGTCTCTGGGAAAGCACAGATCCCCACTGCTGTTGTGCCTGTAGATAGGGCGCCAAGGCACTGTGAAGAGCAGCAAGAGCTTTCAGGGCTGGGCCCTTCCTTGTGGGAGAAGGAGCCGGACGTTTGCCTTTTCGGCAAGAGGCTCTGCCGCGGCCGAGCGCCATGAGATCTTGCGTCTCTGGGAAAGCACAGATCCCCACTGCTGTTGTGCCTGTAGATAGGGCGCCAAGGCAATGCGAAGAGCAGCAAGAGCTTTCAGGGCTGGGCCCTTCCTTGTGGGAGAAGGAGCCGGACGTTTGCCTTTTCGGCAAGAGGCTCTGCCGCGGCCGAGCGCCATGAGATGTTGCGTCTCTGGGAAAGCAAAGATCCCCAGTGCTGTTGTGCCTGTAGATAGGGCCCCAAGGGACCGTGAAGAGCAGCAACAGCTTTCAGGGCTGGGCCCTTCCTTGTGGGAGAAGGAGCCGGACGTTTGCCTTTTCGGCAAGAGGCTCTGCCGCGGCCGAGCGCCATGAGATATTGCGTCTCTGGGAAAGCACAGATCCCTACTGCTGTTGTACCTGTAGATACGGCCCCAAGGCACCGTGAAGAGCAGCAACAGCTTTCAGGGCTGGGCCCTTCCCTGTGGGAGAAGGAGCCGGACGTTTGCCTTTTCGGCAAGAGGCTCTGCCGCGGCCGAGCGCCATGAGATGTTGCGTCTCTGGGAAAGCACAGATCCCCACTGCTGTTTTACCTGTAGATAGGGCACCAAGGCACCTTGAAGAGCAGCAAGAGCTTTCAGGGCTGGGCCCTTCCTTGTGGGAGAAGGAGCCGGACGTTTGCCTTTTCGGCAAGAGGCTCTGCCGCGGCCAAGCGCCATGAGATGTTGCATCTCTGGGAAAGCACAGATCCCCACTGCTGTTGTGCCTGCAGATAGGGCGCCAAGGCACTGTGAAGAGCAGCAAGAGCTTTCAGGGCTGGGCCCTTCCTTGTGGGAGAAGGAGCCGGACGTTTGCCTTTTCGGCAAGATGCTCTGCCGCGGCCGAGCGCCATGAGATCTTGCGTCTCTGGGAAAGCACAGATCCCCACTGCTGTTGTGCCTGTAGATAAGACGGCAAGGCACTGTGAAGAGCAGCAAGATCTTTCAGGGCTGGGCCCTTTCTTGTGGGAGAAGGAGCCGGACGTTTGCCTTTTCGTCAAGAGGGTCTGCCGCGGCTGAGCGCCATGAGATGTTGTATCTCTGGGAAAGCAGAGATCCCCACTGCTGTTGTGCCTGTAGATAGGGCGCCAAGGCACCGTGAAGAGCAGCAACAGCTTTCAGGGCTGAGCCCTTACTTGTGGGAGAAGGAGCCGGACGTTTGCCTTTTCGGCAAGAGGCTCTGCCGCGGCCGAGCGCCATGAGATGTTGCGTCTCTGGGAAAGCACAGATCCCCACTGCTGTTGTGCCTGTAGATAGGGCGCCAAGGCACCGTGAAGAGCAGCAAGAGCTTTCAGGGCTGGGCCCTTCCTTGTGGGAGAAGGAGCCGGACGTTTGCCTTTTCGGCAAGAGGCTCTGCCGCGGCCGAGCGCCATGAGATGTTGTATCTCTGGGAAAGCACAGATCCCCACTGCTGTTTTACCTGCAGATAGGGCGCCAAGGCACTGTGAAGAGCAGCAAGAGCTTTCAGGGCTGGGCCCTTCCTTGTGGGAGAAGGAGCCGGACGTTTGCCTTTTCGGCAAGAGGTTATGCCGCGGCCGAGCGCCATGAGATCTTGCGTCTCTGGGAAAGCACAGATCCCCACTGCTGTTTTACCTGTAGATAGGGCGCCAAGGCACCGTGAAGAGCAGCAACAGCTTTCAGGGCTGGGCCGTTCCTTGTGGCAGAAGGAGCCGGACGTTTGCCTTTTCGGCAAGAGGCTCTGCCGCGGCCGAGCGCCATGAGATGTTGCGTCTCTGGGAAAGCACAGATCCCCACTGCTGTTGTGCCTGTAGATAGGGCGGCAAGGCACTCTGAAGAGCCAGCAACAGCTTTCAGGGCTGGGCCCTTCCTTGTGGGAGAAGGAGCCGGACGTTTGCCTTTTCGGCAAGAGGCTCTGCCGCGGCCGAGCGCCATGAGATGTTGCGTCTCTGGGAAAGCACAGATCCCCACTGCTGTTGTGCCTGTAGATAGGGCGCCAAGGCACCGTGAAGAGCAGCAAGAGCTTTCAGGGCTGGGCCCTTCCTTGTGGGAGAAGGAGCCGGACGTTTGCCTTTTCGGCAAGAGGCTCTGCCGCGGCCGAGCGCCATGAGATCTTGCGTCTCTGGGAAAGCACAGATCCCCACTGCTGTTGTGCCTGTAGATAGGGCGCCAAGGCACCGTGAAGAGCAGCAACAGCTTTCAGGGCTGGGCCCTTCCCTGTGGGAGAAGGAGCCGGACGTTTGCCTTTTCAGCAAGAGGTTATGCCGCGGCCGACCGCCATGAGATTTTGCGTCTCTGGGAAAGCACAGATCCCCACTGCTGTTGTGCCTGTAGATAGGGTGCCAAGGCACCGTGAAGAGCAGCAACAGATTTCAGGGCTGGGCCCTTCCTTGTGGGAGTAGGAGCCAGACGTTTGCCTTTTCGGCAAGAGGTTCTGCCGCGGCCGAGCGCCATGAGATCTTGCGTCTCTGGGAAAGCACAGATCCCCACTGCTGTTATGCCTGTAGATAGGGCACCAAGGCACTGTGAAGAGCAGCAACAGCTTTCAGGGCTGGGCCCTTCCTTGTGGGAGAAGGAGCCGGACGTTTGCCTTTTCGGCAAGAGGCTCTGCCGCGGCCGAGCGCCATGAGATGTTGCGTCTCTGGGAAAGCACAGATCCCCACTGCTGTTGTGCCTGTAGATAGGGCGGCAAGGCACTGTGAAGAGCCAGCAACAGCTTTCAGGGCTGGGCCCTTCCTTGTGGGAGAAGGAGCCGGACGTTTGCCTTTTCGTCAAGAGGCTCTGCCGAGGCCGAGAGCCATGAGATGTTGTATCTCTGGGAAAGCAGAGATCCCCACTGCTGTTGTGCCTGTAGATAGGGCGCCAAGGCACCGTGAAGAGCAGCAACAGCTTTCAGGGCTGGGCCCTTCCTTGTGGGAGAAGTAGGCGGACGTTTGCCTTTTCGGCAAGAGGCTCTGCCGCGGCCGAGCGCCATGAGATGTTGCGTCTCTGGGAAAGCACAGATCCCCACTGCTGTTGTGCCTGTAGATAGGGCGCCAAGGCACCGTGAAGAGCAGCAAGAGCTTTCAGGGCTGGGCCCTTCCTTGTGGGAGAAGGAGCCGGACGTTTGCCTTTTCGGCAAGAGGCTCTGCCGCGGCCGAGCGCCATGAGATGTTGTATCTCTGGGAAAGCACAGATCCCCACTGCTGTTGTGCCTGTAGATAGGGCGCCAAGGCACCGTGAAGAGCAGCAACAGCTTTCAGGGCTGGGCCCTTCCCTGTGGGAGAAGGAGCCGGACGTTTGCCTTTTCAGCAAGAGGTTATGCCGCGGCCGACCGCCATGAGATTTTGCGTCTCTGGGAAAGCACAGATCCCCACTGCTGTTGTGCCTGTAGATAGGGTGCCAAGGCACCGTGAAGAGCAGCAACAGATTTCAGGGCTGGGCCCTTCCTTGTGGGAGTAGGAGCCAGACGTTTGCCTTTTCGGCAAGAGGTTCTGCCGCGGCCGAGCGCCATGAGATCTCTCGTCTCTGGGAAAGCACAGATCCCCACTGCTGTTGTGCCTGTAGATAGGGCGGCAAGGCACTGTGAAGAGCAGCTAGAGCTTTCAGGGCTGGGCCCTTCCTTGTGGGAGAAGGAGCCGGACGTTTGCCTTTTCGGCAAGAGGCTCTGCCGCGGCCGAGCGCCATGAGATCTTGCGTCTCTGGGAAAGCACAGATCCCCACTGCTGTTGTGCCTGTAGATAGGGCGCCAAGGCACTGTGAAGAGCAGCAAGAGCTTTCAGGGCTGGGCCCTTCCTTGTGGGAGAAGGAGCCGGACGTTTGCCTTTTCGGCAAGAGGCTCTGCCGCGGCCGAGCGCCATGAGATGTTGCGTCTCTGGGAAAGCAAAGATCCCCAGTGCTGTTGTGCCTGTAGATAGGGCCCCAAGGGACCGTGAAGAGCAGCAACAGCTTTCAGGGCTGGGCCCTTCCTTGTGGGAGAAGGAGCCGGACGTTTGCCTTTTCGGCAAGAGGCTCTGCCGCGGCCGAGCGCCATGAGATATTGCGTCTCTGGGAAAGCACAGATCCCCACTGCTGTTTTACCTGTAGATAGGGCACCAAGGCACCTTGAAGAGCAGCAAGAGCTTTCAGGGCTGGGCCCTTCCTTGTGGGAGAAGGAGCCAGAGGTTTGCCTTTTCGGCAAGAGGCTCTGCCGCGGCCAAGCGCCATGAGATGTTGCATCTCTGGGAAAGCACAGATCCCCACTGCTGTTGTGCCTGTAGATAAGGCGCCAAGGCACTGTGAAGAGCAGCAAGAGCTTTCAGGGCTGGGCCCTTCCTTGTGGGAGAAGGAGCCGGACGTTTGCCTTTTCGGCAAGAGGCTCTGCCGCGGCCGAGCGCCATGAGGTGCTGCATCTCTGGGAAAGCACAGATCCCCACTGCTGTTGTGCCTGTAGATAGGGCGCCAAGGCACCGTGAAGAGCAGCAACAGCTTTCAGGGCTGAGCCCTTCCTTGTGGGAGAAGGAGCCGGACGTTTGCCTTTTCGGCAAGAGGCTCTGCCGCGGCCGAGCGCCATGAGATGTTGCGTCTCTGGGAAAGCACAGATCCCCACTGCTGTTGTGCCTGTAGATAGGGCGCCAAGGCACCGTGAAGAGCAGCAAGAGCTTTCAGGGCTGGGCCCTTCCTTGTGGGAGAAGGAGCCGGACGTTTGCCTTTTCGGCAAGAGGCTCTGCCGCGGCCGAGCGCCATGAGATCTTGCGTCTCTGGGAAAGCACAGATCCCCACTGCTGTTGTGCCTGTAGATAGGGCGCCAAGGCACCGTGAAGAGCAGCAACAGCTTTCAGGGCTGGGCCCTTCCCTGTGGGATAAGGAGCCGGACGTTTGCCTTTTCGGCAAGAGGCTCTGCCGCGGCCGAGCGCCATGAGATCTTGCGTCTCTGGGAAAGCACACATCCCCACTGCTCTTTTGCCTAGGAGATAGGGCGCCAAGACACCGTGAAGAGCAGCAAGAGCTTTCAGGCTGGGCCCTTCCCTGTGGGAGAAGGAGCCGGACGTTTGCCTTTTCAGCAAGAGGTTATGCCGCGGCCGAGCGCCATGAGATTTTGCGTCTCTGGGAAAGCACAGATCCCCACTGCTGTTGTGCCTGTAGATAGGGCGCCAAGGCACCGTGAAGAGCAGCAAGAGCTTTCAGGGCTGGGCCCTTCCTTGTGGGAGAAGGAGCCGGACGTTTGCCTTTTCGGGAAGAGGTTATGCCGCGGCCGAGCGCCATGAGATGTTGCGTCTCTGGGAAAGCACAGATCCCCACTGCTGTTGTGCCTGTAGATAGGGCGCCAAGGCACTGTGCAGAGCAGCAAGAGCTTTCAGGGCTGGGCCCTTCCTTGTGGGAGAAGGAGCCGGACGTTTGCCTTTTCGTCAAGAGGCTCTGCCGCGGCCGAGCGCCATGAGATCTTGCGTCTCTGGGAAAGCACACATCCCCACTGCTGTTGTGCCTGTAGATAGGGCGCCAAGGCACCGTGAAGAGCAGCAAGAGCTTTCACGGCTGGGCCCTTCCTTGTGGGAGAAGGAGCCGGACGTTTGCCTTTTCGGCAAGAGGCTCTGCCGCGGCCGAGCGCCATGAGATGTTGCGTCTCTGGGAAAGCAAAGATCCCCAGTGCTGTTGTGCCTGTAGATAGGGCCCCAAGGGACCGTGAAGAGCAGCAACAGCTTTCAGGGCTGGGCCCTTCCTTGTGGGAGAAGGAGCCGGACGTTTGCCTTTTCGGCAAGAGGCTCTGCCGCGGCCGAGCGCCATGAGATATTGCGTCTCTGGGAAAGCACAGATCCCTACTGCTGTTGTACCTGTAGATACGGCCCCAAGGCACCGTGAAGAGCAGCAACAGCTTTCAGGGCTGGGCCCTTCCCTGTGGGAGAAGGAGCCGGACGTTTGCCTTTTCGGCAAGAGGCTCTGCCGCGGCCGAGCGCCATGAGATGTTGCGTCTCTGGGAAAGCACAGATCCCCACTGCTGTTTTACCTGTAGATAGGGCACCAAGGCACCTTGAAGAGCAGCAAGAGCTTTCAGGGCTGGGCCCTTCCTTGTGGGAGAAGGAGCCGGACGTTTGCCTTTTCGGCAAGAGGCTCTGCCGCGGCCAAGCGCCATGAGATGTTGCATCTCTGGGAAAGCACAGATCCCCACTGCTGTTGTGCCTGCAGATAGGGCGCCAAGGCACTGTGAAGAGCAGCAAGAGCTTTCAGGGCTGGGCCCTTCCTTGTGGGAGAAGGAGCCGGACGTTTGCCTTTTCGGCAAGATGCTCTGCCGCGGCCGAGCGCCATGAGATCTTGCGTCTCTGGGAAAGCACAGATCCCCACTGCTGTTGTGCCTGTAGATAAGGCGGCAAGGCACTGTGAAGAGCAGCAAGATCTTTCAGGGCTGGGCCCTTTCTTGTGGGAGAAGGAGCCGGACGTTTGCCTTTTCGTCAAGAGGCTCTGCCGCGGCTGAGCGCCATGAGATGTTGTATCTCTGGGAAAGCAGAGATCCCCACTGCTGTTGTGCCTGTAGATAGGGCGCCAAGGCACCGTGAAGAGCAGCAACAGCTTTCAGGGCTGAGCCCTTACTTGTGGGAGAAGGAGCCGGACGTTTGCCTTTTCGGCAAGAGGCTCTGCCGCGGCCGAGCGCCATGAGATGTTGCGTCTCTGGGAAAGCACAGATCCCCACTGCTGTTGTGCCTGTAGATAGGGCGCCAAGGCACCGTGAAGAGCAGCAAGAGCTTTCAGGGCTGGGCCCTTCCTTGTGGGAGAAGGAGCCGGACGTTTGCCTTTTCGGCAAGAGGCTCTGCCGCGGCCGAGCGCCATGAGATCTTGCGTCTCTGGGAAAGCACAGATCCCCACTGCTGTTGTGCCTGTAGATAAGGCGGCAAGGCACTGTGAAGAGCAGCAAGAGCTTTCAGGGCTGGGCCCTTCCTTGTGGGAGAAGGAGCCGGACGTTTGCCTTTTCAGCAAGAGGTTATGCCGCGGCCGAGCGCCATGAGATTTTGCGTCTCTGGGAAAGCACAGATCCCCACTGCTGTTGTGCCTGTAGATAGGGCGCCAAGGCACCGTGAAGAGCAGCAACAGCTTTCAGGGCTGGGCCCTTCCTTGTGGGAGAAGGAGCCGGACGTTTGCCTTTTCGGCAAGAGGCTCTGCCGCGGCCGAGCGCCATGAGATCTTGCGTCTCTGGGAAAGCACAGATCCCCACTGCTGTTGTTCCTGTAGATAGGGCCCCAAGGCACCGTGAAGAGCAGCAAGAGCTTTCACGGCTGGGCCCTTCCTTGTGGGAGAAGGAGCCGGACGTTTGCCTTTTCGGCAAGAGGCTCTGCCGCGGCCGAGCGCCATGAGATCTTGCGTCTCTGGGAAAGCACAGATCCCCACTGCTGTTTTACCTGTAGATAGGGCGCCAAGGCACCGTGAAGAGCAGCAACAGCTTTCAGGGCTGGGCCGTTCCTTGTGGCAGAAGGAGCCGGACGTTTGCCTTTTCGGCAAGAGGCTCTGCCGCGGCCGAGCGCCATGAGATGTTGCGTCTCTGGGAAAGCACAGATCCCCACTGCTGTTGTGCCTGTAGATAGGGCGGCAAGGCACTCTGAAGAGCCAGCAACAGCTTTCAGGGCTGGGCCCTTCCTTGTGGGAGAAGGAGCCGGACGTTTGCCTTTTCGGCAAGAGGCTCTGCCGCGGCCGAGCGCCATGAGATGTTGCGTCTCTGGGAAAGCACAGATCCCCACTGCTGTTGTGCCTGTAGATAGGGCGCCAAGGCACCGTGAAGAGCAGCAAGAGCTTTCAGGGCTGGGCCCTTCCTTGTGGGAGAAGGAGCCGGACGTTTGCCTTTTCGGCAAGAGGCTCTGCCGCGGCCGAGCGCCATGAGATCTTGCGTCTCTGGGAAAGCACAGATCCCCACTGCTGTTGTGCCTGTAGATAGGGCGCCAAGGCACCGTGAAGAGCAGCAACAGCTTTCAGGGCTGGGCCCTTCCCTGTGGGAGAAGGAGCCGGACGTTTGCCTTTTCAGCAAGAGGTTATGCCGCGGCCGACCGCCATGAGATTTTGCGTCTCTGGGAAAGCACAGATCCCCACTGCTGTTGTGCCTGTAGATAGGGTGCCAAGGCACCGTGAAGAGCAGCAACAGATTTCAGGGCTGGGCCCTTCCTTGTGGGAGTAGGAGCCAGACGTTTGCCTTTTCGGCAAGAGGTTCTGCCGCGGCCGAGCGCCATGAGATCTTGCGTCTCTGGGAAAGCACAGATCCCCACTGCTGTTATGCCTGTAGATAGGGCACCAAGGCACTGTGAAGAGCAGCAACAGCTTTCAGGGCTGGGCCCTTCCTTGTGGGAGAAGGAGCCGGACGTTTGCCTTTTCGGCAAGAGGCTCTGCCGCGGCCGAGCGCCATGAGATGTTGCGTCTCTGGGAAAGCACAGATCCCCACTGCTGTTGTGCCTGTAGATAGGGCGGCAAGGCACTGTGAAGAGCCAGCAACAGCTTTCAGGGCTGGGCCCTTCCTTGTGGGAGAAGGAGCCGGACGTTTGCCTTTTCGTCAAGAGGCTCTGCCGAGGCCGAGAGCCATGAGATGTTGTATCTCTGGGAAAGCAGAGATCCCCACTGCTGTTGTGCCTGTAGATAGGGCGCCAAGGCACCGTGAAGAGCAGCAACAGCTTTCAGGGCTGGGCCCTTCCTTGTGGGAGAAGTAGGCGGACGTTTGCCTTTTCGGCAAGAGGCTCTGCCGCGGCCGAGCGCCATGAGATGTTGCGTCTCTGGGAAAGCACAGATCCCCACTGCTGTTGTGCCTGTAGATAGGGCGCCAAGGCACCGTGAAGAGCAGCAAGAGCTTTCAGGGCTGGGCCCTTCCTTGTGGGAGAAGGAGCCGGACGTTTGCCTTTTCGGCAAGAGGCTCTGCCGCGGCCGAGCGCCATGAGATGTTGTATCTCTGGGAAAGCACAGATCCCCACTGCTGTTGTGCCTGTAGATAGGGCGCCAAGGCACCGTGAAGAGCAGCAACAGCTTTCAGGGCTGGGCCCTTCCCTGTGGGAGAAGGAGCCGGACGTTTGCCTTTTCAGCAAGAGGTTATGCCGCGGCCGACCGCCATGAGATTTTGCGTCTCTGGGAAAGCACAGATCCCCACTGCTGTTGTGCCTGTAGATAGGGTGCCAAGGCACCGTGAAGAGCAGCAACAGATTTCAGGGCTGGGCCCTTCCTTGTGGGAGTAGGAGCCAGACGTTTGCCTTTTCGGCAAGAGGTTCTGCCGCGGCCGAGCGCCATGAGATCTCTCGTCTCTGGGAAAGCACAGATCCCCACTGCTGTTGTGCCTGTAGATAGGGCGGCAAGGCACTGTGAAGAGCAGCTAGAGCTTTCAGGGCTGGGCCCTTCCTTGTGGGAGAAGGAGCCGGACGTTTGCCTTTTCGGCAAGAGGCTCTGCCGCGGCCGAGCGCCATGAGATCTTGCGTCTCTGGGAAAGCACAGATCCCCACTGCTGTTGTGCCTGTAGATAGGGCGCCAAGGCACTGTGAAGAGCAGCAAGAGCTTTCAGGGCTGGGCCCTTCCTTGTGGGAGAAGGAGCCGGACGTTTGCCTTTTCGGCAAGAGGCTCTGCCGCGGCCGAGCGCCATGAGATGTTGCGTCTCTGGGAAAGCAAAGATCCCCAGTGCTGTTGTGCCTGTAGATAGGGCCCCAAGGGACCGTGAAGAGCAGCAACAGCTTTCAGGGCTGGGCCCTTCCTTGTGGGAGAAGGAGCCGGACGTTTGCCTTTTCGGCAAGAGGCTCTGCCGCGGCCGAGCGCCATGAGATATTGCGTCTCTGGGAAAGCACAGATCCCCACTGCTGTTTTACCTGTAGATAGGGCACCAAGGCACCTTGAAGAGCAGCAAGAGCTTTCAGGGCTGGGCCCTTCCTTGTGGGAGAAGGAGCCAGAGGTTTGCCTTTTCGGCAAGAGGCTCTGCCGCGGCCAAGCGCCATGAGATGTTGCATCTCTGGGAAAGCACAGATCCCCACTGCTGTTGTGCCTGTAGATAAGGCGCCAAGGCACTGTGAAGAGCAGCAAGAGCTTTCAGGGCTGGGCCCTTCCTTGTGGGAGAAGGAGCCGGACGTTTGCCTTTTCGGCAAGAGGCTCTGCCGCGGCCGAGCGCCATGAGGTGCTGCATCTCTGGGAAAGCACAGATCCCCACTGCTGTTGTGCCTGTAGATAGGGCGCCAAGGCACCGTGAAGAGCAGCAACAGCTTTCAGGGCTGAGCCCTTCCTTGTGGGAGAAGGAGCCGGACGTTTGCCTTTTCGGCAAGAGGCTCTGCCGCGGCCGAGCGCCATGAGATGTTGCGTCTCTGGGAAAGCACAGATCCCCACTGCTGTTGTGCCTGTAGATAGGGCGCCAAGGCACCGTGAAGAGCAGCAAGAGCTTTCAGGGCTGGGCCCTTCCTTGTGGGAGAAGGAGCCGGACGTTTGCCTTTTCGGCAAGAGGCTCTGCCGCGGCCGAGCGCCATGAGATCTTGCGTCTCTGGGAAAGCACAGATCCCCACTGCTGTTGTGCCTGTAGATAGGGCGCCAAGGCACCGTGAAGAGCAGCAACAGCTTTCAGGGCTGGGCCCTTCCCTGTGGGATAAGGAGCCGGACGTTTGCCTTTTCGGCAAGAGGCTCTGCCGCGGCCGAGCGCCATGAGATCTTGCGTCTCTGGGAAAGCACACATCCCCACTGCTCTTTTGCCTAGGAGATAGGGCGCCAAGACACCGTGAAGAGCAGCAAGAGCTTTCAGGCTGGGCCCTTCCCTGTGGGAGAAGGAGCCGGACGTTTGCCTTTTCAGCAAGAGGTTATGCCGCGGCCGAGCGCCATGAGATTTTGCGTCTCTGGGAAAGCACAGATCCCCACTGCTGTTGTGCCTGTAGATAGGGCGCCAAGGCACCGTGAAGAGCAGCAAGAGCTTTCAGGGCTGGGCCCTTCCTTGTGGGAGAAGGAGCCGGACGTTTGCCTTTTCGGGAAGAGGTTATGCCGCGGCCGAGCGCCATGAGATGTTGCGTCTCTGGGAAAGCACAGATCCCCACTGCTGTTGTGCCTGTAGATAGGGCGCCAAGGCACTGTGCAGAGCAGCAAGAGCTTTCAGGGCTGGGCCCTTCCTTGTGGGAGAAGGAGCCGGACGTTTGCCTTTTCGTCAAGAGGCTCTGCCGCGGCCGAGCGCCATGAGATCTTGCGTCTCTGGGAAAGCACACATCCCCACTGCTGTTGTGCCTGTAGATAGGGCGCCAAGGCACCGTGAAGAGCAGCAAGAGCTTTCACGGCTGGGCCCTTCCTTGTGGGAGAAGGAGCCGGACGTTTGCCTTTTCGGCAAGAGGCTCTGCCGCGGCCGAGCGCCATGAGATGTTGCGTCTCTGGGAAAGCAAAGATCCCCAGTGCTGTTGTGCCTGTAGATAGGGCCCCAAGGGACCGTGAAGAGCAGCAACAGCTTTCAGGGCTGGGCCCTTCCTTGTGGGAGAAGGAGCCGGACGTTTGCCTTTTCGGCAAGAGGCTCTGCCGCGGCCGAGCGCCATGAGATATTGCGTCTCTGGGAAAGCACAGATCCCTACTGCTGTTGTACCTGTAGATACGGCCCCAAGGCACCGTGAAGAGCAGCAACAGCTTTCAGGGCTGGGCCCTTCCCTGTGGGAGAAGGAGCCGGACGTTTGCCTTTTCGGCAAGAGGCTCTGCCGCGGCCGAGCGCCATGAGATGTTGCGTCTCTGGGAAAGCACAGATCCCCACTGCTGTTTTACCTGTAGATAGGGCACCAAGGCACCTTGAAGAGCAGCAAGAGCTTTCAGGGCTGGGCCCTTCCTTGTGGGAGAAGGAGCCGGACGTTTGCCTTTTCGGCAAGAGGCTCTGCCGCGGCCAAGCGCCATGAGATGTTGCATCTCTGGGAAAGCACAGATCCCCACTGCTGTTGTGCCTGCAGATAGGGCGCCAAGGCACTGTGAAGAGCAGCAAGAGCTTTCAGGGCTGGGCCCTTCCTTGTGGGAGAAGGAGCCGGACGTTTGCCTTTTCGGCAAGATGCTCTGCCGCGGCCGAGCGCCATGAGATCTTGCGTCTCTGGGAAAGCACAGATCCCCACTGCTGTTGTGCCTGTAGATAAGGCGGCAAGGCACTGTGAAGAGCAGCAAGATCTTTCAGGGCTGGGCCCTTTCTTGTGGGAGAAGGAGCCGGACGTTTGCCTTTTCGTCAAGAGGGTCTGCCGCGGCTGAGCGCCATGAGATGTTGTATCTCTGGGAAAGCAGAGATCCCCACTGCTGTTGTGCCTGTAGATAGGGCGCCAAGGCACCGTGAAGAGCAGCAACAGCTTTCAGGGCTGAGCCCTTACTTGTGGGAGAAGGAGCCGGACGTTTGCCTTTTCGGCAAGAGGCTCTGCCGCGGCCGAGCGCCATGAGATGTTGCGTCTCTGGGAAAGCACAGATCCCCACTGCTGTTGTGCCTGTAGATAGGGCGCCAAGGCACCGTGAAGAGCAGCAAGAGCTTTCAGGGCTGGGCCCTTCCTTGTGGGAGAAGGAGCCGGACGTTTGCCTTTTCGGCAAGAGGCTCTGCCGCGGCCGAGCGCCATGAGATCTTGCGTCTCTGGGAAAGCACAGATCCCCACTGCTGTTGTGCCTGTAGATAAGGCGGCAAGGCACTGTGAAGAGCAGCAAGAGCTTTCAGGGCTGGGCCCTTCCTTGTGGGAGAAGGAGCCGGACGTTTGCCTTTTCAGCAAGAGGTTATGCCGCGGCCGAGCGCCATGAGATTTTGCGTCTCTGGGAAAGCACAGATCCCCACTGCTGTTGTGCCTGTAGATAGGGCGCCAAGGCACCGTGAAGAGCAGCAACAGCTTTCAGGGCTGGGCCCTTCCTTGTGGGAGAAGGAGCCGGACGTTTGCCTTTTCGGCAAGAGGCTCTGCCGCGGCCGAGCGCCATGAGATCTTGCGTCTCTGGGAAAGCACAGATCCCCACTGCTGTTGTTCCTGTAGATAGGGCCCCAAGGCACCGTGAAGAGCAGCAAGAGCTTTCACGGCTGGGCCCTTCCTTGTGGGAGAAGGAGCCGGACGTTTGCCTTTTCGGCAAGAGGCTCTGCCGCGGCCGAGCGCCATGAGATCTTGCGTCTCTGGGAAAGCACAGATCCCCACAGCTGTTTTACCTGTAGATAGGGCGCCAAGGCACCGTGAAGAGCAGCAACAGCTTTCAGGGCTGGGCCGTTCCTTGTGGCAGAAGGAGCCGGACGTTTGCCTTTTCGGCAAGAGGCTCTGCCGCGGCCGAGCGCCATGAGATGTTGCGTCTCTGGGAAAGCACAGATCCCCACTGCTGTTGTGCCTGTAGATAGGGCGGCAAGGCACTCTGAAGAGCCAGCAACAGCTTTCAGGGCTGGGCCCTTCCTTGTGGGAGAAGGAGCCGGACGTTTGCCTTTTCTCAAGAGGTTATGCCGCGGCCGACCGCCATGAGATTTTGCGTCTCTGGGAAAGCACAGATCCCCACTGCTGTTGTGCCTGTAGATAGGGTGCCAAGGCACCGTGAAGAGCAGCAAGAGCTTTCAGGGCTGGGCCCTTCCTTGTGGGAGTAGGAGCCAGACGTTTGCCTTTTCGGCAAGAGGTTCTGCCGCGGCCGAGCGCCATGAGATGTTGCGTCTCTGGGAAAGCACAGATCCCCACTGCTGTTGTGCCTGTAGATAGGGCGCCAAGGCACTGTGAAGAGCAGCTAGAGCTTTCAGGGCTGGGCCCTTCCTTGTGGGAGAAGGAGCCGGACGTTTGCCTTTTCGGCAAGAGGCTCTGCCGCGGCCGAGCGCCATGAGATCTTGCGTCTCTGGGAAAGCACAGATCCCCACTGCTGTTGTGCCTGTAGATAGGGCGCCAAGGCAATGTGAAGAGCAGCAAGAGCTTTCAGGGCTGGGCCCTTAGTTGTGGGAGAAGGAGCCGGACGTTTGCCTTTTCGGCAAGAGGCTCTGCCGCGGCCGAGCGCCATGAGATCTTGCGTCTCTGGGAAAGCAAAGATCTCCAGTGCTGTTGTGCCTGTAGATAGGGACCCAAGGGACCGTGAAGAGCAGCAACAGCTTTCAGGGCTGGGCCCTTCCTTGTGGGAGAAGGAGCGGGACGTTTGCCTTTTCGGCAAGAGGCTCTGCCGCTGCCGAGCGCCATGAGATGTTGCGTCTCTGGGAAAGCACAGATCCCTACTGCTGTTGTACCTGTAGATACGGCCCCAAGGCACCGTGAAGAGCAGCAACAGCTTTCAGGGCTGGGCCCTTCCTTGTGGGAGAAGGAGCCGGACGTTTGCCTTTTCGGCAAGAGGCTCTGCGGCGGCCGAGCGCCATGAGATGTTGCGTCTCTGGGAAAGCACAGATCCCCACTGCTGTTGTGCCTGTAGATAGGGCGCCAAGGCACCTTGAAGAGCAGCAACAGCTTTCAGGGCTGGGCCCTTCCTTGTGGGAGAAGGAGCCGGACGTTTGCCTTTTCGGCAAGAGGCTCTGCCGCGGCCGAGCGCCATGAGATCTTGCGTCTCTGGGAAAGCACAGATCCCCACTGCTGTTGTGCCTGTAGATAGGGCGGCAAGGCACTGTGAAGAGCAGCAACAGATTTCAGGGCTGGGCCCTTCCTTGTGGGAGAAGGAGCCGGACGTTTGCCTTTTCGGCAAGAGGCACTGCCGCGGTCGAGCGCCATGAGATGTTGTATCTCTGGGAAAGCACAGATCCCCACTGCTGTTTTACCTGCAGATAGGGCGCCAAGGCACTGTGAAGAGCAGCAAGAGCTTTCAGGGCTGGGCCCTTCCTTGTGGGAGAAGGAGCCGGACGTTTGCCTTTTCGGCAAGAGGCTCTGCCGCGGCCGAGCGCCATGAGATCTTGCGTCTCTGGGAAAGCACAGATCCCCACTGCTGTTGTGCCTGTAGATAAGGCGGCAAGGCACTGTGAAGAGCCGCAAGAGCTTTCAGGGCTGGGCCCTTCCTTGTGGGAGAAGGAGCCGGACGTTTGCCTTTTCGGCAAGAGGCTCTGCCGCGGCCGAGCGCCATGAGATGTTGCGTCTCTGGGAAAGCACAGATCCCCACTGCTGTTTTACCTGTAGATAGGGCACCAAGGCACCTTGAAGAGCAGCAAGAGCTTTCAGGGCTGGGCCCTTCCTTGTGGGAGAAGGAGCCAGAGGTTTGCCTTTTCGGCAAGAGGCTCTGCCGCGGCCAAGCGCCATGAGATGTTGCATCTCTGGGAAAGCACAGATCCCCACTGCTGTTGTGCCTGTAGATAAGGCACCAAGGCACCTTGAAGAGCAGCAACAGCTTTCAGGGCTGGGCCCTTCCTTGTGGGAGAAGGAGCCGGACGTTTTCCTTTTCGGCAAGAGGCTCTGCCGCGGCCGAGCGCCATGAGATGTTGCGTCTCTGGGAAAGCACAGATCCCCACTGCTGTTGTGCCTGTAGATAGGGCGCCAAGGCACCTTGAAGAGCAGCAACAGCTTTCAGGGCTGGGCCCTTCCTTGTGGGAGAAGGAGCCGGACGTTTGCCTTTTCGGCAAGAGGCTCTGCCGCGGCCGAGCGCCATGAGATGTTGCGTCTCTGGGAAAGCACAGATCCCCACTGCTGTTGTGCCTGTAGATAGGGCGGCAAGGCACTGTGAAGAGCCAGCAACAGCTTTCAGGGCTGGGCCCTTCCTTGTGGGAGAAGGAGCCGGACGTTTGCCTTTTCGGCAAGAGGCTCTGCCGCGGCCGAGCGCCATGAGATGTTGTATCTCTGGGAAAGCACAGATCCCCACTGCTGTTTTACCTGCAGATAGGGCGCCAAGGCACTGTGAAGAGCAGCAAGAGCTTTCAGGGCTGGGCCCTTCCTTGTGGGAGAAGGAGCCGGACGTTTGCCTTTTCGGCAAGAGGCTCTGCCGCGGCCGAGCGCCATGAGATCTTGCGTCTCTGGGAAAGCACAGATCCCCACTGCTGTTGTGCCTGTAGATAAGGCGGCAAGGCACTGTGAAGAGCCGCAAGATCTTTCAGGGCTGGGCCCTTCCTTGTGGGAGAAGGAGCCGGACGTTTGCCTTTTCGGCAAGAGGCTCTGCCGCGGCCGAGCGCCATGAGATGTTGTATCTCTGGGAAAGCAGAGATCCCCACTGCTATTGTGCCTGTAGATAGGGCGCCAAGGCACCGTGAAGAGCAGCAACAGCTTTCAGGGCTGGGCCCTTCCTTGTGGGAGAAGAAGCCGGACGTTTGCCTTTTCGGCAAGAGGCTCTGCCGCGGCCGAGCGCCATGAGATCTTGCGTCTCTGGGAAAGCACAGATCCCCACTGCTGTTGTGCCTGTAGATAGGGCGCCAAGGCACCGTGAAGAGCAGCAAGAGCTTTCAGGCTGGGCCCTTCCTTGTGGGAGAAGGAGCCGGACGTTTTCCTTTTCGGCAAGAGGCTCTGCCGCGGCCGAGCGCCATGAGATTTTGCGTCTCTGGGAAAGCACAGATCCCCACTGCTCTTGTGCCTGTAGATAGGGCGGCAAGGCACCGTGAAGAGCAGCAAGAGCTTTCAGGGCTGGGCCCTTCCTTGTGGGAGAAGGAGCCGGACGTTTTCCTTTTCGGCAAGAGGCTCTGCCGCGGCCGAGCGCCATGAGATGTTGCGTCTCTGGGAAAGCACAGATCCCCACTGCTGTTGTGCCTGTAGATAGGGCGCCAAGGCACCGTGAATAGCAGCAAGAGCTTTCACGGCTGGGCCCTTCCTTGTGGGAGAAGGAGCCTGACGTTTGCCTTTTCGGCAACAGGCTCTGCCGCGGCCGAGCGCCATGAGATGTTGCGTCTCTGGGAAAGCACAGATCCCCACTGCTGTTGTGCCTGCAGATAGGGCGCCAAGGCACTGTGAAGAGCAGCAAGAGCTTTCAGGGCTGGGCCCTTCCTTGTGGGAGAAGGAGCCGGACGTTTGCCTTTTCGGCAAGATGCTCTGCCGCGGCCGAGCGCCATGAGATCTTGCGTCTCTGGGAAAGCACAGATCCCCACTGCTGTTGTGCCTGTAGATAAGGCGGCAAGGCACTGTGAAGAGCAGCAAGATCTTTCAGGGCTGGGCCCTTCCTTGTGGGAGAAGGAGCCGGACGTTTGCCTTTTCGGCAAGAGGCTCTGCCGCGGCCGAGCGCCATGAGATGTTGTATCTCTGGGAAAGCACAGATCCCCACTGCTGTTGTGCCTGTAGATAGGGCGCCAAGGCACCGTGAAGAGCAGCAACAGCTTTCAGGGCTGGGCCCTTCCCTGTGGGAGAAGGAGCCGGACGTTTGCCTTTTCAGCAAGAGGTTATGCCGCGGCCGACCGCCATGAGATTTTGCGTCTCTGGGAAAGCACAGATCCCCACTGCTGTTGTGCCTGTAGATAGGGTGCCAAGGCACCGTGAAGAGCAGCAACAGATTTCAGGGCTGGGCCCTTCCTTGTGGGAGTAGGAGCCAGACGTTTGCCTTTTCGGCAAGAGGTTCTGCCGCGGCCGAGCGCCATGAGATCTCTCGTCTCTGGGAAAGCACAGATCCCCACTGCTGTTGTGCCTGTAGATAGGGCGGCAAGGCACTGTGAAGAGCAGCTAGAGCTTTCAGGGCTGGGCCCTTCCTTGTGGGAGAAGGAGCCGGACGTTTGCCTTTTCGGCAAGAGGCTCTGCCGCGGCCGAGCGCCATGAGATCTTGCGTCTCTGGGAAAGCACAGATCCCCACTGCTGTTGTGCCTGTAGATAGGGCGCCAAGGCACTGTGAAGAGCAGCAAGAGCTTTCAGGGCTGGGCCCTTCCTTGTGGGAGAAGGAGCCGGACGTTTGCCTTTTCGGCAAGAGGCTCTGCCGCGGCCGAGCGCCATGAGATCTTGCGTCTCTGGGAAAGCAAAGATCCCCAGTGCTGTTGTGCCTGTAGATAGGGCCCCAAGGGACCGTGAAGAGCAGCAACAGCTTTCAGGGCTGGGCCCTTCCTTGTGGGAGAAGGAGCCGGACGTTTGCCTTTTCGGCAAGAGGCTCTGCCGCGGCCGAGCGCCATGAGATATTGCGTCTCTGGGAAAGCACAGATCCCCACTGCTGTTTTACCTGTAGATAGGGCACCAAGGCACCTTGAAGAGCAGCAAGAGCTTTCAGGGCTGGGCCCTTCCTTGTGGGAGAAGGAGCCAGAGGTTTGCCTTTTCGGCAAGAGGCTCTGCCGCGGCCAAGCGCCATGAGATGTTGCATCTCTGGGAAAGCACATATCCCCACTGCTGTTGTGCCTGTAGATAAGGCGCCAAGGCACTGTGAAGAGCAGCAAGAGCTTTCAGGGCTGGGCCCTTCCTTGTGGGAGAAGGAGCCGGACGTTTGCCTTTTCGGCAAGAGGCTCTGCCGCGGCCGAGCGCCATGAGGTGCTGCATCTCTGGGAAAGCACAGATCCCCACTGCTGTTGTGCCTGTAGATAGGGCGCCAAGGCACCGTGAAGAGCAGCAACAGCTTTCAGGGCTGAGCCCTTACTTGTGGGAGAAGGAGCCGGACGTTTGCCTTTTCGGCAAGAGGCTCTGCCGCGGCCGAGCGCCATGAGATCTTGCGTCTCTGGGAAAGCACAGATCCCCACTGCTGTTGTGCCTGTAGATAGGGCGCCAAGGCACCGTGAAGAGCAGCAACAGCTTTCAGGGCTGGGCCCTTCCCTGTGGGATAAGGAGCCGGACGTTTGCCTTTTCTCAAGAGGTTATGCCGCGGCCGACCGCCATGAGATTTTGCGTCTCTGGGAAAGCACAGATCCCCACTGCTGTTGTGCCTGTAGATAGGGTGCCAAGGCACCGTGAAGAGCAGCAACAGATTTCAGGGCTGGGCCCTTCCTTGTGGGAGTAGGAGCCAGACGTTTGCCTTTTCGGCAAGAGGTTCTGCCGCGGCCGAGCGCCATGAGATGTTGCGTCTCTGGGAAAGCACAGATCCCCACTGCTGTTGTGCCTGTAGATAGGGCGCCAAGGCACTGTGAAGAGCAGCTAGAGCTTTCAGGGCTGGGCCCTTCCTTGTGGGAGAAGGAGCCGGACGTTTGCCTTTTCGGCAAGAGGCTCTGCCGCGGCCGAGCGCCATGAGATCTTGCGTCTCTGGGAAAGCACAGATCCCCACTGCTGTTGTGCCTGTAGATAGGGCGCCAAGGCAATGTGAAGAGCAGCAAGAGCTTTCAGGGCTGGGCCCTTAGTTGTGGGAGAAGGAGCCGGACGTTTGCCTTTTCGGCAAGAGGCTCTGCCGCGGCCGAGCGCCATGAGATCTTGCGTCTCTGGGAAAGCAAAGATCTCCAGTGCTGTTGTGCCTGTAGATAGGGACCCAAGGGACCGTGAAGAGCAGCAACAGCTTTCAGGGCTGGGCCCTTCCTTGTGGGAGAAGGAGCGGGACGTTTGCCTTTTCGGCAAGATGCTCTGCCGCTGCCGAGCGCCATGAGATGTTGCGTCTCTGGGAAAGCACAGATCCCTACTGCTGTTGTACCTGTAGATACGGCCCCAAGGCACCGTGAAGAGCAGCAACAGCTTTCAGGGCTGGGCCCTTCCTTGTGGGAGAAGGAGCCGGACGTTTGCCTTTTCGGCAAGAGGCTCTGCGGCGGCCGAGCGCCATGAGATGTTGCGTCTCTGGGAAAGCACAGATCCCCACTGCTGTTGTGCCTGTAGATAGGGCGCCAAGGCACCTTGAAGAGCAGCAAGAGCTTTCAGGGCTGGGCCCTTCCTTGTGGGAGAAGGAGCCGGACGTTTGCCTTTTCGGCAAGATGCTCTGCCGCGGCCGAGCGCCATGAGATCTTGCGTCTCTGGGAAAGCACAGATCCCCACTGCTGTTGTGCCTGTAGATAGGGCGCCAAGGCACTGTGAAGAGCAGCAACAGATTTCAGGGCTGGGCCCTTCCTTGTGGGAGAAGGAGCCGGACGTTTGCCTTTTCGGCAAGAGGCACTGCCGCGGTCGAGCGCCATGAGATGTTGTATCTCTGGGAAAGCACAGATCCCCACTGCTGTTTTACCTGCAGATAGGGCGCCAAGGCACTGTGAAGAGCAGCAAGAGCTTTCAGGGCTGGGCCCTTCCTTGTGGGAGAAGGAGCCGGACGTTTGCCTTTTCGGCAAGAGGCTCTGCCGCGGCCGAGCGCCATGAGATCTTGCGGTCTCTGGAAAGCACAGATCCCCACTGCTGTTGTGCCTGTAGATAGGGCGGCAAGGCACTGTGAAGAGCCGCAAGAGCTTTCAGGGCTGGGCCCTTCCTTGTGGGAGAAGGAGCCGGACGTTTGCCTTTTCGGCAAGAGGCTCTGCCGCGGCCGAGCGCCATGAGATGTTGCGTCTCTGGGAAAGCACAGATCCCCACTGCTGTTTTACCTGTAGATAGGGCACCAAGGCACCTTGAAGAGCAGCAAGAGCTTTCAGGGCTGGGCCCTTCCTTGTGGGAGAAGGAGCCAGAGGTTTGCCTTTTCGGCAAGAGGCTCTGCCGCGGCCAAGCGCCATGAGATGTTGCATCTCTGGGAAAGCACAGATCCCCACTGCTGTTGTGCCTGTAGATAAGGCGCCAAGGCACTGTGAAGAGCAGCAAGAGCTTTCAGGGCTGGGCCCTTCCTTGTGGGAGAAGGAGCCGGACGTTTGCCTTTTCGGCAAGAGGCTCTGCCGCGGCCGAGCGCCATGAGGTGCTGCATCTCTGGGAAAGCACAGATCCCCACTGCTGTTGTGCCTGTAGATAGGGCGCCAAGCACCGTGAAGAGCAGCAACAGCTTTCAGGGCTGAGCCCTTACTTGTGGGAGAAGGAGCCGGACGTTTGCCTTTTCGGCAAGAGGCTCTGCCGCGGCCGAGCGCCATGAGATGTTGCGTCTCTGGGAAAGCACAGATCCCCCACTGCTGTTGTGCCTGTAGATAGGGCGCCAAGGCACCGTGAAGAGCAGCAAGAGCTTTCAGGGCTGGGCCCTTCCTTGTGGGAGTAGGAGCCAGACGTTTGCCTTTTCGGCAAGAGGTTCTGCCGCGGTTCCGAGCGCCATGAGATGTTGCGTCTCTGGGAAAGCACAGATCCCCACTGCTGTTGTGCCTGTAGATAGGGCGCCAAGGCACTGTGAAGAGCAGCTAGAGCTTTCAGGGCTGGGCCCTTCCTTGTGGGAGAAGGAGCCGGACGTTTGCCTTTTCGGCAAGAGGCTCTGCCGCGGCCGAGCGCCATGAGATGTTGCGTCTCTGGAAAGCACAGATCCCCACTGCTGTTGTGCCTGTAGATAGGGCGCCAAGGCAATGTGAAGAGCAGCAAGAGCTTTCAGGGCTGGGCCCTTAGTTGTGGGAGAAGGAGCCGGACGTTTGCCTTTTCGAGCAAGAGGCTCTGCCGCGGCCGAGCGCCATGAGATCTTGCGTCTCTGGGAAAGCAAAGATCTCCAGTGCTGTTGTGCCTGTAGATAGGGACCCAAGGGACCGTGAAGAGAGCAGCAACAGCTTTCAGGGCTGGGCCCTTCCTTGTGGGAGAAGGAGCGGGACGTTTGCCTTTTCGGCAAGAGGCTCTGCCGCTGCCGAGCGCCATGAGATGTTGCGTCTCTGGGAAAGCACAGATCCCTACTGCTGTTGTACCTGTAGATACGGCCCCAAGGCACCGTGAAGAGCAGCAACAGCTTTCAGGGCTGGGCCCTTCCTTGTGGGAGAAGGAGCCGGACGTTTGCCTTTTCGGCAAGAGGCTCTGCGGCGGTCCGAGCGCCATCGAGATGTTGCGTCTCTGGGAAAGCACAGATCCCCACTGCTGTTGTGCCTGTAGATAGGGCGCCAAGGCACCTTGAAGAGCAGCAACAGCTTTCAGGGCTGGGCCCTTCCTTGTGGGAGAAGGAGCCGGACGTTTGCCTTTTCGGCAAGAGGCTCTGCCTGCGGCCGAGCGCCCATGAGAACTTGCGTCTCTGGGAAAGCACAGATCCCCACTGCTGTTGTGCCTGTAGATAGGGCGCCAAGGCACCGTGAAGAGCAGCAACAGCTTTCAGGGCTGGGCCCTTCCCTGTGGGATAGGAGCCGGACGTTTGCCTTTCTCAAGAGGTTATGCCGCGGGCCGACCGCCATGAGATTTTGCGTCTCTGGGAAAGCACAGATCCCCACTGCTGTTGTGCCTGTAGATAGGGTGCCAATGCACCGTGAAGAGCAGCAACAGATTTCAGGGCTGGGCCCTTCCTTGTGGGAGTAGGAGCCAGACGTTTGCCTTTTCGGCAAGAGGTTCTGCCGCGGCCGAGCGCCATGAGATGTTGCGTCTCTGGGAAAGCACAGATCCCCACTGCTGTTGTGCCTGTAGATAGGGCGCCAAGGCACTGTGAAGAGCAGCTAGAGCTTTCAGGGCTGGGCCCTTCCTTGTGGGAGAAGGAGCCGGACGTTTGCCTTTTCGGCAAGAGGCTCTGCCGCGGCCCGAGCGCCATGAGATCTTGCGTCTCTGGGAAAGCACAGATCCCCACTGCTGTTGTGCCTGTAGATAGGGCGCCAAGGCAATGTGAAGAGCAGCAAGAGCTTTCAGGGCTGGGCCCTTAGTTGTGGGAGAAGGAGCCGGACGTTTGCCTTTTCGGCAAGAGGCTCTGCCGCGGCCGAGCGCCATGAGATCTTGCGTCTCTGGGAAAGCAAAGATCTCCAGTGCTGTTGTGCCTGTAGATAGGGACCAAGGGACCGTGAAGAGCAGCAACAGCTTTCAGGGCTGGGCCCTTCCTTGTGGGAGAAGGAGCGGGACGTTTGCCTTTTCGGCAAGAGGCTCTGCCGCTGCCGAGCGCCATGAGATGTTGCGTCTCTGGGAAAGCACAGATCCCTACTGCTGTTGTACCTGTAGATACGGCCCCAAGGCACCGTGAAGAGCAGCAACAGCTTTCAGGGCTGGGCCCTTCCTTGTGGGAGAAGGAGCCGGACGTTTGCCTTTTCGGCAAGAGGCTCTGCGGCGGCCGAGCGCCATGAGATGTTGCGTCTCTGGGAAAGCACAGATCCCCACTGCTGTTGTGCCTGTAGATAGGGCGGCAAGGCACTGTGAAGAGCAGCAACAGCTTTCAGGGCTGGGCCCTTCCTTGTGGGAGAAGGAGCCGGACGTTTGCCTTTTCGGCAAGAGGCTCTGCCGCGGACCGAGCGCCATGAGATGTTGCGTCTCTGGGAAAGCACAGATCCCCACTGCTGTTGTGCCTGTAGATAGGGCGGCAAGGCACTGTGAAGAGCAGCAACAGATTTCAGGGCTGGGCCCTTCCTTGTGGGAGAAGGAGCCGGACGTTTGCCTTTTCGGCAAGAGGCACTGCCGCGGTCGAGCGCCATGAGATGTTGTATCTCTGGGAAAGCACAGATCCCCACTGCTGTTTTACCTGCAGATAGGGCGCCAAGGCACTGTGAAGAGCAGCAAGAGCTTTCAGGGCTGGGCCCTTCCTTGTGGGAGAAGGAGCCGGACGTTTGCCTTTTCGGCAAGAGGCTCTGCCGCGGCCGAGCGCCATGAGATCTTGCGTCTCTGGGAAAGCACAGATCCCCACTGCTGTTGTGCCTGTAGATAAGGCGGCAAGGCACTGTGAAGAGCCGCAAGATCTTTCAGGGCTGGGCCCTTCCTTGTGGGAGAAGGAGCCGGACGTTTGCCTTTTCGTCAAGAGGCTCTGCCGTGGCCGAGCGCCATGAGATGTTGTATCTCTGGGAAAGCAGAGATCCCCACTGCTATTGTGCCTGTAGATAGGGCGCCAAGGCACTGTGAAGAGCAGCAAGAGCTTTCAGGGCTGGGCCCTTCCTTGTGGGAGAAGAAGCCGGACGTTTGCCTTTTCGGCAAGAGGCTCTGCCGCGGCCGAGCGCCATGAGATCTTGCGTCTCTGGGAAAGCACAGATCCCCACTGCTGTTGTGCCTGTAGATAGGGCGCCAAGGCACCGTGAAGAGCAGCAAGAGCTTTCAGGCTGGGCCCTTCCTTGTGGGAGAAGGAGCCGGACGTTTGCCTTTTCGGCAAGAGGCTCTGCCGCGGCCGAGCGCCATGAGATTTTGCGTCTCTGGGAAAGCACAGATCCCCACTGCTGTTGTGCCTGTAGATAGGGCGCCAAGGCACCGTGAAGAGCAGCAAGAGCTTTCAGGGCTGGGCCCTTCCTTGTGGGAGAAGGAGCCGGACGTTTGCCTTTTCGGCAAGAGGCTCTGCCGCGGCTGAGCGCCATGAGATGTTGCGTCTCTGGGAAAGCACAGATCCCCACTGCTGTTGTGCCTGTAGATAGGGCGCCAAGGCACCGTGAAGAGCAGCAAGAGCTTTCACGGCTGGGCCCTTCCTTGTGGGAGAAGGAGCCGGACGTTTGCCTTTTCGGCAAGAGGCTCTGCCGCGGCCGAGCGCCATGAGATCTTGCGTCTCTGGGAAAGCACAGATCCCCACTGCTGTTTTACCTGTAGATAGGGCGCCAAGGCACCTTGAAGAGCAGCAACAGCTTTCAGGGCTGGGCCCTTCCTTGTGGGAGAAGGAGCCGGACGTTTGCCTTTTCGGCAAGAGGCTCTGCCGCGGCCGAGCGCCATGAGATGTTGCGTCTCTGGGAAAGCACAGATCCCCACTGCTGTTGTGCCTGTAGATAGGGCGCCAAGGCACCGTGAAGAGCAGCAAGAGCTTTCAGGGCTGGGCCCTTCCTTGTGGGAGAAGGAGCCGGACGTTTGCCTTTTCGGCAAGAGGCTCTGCCGCGGCCGAGCGCCATGAGATGTTGTATCTCTGGGAAAGCACAGATCCCCACTGCTGTTTTACCTGCAGATAGGGCGCCAAGGCACTGTGAATAGCAGCAAGAGCTTTCAGGGCTGGGCCCTTCCTTGTGGGAGAAGGAGCCGGACGTTTGCCTTTTCGGCAAGAGGCTCTGCCGCGGGCCGAGCGCCATGAGATCTTGCGTCTCTGGGAAAGCACAGATCCCCACTGCTGTTGTGCCTGTAGATAAGGCGGCAAGGCACTGTGAAGAGCCGCAAGATCTTTCAGGGCTGGGCCCTTCCTTGTGGGAGAAGGAGCCGGACGTTTGCCTTTTCGTCAAGAGGCTCTGCCGCGGCTGAGCGCCATGAGATGTTTTATCTCTGGGAAAGCAGAGATCCCACTGCTATTGTGCCTGTAGATAGGGCGCCAAGGCACCGTGAAGAGCAGCAACAGCTTTCAGGGCTGGGCCCTTCCTTGTGGGAGAAGAAGCCGGGACGTTTGCCTTTTCGGCAAGAGGCTCTGCCGCGGCCGAGCGCCATGAGATCTTGCGTCTCTGGGAAAGCACAGATCCCCACTGCTGTTGTGCCTGTAGATAGGGCGCCAAGGCAC